>NC_084907.1:8647276-8967102 GCF_949316345.1 Pungitius pungitius
ACAACCGAAGTAAAAAAAAAAAATTTGAAGCCGAAGAAATCCTTTAAATTTATGGCGAAAGACCCGTGAACCTGACGACAGAGAGGGAGAGAGAGAGCTGTTCACTTCTCAGTGTTCTGTGTGTGAGCCGAGCGGGACACAGCAACACAAACAGTATGTGTGTAGGGGAGGGGCGCTGTGTCTACCAGCCAATCACAGAATGCAGACACAGACAGCTACCCAATGAGGACTTTTATTCAATCCGAGCACAGATATTGACTTGTATTACTCGTATAATACTCGTACTCGGCAAAAGTGCTTTATCCGTACCGGATACTCGTTTCAGCCGAGTATCCGGCTCATCTCTAGTCAGCATAATCAATGAGATGAGGATCGAGAAGCAACGTCCTCAAATAAAACAAACTAAACTTCTACTTAAGTCATACACAGGGGAGAAAATCAAAGTAGTGGGGGTAGCCGAAGTTGAAGTAAACTATGAGCGGCAGGTAAAGACATTGCACCTAGTGGTGGTTAAAGGTACTGGACCTAGCTTGTTGGGAAGAGGATGGCTAGAGGCTTTAAAGCTGAAGTGGGAAGAAATAAAAAATGTGAGAACAGAGGCACAGAGTCTACAGGACGTGCTCATGAGGAATGAGGATGTTTTCAAGCAGGAGTTAGGCATGTCTAAAGGCATGAAAGCAACCATTAGAGTGTCTGCTGAAGCACATCCTAAATTCTATCGGCCCCGCTCAGTTCCTTACGCCATGAGAGCAAAGGTAGAAGAGGAGATCGACAGGCTGCTGAAGGAGGACATCATAGCTCCAGTTAAATACGCTGAGTGGGCTGCACCCATAGTTCCTGTCTTGAAGCCAAATGGTTCGGTCAGAATATGTGGAGATTACAAATTAACAGTTAACAGTGCCTCCTCACTAGAACAATACCCTATTCCCCGGGTCGAAGATCTGTTTAATACACTGTCAGGAGGGAAACAGTTCTCCAAGCTTGATTTAAGCCACGCATATCAACAGATTGTAATGGATGATACCTCAAAGAAATACTTGACAATAAACACACACCGAGGCCTGTTCACCTACAATAGGCTCCCGTTCAGAGTTTCATCAGCGCCCGCCATTTTCCAGAGAACAATGGAAAATCTGTTACAAGGCCTTCCAAGAGTAGCTGTGTACTTGGACGACATTATTCTGACTGGGAGAGATGAAGCCGAACATCTGAGTACGTTGGATGAGGTACTTAGGCGACTGAAAGACGCTGGACTGCGACTTCACAGAAGCAAGTGTGCGTTTCTACAGAATGAGGTGGAATACCTGGGTCATGAAGTCAATGCTGAAGGCTTGCATCCCGTACAGAGTAAGGTGAGAGCCATAGAGGAAGCTCCACCGCCAACCACAGTGACGGAGCTAAAAGGCATATCTAGGTCTGTTGAACTATTATAATAAGTTCCTCCCTAGCCTTGCTACACGGTTAGCCCCGTTACACAAGCTGCTGAGGAAAGATGTTCCTTGGACCTGGAACAACGAGCAGGAGGAAGCTTTTCAAAACTCAAAACAGTTGCTGAAGTCAGCTAAAGTCCTATGTCACTATTCAGCGGACAAAGACTTGGTGCTGGCGTGTGACGCATCGCCATACGGTGTAGGCGCCGTACTGTCCCATGTCATGGAAGACGGTAGTGAAAAGCCTATAGGCTTCATGTCACGCACGCTGACACCAGCAGAGAAGCGCTACTCACAGCTCGACAAGGAGGGGTTAGATATCATTTTTGGGATCAAGAGGTTTCACAAATATATCTACGGACGGACATTCACCATCAGCACTGACCACAAACCACTGATATCACTTTTTCACGAAAAGAAGCCGGTGCCACAGATGGGGTCACCACGAGTGCAGAGGTGGGCAACACTCCTGAGGGCTTATGAGTACAAAATCATATACAAACCTGGGAAGGAACATGCAAATGCAGACGCGCTGAGCAGGTTTCCGCTGCCGCAAACAGGGGAAGAGGACGACACAGACCAGGTCCTGATGTTGGAGGTCATGGATGATCCACCGATCACGACAGCACAGGTTGGACAGTGGACAGCTAGGGACGAAACGCTCTCCCAAGTGCTAGCCTGGTGTCTGAAAGGATGGCCAAGAGAGGTGGATGCAAGGTACAAACCCTACAGTCAGAGAAGACTGGAGCTGAGTGTGAAGGATGGGTGTGTGCTCTGGGGGGCGAGAGTGGTCATTCCACAGAGGGGTAGGAAAGCCATTTTACAACAGTTACACCACACACACCCAGGCATATCTAGAATGAAGGGCTTAGCACGTTCGTACGTTTGGTGGCCAGGGATGGATTCCGAAATTGAGAAGGAAGTACAGTCCTGCCATACGTGTCAGGAAAACAGAAATCCTCCAGCAAAAGCACCGCTACACCCTTGGGAGTGGCCTGAGACACCCTGGAGCAGACTGCATATTGATTATGCCGGCCCTTTCCTAGGAAAAATGTTCCTTGTCATTGTAGATGCACATTCCAAATGGATTGACGTGTATCCGGCAACTACAGCAACAAGTCAAGTTACCATCGAAAAGCTCAGACAGTGCTTTAGCATACATGGCCTGCCCCAGACCTTAGTATCGGATAACGGAACTTGCTTCACAAGCCAAGAGTTTAAAGCATTCCTGAAACAGAATGGCATACAGCACATCACATCCGCACCATTCTATCCGGCGTCAAATGGCCTGGCGGAGAGAGCTGTACAGACATTCAAACAAGGAATAAAGAAAATCACAGGAGACACCTTGCAAACAAAAATAGCTAGATTCTATTTCAATTATCGAATCACACCGCAAACAACGACCGGATTGTCACCAGCTGAAATGCTTATGTCCCGGAGATTGCGCTCCACGCTGGATCTTCTTCTTCTGCCTGATGTGAAGTCAAAGATTCGTAAGAAACAACTCAAACAGAAAGAACAAAATGACACACACAGTAAGTGGAGGAGTTTTTCTCCTGGTGATGATGTGTACATCAGAAACTACAGTCATGGGCCCCGTTGGATACCCGCAGTCATTGAAGAGACCACTGGACCTGTATCCTATACAGTACAGACCGGAGATGGACGAGTCATGAGACGCCATGTTGACCAAATCAGAAAACGGCATACAACAGTGAGCAGTGACGCGCCCATTCCCGAGGTGACTGAGGAACCTACCAGTCTTCAGGTTCCAGATCCAGTTTTCGAGGCCCTGCCTGCAGACTCTGCCATCACTACTTCCGTTCGAGAGAAAACGGCGGCTCCTGATACAGCCCAAGCACACCCTTCAGCCGTTGAACAGCCAGATGCAGGAGTAGTTTCACTACCTGTGCTGCGCCGCTCTGAGCGCACAAGACAGTCTCCTGCTTACCTGAAGGACTTTGTGAAATAGTAGTGAGTTCTCTCAAGCAAGAGCAAGAATGCGCTCTGGGACTCACTGGAAGGGTGGTAGTCTACCCACCTTCCTAGTTGTTTCTAATTCTGTTCAACTATATATGTGTAAAAAAAAGAGGGGGAAAAGAAAAGTAAATAATAAGAGGAAAAAGGGGGTAATGTGAGAGTTGCCAGAATGTTTGTGTTAACAGGTTTGAGTACAATGTCACCCATACAGTACGATTGGAATTAGTTGGGGGGAATACGTGATGTTTACTTAATGGAGTAGTTTTTCTCTTAAGGGGGTATCTTGATATGCTTGTTGTGATTCACCTGCAGTACCACTCCGAACCACAAGATGGTTAGTTGACCTTCACGGTCATTGAGCATATTAGATCATTGTTATATTCAGCGTAGAAGAGTTTTTACCCGCTATGAAGATGTCCTGTCACGTTCCACCAAATAAAAGGATAACTATTATTATCACGAGTGGTCACATCTTTTAAATACGGGATTACCACACATGCATTCTTTATTGAGACAATACCAATGCCCCCTCAACATCAGTAGAAAATATCCAAAATATATGTTCTCCTCTATGAACCCTGTCAATGGATCGGTCTCTTGACTTGTTGGTTCTCGGACACCGCTGCCGGGCATCTTTCTCTCCAACGTGCGCTCACTGAGCAACAAATTAGACGAACTTCAGCTGCTGGTGAGGAGAGACAGAGACTTTTCTACATTCTCTGTCTTGTGCTTCACTGACAGCTACTGCGGTTATTCCTGCATGTCTGCACGCTTTGCTAAAGCCGCTGCCCCCCTCCCCACTACGCTGCAGCGGCTCATGTGAGCTCTTCAAGCGCGTTCCTGGTTTCAAAACTGCGCCAATCACTCCTGTCCCGGTTTGGGCTCCCTTCCTTGTTTATTTTGTAGTTTCATGTTCTTGTGTCCCTGGGTTAGCTTCACTTACTGCCTTGTCCTGTGATTGTCTGCCGTGTTTGATTGTTTCCACCTGTGTCCCATCACCTGCACCTCCCGTGTGTATTTAAGCCCTGTGTGCCTGGTGTCCCCTGTCGCGTCATTGCATATTGTTCCGTGTTGCATGTGGAGGTGGTTTTTGATTCCGGTTGGCATTATCTCCAGTTGAATAAAATTCAAATTGTGAGTCAACTCTGCGTCTGAGTCCTCCCTGCATACCTGCACTAGCCGCTATGTGACACTTTCTCCTTTTGCTTGACGCACGCTACTGATCTTGAATCTAAAATCAATTGCTTTTCCTTGAGGTCCCGGACGTTGTGGTGGAATTTTTTGCAATATTTTAACGTTGAAAAACATTCAGATACATAATTTCAATGCATGAATATCCAGCGCTAGAAATTCAATTACCTTTTTCTTTGAAAACCCGATGACAAGATTTACTTCTAATCAGTAAAAACATCCGAACTTCCCTTCACTACCTAACAGTCAAACATCAAGCATGTGCAGCGCAAGACAACAAATAAGTTACTGAATAGTCCAGCAGAAATATAGATGCAAAATAACCTACAATTTCACTCATGTGTGATCATGAGGTCAGAATGCACACAAAATTGTAACAAGTAATACACACTTGATGCAATTTCCGTTGTCATTTTTGAAAAAAGGGGGAAATTGCCCTTTAATTATGTGTCTATCTTCAATGTACCCAACATAGCTTTAGGTTTTTCTGAGACCTGACACCGTTTCGCCTGAGTCTGAGATCTGAGGATGTCCTAAAATGAACACCATACCTAGGACGTAAGCATGCACCTGTCGAAGTGGAACTGCATGCGTAGATTTTTATTACTTGTTTTTATTTCAGGCTGTCTCGTCAAACTAACCTAGATTCTTTTAAATTGCTGGAAAGCCATACCTGTTGATGTTTTTTGCATTGTTTGGTTAAATGTGCACGTTTCAGGGTATACCAAGGAGCAAGCTTCCTTCTAGTTTTTCCTTCTAACATTTCCTAGCTTCCATAGCTTCTGAAGAAAGCACAACAAACATGTTGACAGGTCACGTGACCATGCAGCTTCCTGCTATCTTACAGTGCCAGTCAAAACACTACAGACCGCCCTCTGTAACTCGAGCCCGTACAGCAGATTTCCCCTGAAACAACTCTAATGCAAGCAAGGCTGAGATAACAAGAAGGCCTATCATTGCTCTTCCGTTCACGTGTCAAAGTGTCCTCCGGCATGATACTGTTCCTGATAGCGACTGGTCCTGTGTGTGTGTGTGTGTGTGTGTGAGAGAGAATGACAGGCACATTGCTTTGGATAAGCGCTATGTGAAAATGCATCCATTAATTAATTCCAGGTATAAATGAAATACTTTTAAAGTGTCTACACAGGTTTCAGTATCATTTACAGCTTCATTGTTACAATTCAGAAATGTCAAACACATACATAGGTATATATGTATGGGGCGCCGTTTGTAAAATGTTGCACGTTCTAAAATCTTGCGAATTTTTTGTACATTTAGCGTTATCATATGAATAAAAAAAGCAGGACAATATTCACATGTCACTTTTAGAGACAAATTTACATTTACATTTAACATTTATTATTTACCAACTTTGTGTTACTGCCAAACATTGTACTTGGAAAAGTTGTTGCATGTATTTACATAATTTTGTCTCTAAATGTTTGAAAAAGTGACATGTGAATATTGTCCTGCTTTTTTTACTCATACGATAACGCTAAATGTACGAAAACTGCGCAGGATTTTAGAACGTGCAACATTTTACAAACGGCGCCCCATATATATGTGTGTACACAGTGGTGGTTATTTGTAGGGTAGATGTTGAGATGGAAGTAGCCTAGCAGCTGCCAACATGTTGCAGGCACCTAAAGTAGTCTGTAAGCCACTCAACCCCTTCTGTTTGACACAGGGAGGAATTTTTCTGCACAGTTCTTCTGTTTGTTGTACTTTCAATGCAAAAACCTCTCTCCATCTTCAACTCCTATCAAGGTCTCTCTCATCTAACTGACTGCAGCACGCAACGGTTTTGTGTCAGGGGTTAATGCACATAGGGAGTAGCAAGTAGCTGCGTAAAAAAATGTCGCATTCATGTCGGCCACAATAATCGCATAGATTGCCGCGTTAATTTTGACAGCCCTAAAGACTTAAACTCTGAGTCAGTTAGATATTTGTGCGATGTCTTACTCTGGACTAAAAGTCAAGTGTATCTTAGTTACATCAGTTTAAATAAAACCAAACTTATTTTTTTATGTTTTATTGCAAATTGTTAGAAGAATTGAATAAGGTTGCTGGTACCACCAGTTGCTGTCGTGGCAGAGAGTTGAGATTAAAGAGCTCGGCTAGACTTGGCTAGACTCCCTAGACTGTAACATGAGAGTGATTTAAAATGTTAGTCTACTGACCAGTTAGCTTTACTTTTTGTGTCCAGCAGTACTGAGTGCTGGAGGACAAACTCCTTTCACTCTACAAATACTTTTTGCATTAACTGTCCTAGTGAACCACATAGTCAATTTCCGAACATAAACAAAATAATCTGATTATATGGTATTTGAGAGCTCTTTATGTTGCTGACAAGCTGCTTGCAGCCCTTGTTTTTCTTCTAAGGGCTTTCAATGTGATTAAGGGATTCTATATCCTTTCCCCTCAGGCGGGTTAACATTTTATATGGAATGTTATGACATTACAGGGCTGTCTGTTGAGTCAAGGAGGTGTGAACACAACACCAAATCAGCCCCTGATAGAATCAGTGTTTACACCCTAGATTGCTCCTGTGTGCAAGACAATCTGATTCGATTTTGGAGCTATTGCTGCATAACTTTAAATTGAGACCAACACAGTACAAAATGTAAAAATCATATCAATTCAACCTTAAATAACCTAAATAAGAAAGCTTATTATTATTTGACCTTGTAAGAAGGTGCATAACATTTTGAGCTTCTTTATTTATAGCAGCCAACAGCTCGTTTGCTAAAGATACATTGAAGTAATTAGCACTTGAGCAGAAAAAACATCCTATGAATGATTTAATGTATATAACATATAATAGTTTTACAATTACATTAAAAACACAAAACTGCAGGTGCTCACATGGTGGCAGGAGGGCAGCTTTGGTCTTGGTCTCAGCTCCTTTTTTAAATGTCAGTTTTAACTCTCTCTGTTTGACTCTTGACCTCCCATTGTTTTATTTGTATTGACGGGTCAAATTTCATGTTTTGTAAACACTAGAACCAATTCAAGGAATTTGCCATAGGCATCTGAGGCAAGGGAGAACTACATCTGACCATTTGTGAAGTTAATTATAATTAAATAAAAAAAATACATAAGGACATTTTGGTAATCCATCCTTAGATATTCATGCCCTGCAGAAGATAAAACCTTGCACATGCTGTGATTAAAATCACTTTATCCCTGATGTTGGTTATGATGTAACAGACAGGTTGTCTGTAAGGTAGTGTGCTCTTTTGATGGTATTGACCTGAAAGCTGGTGAAGTTTGGGCCTGGCAAGGCCACAAGCACTTTTTTGGTCCTTTATCTTGCTAGTCCCTTGAGAAACTCGGTTACACTGTCTTGAAATGTGTGAGGACAAGAAGAAAAATAACATGTTGAGCCTATTATTCACAAATGCAAAAAGATTGCAGGTGCTGGTATCAACACACTCACACATGGTTCCACCTTCCTTTCCACCACGCCTCACCTCCCTCCATAATTAGATTGGGCTGCTCCCAGAGAAATACATTTTCCAGGTAGATTTAAAAAAAAAAGAATCTGTCGTTCCATGGGGTGGCTCCAGTGATATATTAGGTGGATTCCCCTCAACACTTCCACACCTTATCACAAATTGCTGGGAGCAAGTTAACACCAAAAGTCTAATTGATATAATATTCATCATTTCCACCACTCAGTCTGGCTGTGAGGAGCTGTTTGCTTGTCCAGGAACCGTGTCGTGGTGAGGCACATTAACAGTGTTTTTTCAGTGCCTCTCCTTAGGTGGAAGGATGTTTGAATTATTTTAATACAAATGATCTGTTTATTGTAGTATTTTAACTTTGGGAGCTCAAATCACCTATTTTAATGTCTACTTGTTAATGATACCAGAAAATCAACCCAATCATTAGAAAGCTTGTTTGAATGTGTTAATAACATTCAGTTCCTCCAAGATTTTAACAAAATACATGCTTTTAATGCGTGTTTTGCTAACTTCAACCTTCTAATAAATTAGATTAATTAATATAGATTAATGATCTCTGAGTAATTACTATGGATAGGTGCCACAACCTGTGTGTGTGTGTGTGTTGGAAGTTATTCATAAGAAAAACCAACATTAAGGTCTGCAGGTCGCCGCTGCTGTTTTAAATAGACAGGGAGACAAGTACTTCATAATCGGATGCAGCTGAGGCCCAATACGCCTCCACCTGGCGCCGTTACCTGAGCCGCTCCCCCTCTCTCTCCCCTGCAGCCGAGCCCCAACCACGCCCGCCACCACAAGGCCATCTTCATGCTTTAGGAAAAGCCATTTGCATCTGTTCTTATACGGGGAGGGAATTAACTTAATTAATCACATGATTATTCTTGTTGTGCGCAAACTTATTAGAACAATATAACGGGTAGGCACTCTCGGAGCAACATCCATTCCACCACAGTGTGTCTGTAATGATGGATACAGCAGTGAACAGAGCAAAGTTAAAGACGTAAACCAGTCAGGTGGGAAGTTAGAGCCTGAGTGCCTTGCACAGTTCCTGGCTGGATTCATGGGTAAAACTAAATTTGTGTTTGTGTTCTCAAAGGTTTTCACTGGAGACATGGTGCATTCACACTCTGGTAGAAAAGCGAGTCTTTGCTCACATCTAGCATGTGGTTTGGTTGGTCTGCTCTTTCATGCGGCATGCTTGCATTTAGACATTGAATTAATGCATTTATATTTCCACTAGAAAGAGGGATGAAACACATTTGTGAACACACCCAAACATATAAACCCACAGCAACCAGTCAGACCTCTTTGCCAGCATGGGCTTTGGTTTTAAAGCCTTGACGCCAGCGGGTGACAGGGTTCATCTGCAGAGCTGGGTCCAAGTTCTGAGTTGAGGGAACAAGGATGTGGCTTGGGAGGGGGTGGGGACCCGTTGGGGCGTTAATCGAATTTCGATGCCCCACAAACACTCATTGCCAGCCAAAGACTCAGTTTATCAGCTCACCTTCTAAAACACTCAGCAGTGGCAGCAGCTATGGCAGCAGCATAGCGCTTCTTATCCATTCATGTGTCTTTATCTGGTAAGGAGGCAAGCGCACCAGGTCGTTCAGCTCTCTATTATCTTTGTCTCCTTTCTTGGGGGGAAGGGAGCCAGAAACAAGTATGGGGGAAACAATGATACAAGAAACCAGGCGCAGACAGAGAGGCAGAGATCCGGTGCTGATGAGGCATGCTGATCATGCTGAATATAGATTATTAAGAGGAAGAAGTAAAAAGAACAATCAGGTTTGACTGGGTTTGCCAATACCTCAGGCTGAGTGTGATAGTCAAGTGTATATTGGTCAGTCAGTGACACTGACCCATGACAGGAGGGATTGATGTTTCTCTATGTCTGCACAGCCCCCACCAATACAGAGAATTCACTCTGATACACTCTGGTTTATTATAACAACACATTTAACATGACGGACACACGGTGCAGAATATGTGATGTCTCTGAAATTCAAATTGTTTGGACGCAGGCTAACAACAAGCCATTCAATGTCTAGGCTACACACGTTTTTTTACTTTTTGTTGAACCCTCCATCCCATCTTTCCGATCTACCGGCAATCCCAGCGATTCGTGTCTTAGTGAAGCACTGTCGCCTGGGCATGGCTGCTTGTCCGTCCTGACAGCCAATCACGTTTTCCATGATAGAAGGGAATACGGCTTGTGAAGCAGGAGTATCTCAATTCATCCCGTCATCTGGTGGTGTTTATTCACTCGTTAATCTTGCTACAATAAAGGGCAAAACTACAATAATACAGTCCAGATTGGACACACAATACAGAAGTTGAAAAAATGTCTTCCCAGGCAGTTGGAAAAAACACAGCAGGAAAAATACAACGGCAGTGTTTAATAATTTTTAGTCATTCTGTCACAGGGATAAAACATTCCAAACATTCCAAAGACCTCATTCTATGTAAGTTATATTCCACTGCACAGTGTTTTCAGCTGACTCATATTGGTCTGAGCATAGCCTTTGCGCAAGATACAGAGACAGAACACTCCTTGGACGGAAAGAAACCTGATCTTCTTGTGATGTTGATGTGTTCTTTGACGACTCAAGAAGTTAAAAGTGCTTTTGGCTTGTTAATACCCCCGGTCGAAACAAGCAGTTTTGCAGTCTTTAAGACAACAAAACAAAACAATGATTCACCAATGCCGGCCTGTTAATCAAGGGGTTTGTGTGCCTCTGGGCTCAAAGGAATATTGGTAGGGGAGGAGTATTGAATCAGCGCTGACCCGCGAGGTTAACTTTTTGGCAGAAGAGGAGAGCAGCGTGCCCACAGGGTATCAATTCAAACTCACTCATCTCCTTGGCCTTCCTTATCTTCTACTCGAAACACCAGTTCAAGTACTTTGTGCATGTGATTTTCCCTTTCACTCTCTCCTTCTTCATCACTTTCTCTACTCTTTTCAGTTTGAGGCACATTTTTAAACATTACCTTATTTTAGGGAGGTTTTGGAGGTTCTGATGAAGGATATTCTGTTCTTTGTCACAATTCATGACATTAGACGCCTACCTACAGTGCTACATAGTGCTTGTCTTTATTTTTGTCCATCCTAACAATTCCTTTTGTTCAGCTTGGAGAAGTAAGCCGCGATTTAATATATTCATTCTTAATCTTTTAAGATTTATTTTAGGATAAAAGGACATTTCAGTTCCAGCTCATTGCTCACACAAAGTAAAACTCTATTGCTCACTACCTGCTCGGCAACAACCAGCAGACAGACACAGTGAGAGAATAGTTAGTGAACCCACAGAAGCATTCAGTCACATGGACCCCTCAGGAGGTGATCAAGTCCAAAAATGCAGCTATCAAATGCATTCTTTTTGCCAGGTGGCCAGAAACATGGTTCGTAGGATGAACGATGTGTCGTAAATGAATGCCATAATGTTTCTGATGGATGTGTAATTAAGCAATTTGTTGGCCCCTAATTTATCAAATTAATTAGTTGTTGCATTTCTGATTTTGATATTGTCGCTGGCAAACAGGACATAATTTATGAAGTGAATACTTTCGGATGCATCCACTTTCCAGTGCCAAGGGCACTGCTCGTCTCCTTCAAAACGATCTGCCACGTTTAATGACAGACTTAAATGATTTTGCGCATCAACATTGTACTCTTCTGTCCTATCGCTATCAAGACTTTACTCAGTGTCCTTAATCTAGTCTCTATGCTAAGTGCCTATATTACATAAACCACACTTCATCACGATGATGAGTAGCTGTTTTCATGGCAGAATCCTGGCTGCTCATCACTTCACAACTTCAACTTTCCCTAGTTGCCTAGATCTAATACCTATTTGCCAGAGGTGTGGACTCGAGTCAGACTCGAGTCATGAATTTGATGACTTGAGACTCGACTCGACAAAACGTACAAAGACTTGCTCGACTTGGACTTGAATACCGATGACTCGTGACTTGACTTGGACTCGAGCCTTTTGACTCGAGAAGACTTGCTACTTCCCATGAAAACTGGGGGATAACATTTTCACACCACCGCGCCGCTCTGTTTATCTGCATCTGTCAAAAAAATATGCGCCACCTGTATGCAGAGAGCGCGCGTTGCCTGAACAACATCCAATCACTGCAGTCCATTTGACCGTATCAACGAGACAGCTCGTTCATGGTTACAAAAATCGGGATTTTTGAACCCGGATTCAGACTCCGATGGAAATCCTCGCCAACATTATGTTAACGTCCGTTTTAAAGTAGTGTAATGAGCTGAGTTAAAGTTATTAGTTAATCAGTTATGCAGATGTTGCATGTGTTCACGTTATGCGCTGTTACCAGCTGTAGTTACGCGAGACAACCCGAGTTTTGGGGGGCCGTGTATGCGGAAGTGTTCGTTCGGCGTGGTGACGGCCAACAGTGACCGAAGTTGAGTAGTTTTATATAAATAAATGCAGCGGAGTTGCAAGCCAGTCATCGCCTCCTTATTTACGCTGCAGCATTGGGGTGAGCGTTACAGTACTATAACACAGTCACAGTCGATCCACCATTACCCTTCCCTTCGTAGTCTAGGTCTGTGAGGCAGCGCACCATCACCCAGGGTTCCCCGTCCCCACTATAATAAAAGGACTCGAAATGACTCGAAACTAAAATGGTACAACTTGTGACTTGACTTGGGACTTGCTTCGTCTTTGACTCGACTTGACTCGGGACTCGAGGGCAATGACTTGAGACTTGCTTGTGACTTGCCTAACAGTGACTTGATCCCACCTCTGCTATTTGCTGAACAATTAACCAAAACAAACCCAAACAGCCATCTAGATTAAGCGGAAACGTTACATACGCAAGTCTTGGCTGCTCAGAGCATATTGCGCTTTTAAAAGCATGCTGACTAGATTTAAAAAGCAGTCAGTGAAACTTTTAACTCCCAGCAGGGAGTTTAAGCCACCTTTCTACTGAGTGCTGTACTTAACTGAGTTGTTTGACTTACCTATGTCGACTGAATGAGTGCACAATAATACTTGCTGAATGAAAGCAGCCTCTTAACCACAGGAGCTTTGAAAAAAGAACACGTCCGCTTCTGTTAATTTGGCCCATTTACTTGCTTTGAGTAATATCTGCCATGTCGTCAGTTTTTCTAATACAGCCTAGTGTGCTTCAGCTCGACCGCCTTCATGCTCTATAGAGAGATCGACCTCTCTTAGTACGCAGACAGTAGCAATAGACACAGGGTCAGACGTCCACTGTCCCCGTTCCTCGCCCCAACCCCCAAATTTGACATTACTCTTCAGTTGGCATTACTCTTCAGTTGGAATGGCTACTACTCCGGGAAACAGCCACCATTTAGGAAATATATAGTGCGTAGGGGGGGGGTTCTATTCTACATTAAAATAGATGTTTTAGTCTCAGTTTAAGGTTGACACAAAGTGAAATGAATAAATCATGTCATGTCAGACTCAAGGCCCCTGGGCTACTCCCGGCCCGTACAATTAAATCCCCCCAAGAGTTGTTATGTCTATTTTAACTGGCGTTTAAGTGTGCTGATAAACCAGGAGCCCTTGGCGCGCAGTTCGCTCAGAAATTTCCAGACTTTGCAACTCTGAATTTTAAACTTGAACTGCTTAGCAATTTGTTTGCAATGGCATGGAATAAGCACCTATGAAGACCTTAATGTAGCTGATATTCCTCCAGTTATTTATGTCCCTGCCATCTTTTTGTGATCCTTTGACATGGAACAATCATCTGTTTTTCATATAACCTTTGTCACTCTCTGATTGAACTATATTTCGCCATATTGCTCATGATGGTCTTGAACAGCGGTTCCCAAACTTTTTAGGCCACCCATCCCATTCTATAATCCAACCAGATTCAGGCACACCCAATCCCCCTCAATAAATTCCAGTTACCCGAGGCGTCACTTGGTGAGGGCACAGGCTCAGTGGCAGATTGCATCACATTTAATTTACAATTAACCATACATTAATCTGAATCAAATTACAATAAGGTTAAACATCCCAACTGAGTCGGGAAATATGAAACTACTTGAACACAGTAAAACACGGGACGAACAAAGAGTAGAAAATGCATAGGAACAGAAACGAATATGGATGAAAAACGAGGAGTCCATTTCAGGAATTTCACATGCAGCGCAGGTGGCTCAGCCTGCAGCAAGAAAGAGAGGGAAGGAGGGGGAGAACCCTAACCTAGCAGCAATAATAACAACATTTGGCCACACATTTACATATATTAGTTCAACAGGACTTGAATTCAGTTCAAGCCTCAAATCTTTCTCAACAGCATTAAGTCGATATTTAGTCTTTGCTGCTGTCAGTGCAGAAAAACCAGCCACATGTTCTGGCGAAAGGCATCAAAGCTTGCTTTGCCAGGACTGGCATTGCCTTGGTCCAAAAATCCACAAGTGGCTTTTGTTTGAACTGCAACTGCAGTGCTCCATCAGATGACAGCTCAAGCAGCTTCTCCTGCTCATGAAAGGACAGCGGAGGGATAGGGGGGGACGCATCAAATGGGTTGCGAATCCACATCTGAGATGTGTCCATAGGTGGTGATTATGTCTGTAGCAGCTCGGCAAGTTGTTTGAGGTGTTCAATTATGAGATTTTTATCACCCAAGATCATGCAGTTTGTCTTTTAAGAACGCATGAAGCATGGGTAAACACATGAGCTTATTCCCACTCACATAGCCTGTTCAGAAGTGTAGCTTCTTGGTCATAGCTTCTATCTTGCCTTGTGTGTTGAAAAAAGTAACACTGACTGATCTGCACACTTAAAGTTCAGTTCATTCAGAACAGAAACAATGTCAGCGAGATAGGCGAGCTTCTGCAGAAAGTCCTTGTCATACAGATTTGAGACCAAATGAAACGAGATACCTTGAAAAAACTGGTAAGGTTTGTGCTGCAGTTCAAAAAACATTGTCACTCCCTTGCCACTCGACAAGACTCCAGTGTCCAGTAGTACTTTGTGTTTGCTGCCCATCTCGAATTTAGCGCGATGTTTAACAGCATCATTACAGACAGAAAGTAGATGAGCTGCAATGCTTTTAGACAGACTTCCCTGGTGTTCCTGCTATAAGTCCTGTGTGCTTCTTCGCCATCAATTTTGCCCCGTCTGTGCAAAATTCGACGCAGCGTGTCCAGGCGGTCCTATGCGTCCTCGTAAAGACGTCAATTGAATTTATGATTTCTTGCACCGTGCCTTCAGAAAGGTAACCGATGTACACCAGAAGATTGGCCACATTCGCCACATCTATAAACAAGTCTACGTGCAGAGAGTAAAACACACTCATCTTTACGTTGTTGTTTGAAACAGGGATCATTTTCAACTTTTTTAGTTCCCTCTCGCCAATTATACATTCCACCATCTCTTTGGCAGCTGGCAAGAAAAGGTCTTCAGATTGTGTGAGGTAGCACCCTTTCTTGCTATTCTGTAACTGGCCACATATGAAGCCCGTGGTGTGTTTTTTTCGATACCCAACACATGAATGGGACTGCTGTTGTTTTTGCCTGTTTAGTAACTTCTCTAATTTTGGTATAAAAAATGTAAGGGTAAAGGGCTTCTGAGTTGCACTGGCATGCTTGCCCCTGATTTGTCTTTCCTTTCGCTTCCTCCTTTTTGTTCTCCTCCGTCTCATCTTTGTTGGACTCCCCGGTCCCTCTCCCTACCGGTCTCTCACCAACGCACCTCTGTTTCCATCACCTTGTATTCCTCACTCTTTCTCTCCTCTCTCATGAATGATAGCCACAGATGTCCCACCAAATCCCTGATTTCAGCCAATTGAGCATATTCCTATGAGCTAGACGACATTAGCTTCTCCAAACTAGGCTGACATTAGCTAGTGTGTACGTAACAATTTTGTGGCAGGAGCTGAAGTGCATTTATTTATTGAATTTGTCATTTTAGGAAATTTTATGATTCATGTTTTTGATTTGTACAAAATCCTACTTATATTTTTTAATATGAATCATTTCATCATTAAAAGGAGTAGAGGCTGCACCACCTTTTGGGGATCCCGGTTCCAGAAGAATATGGGGAAGTATTTAAATTTACTTTGATCTAAATTTGAAATATAACGTTTACACAAAATCAACTTTTGGGATTATGTGCAATCACTTTATAATCTAATCACCTGATCCTACTTGTAAAAGAAGTGCTATATTCCTGCCAGGAACACAAAGGAAACATTACTATATGATGGTCATTTCTACCTATAAGTAAACATCATATTTTTTAAGATTTCATAACATAGCACTCATTTCGGTGACTCGGATGCTGCCCAACACAGCGCCATAGGCAACGTGAGGGTGAGATTGCAGCGGAGACAGGTCAGTGCATCATATGCATTGACATTTTGTACAGGCTATGGCCGCACAATGAAGAAGCCTGCAGGATGAGCATGTGTCTGTGAATATTGAAATGTCACACGATAGGACAGTGAGTTATTCAGAGAAGGGGGCCATTTCAGAGTGAGCAGGAAGGAGCAGCAGATGCCGTTAGTCTTCACTATTCTGCAAGGCGACATCTATTATGGATTGTTTCATACGCAGTGACCTTCAAGCCTACTTAGAAAAAAGAAGGAAAGAGGTAAAAAAAGAGGTCTCCTTTGTCTTTCCTACCCTCTTATCCATGGTAAATGCATGAGATGGGCTCAGAGATTTTCTCTTTTTCCATCTTTTTTTATGACTAGGTGATGCCAACAAATCAGCCGTGCCATCCTACAGCAATCAGGTGGAACATTACTAAAGATCACCCACAGTCCTCTGCTCTGAATACTTATGGGGAGGACCAGTTCCTTCTGGGTGAAGTCCAGCAGAAGTTAAGTTCCCGCTCTACTCTGTCATTTAAAGGAAGGAGCCTTTTCCATGGCACTCAGTGGAGCATCATGTACAAAGAGTAGGGATGGGTCAAAAACATTTCACAGATTGCACACTACATCGTTTACTGCATGTATCTGCTCAAGAAGGCAATGTGTGGGGATCAGTCAAACTCTGTGCTTTTACTTCCAGATTTACTCAGACTCATGACCCATGCAAGCCTGACAATTGCATCTTGATCGCACAATATATATGTTTACCCTATTTTCGCAACTATAGGGCACACTTAAAATCCTTTTTTTTCTAAAAAAACGATGCGTGCGCCTTGTAATCCGGAGCGCCATATACTGTATATGGATCAATTGGTTGATCCATACTGGTTAACGAGGATCCGTTGGAGGGAAAGTCTGGTGCCAGCAGCTACGGTAATTCCAGCTCCAACAGCGTATTGTAATGGACTGTGTTTTCATGTTCTGGAGCGGCGTTGCACTTTACAGAGTTTTGGGATGTTCAGTGAAGAGCGCACAATGTTACGTCACTCATCTTAGTGCCACCTATGGGGACGCGGGAATTGTTGTTGTTTTGTAGAGCGATGGTGTGTTTTTGTTCGGCGTAGGCTACGGCCGACAGTAGCCTGTTTCTCAACAATAAAACCAGAAGATAAGCACATTGTCCAGAGATTCATTAGCGAGAGTCGCTACAGTATATTAAAGCTCGTAGTTGGATGTCGGGATCGCGCTGACGGTCCGCCGCGAGGCGCCACCGTCTGTTCCAGCGCTGCCTCTCGGTGCAAGATGCACGGAAGCATTTGCCAAGAATGTTTTCATTAATCAAGAACGAAAGTTGGAGGTTCAGAGATATTGTTAATATCCACATTAACGTTTGAACAACGTTACCATGGGAGTGAAGAGTTTTCGGAACGCTTAATAACGAAAATAGTTCTAAAATCGGCGATTCATTGAAGGTGCGCCTTATAATTCAGTGCGCCGTATAGTCGCGAAAATACGTTATATATATTTT
The DNA here is from genome assembly GCF_949316345.1 of Pungitius pungitius. NCBI lineage: Eukaryota > Metazoa > Chordata > Actinopteri > Perciformes > Gasterosteidae > Pungitius > Pungitius pungitius. The sequence continues at coordinate 8,665,195 of NC_084907.1, forward strand.
TATATATATGTTTAGCGGAGATGCTTAGAACAAATGTTCAGAAACAACACGCTGGGTGTTTAAGAATGCAATTCTAAAAAAAATATGGAAAAAAGGATGCGGACCACAAACTACACAGGAAGCAGTGAGAATGTAAAATGTTGTAATTGTAATGCTAAGAATAAGAGATCCAACATCTGGAATTTCTGTATCTAATCATTTAAACCATTATACACATTGAAGTGTTAACAATAGTGCTTCAGTAATCACTCTTGTTGTTTTTTCATAGGCCCAATTTGTGGTCTCATTCCACTTGCTCAGGGGGGTGATGATGATCATCATCATCATCATGAGTAGTTGGTGGCCAGCTCCTTCAGCACTAGCATGGAACTGCACCATTGTCTGTCTGTGTTGAACTTCCCTTGATCTGTCTGCTGTCACCTGTCTGTCTTGATATTGCCGGTTGACCCTTGTCTACCTGCATACATGCCCTTTTGTGTTTTTTTTGGCCGTGTTTGACCGATTCATATTCCACATACTCGCATGCTTTCCATGTTCTGTACCCCTAACATTTTTCTTTTAAAATGTTTTTACTTTTTTCATTGTTTATGCAGGCGGGGATATTTAACATTTAATATTTATTCTGAGAGCAAAACGGTGGAATGAGCTCTCTGATGACATCAGGACAGTAGAGAACCTTTTACATCTTCTGCCGCAAACTAAAGACACACCTCTTCAGACTTTACCTTGACTAAAACACTAACAAATTGTAGCACTTAAATTGTACTTATAATATTTTATATTTATAACAAGATGTAATTTGGCTTATTTTGATGAAATTGCACTTCTTATTTCTTGTTCTTGTTGATCCTTATGGTTGAAATTCATTTATTGAAAGTTGCTTTGCATCAGCTAAATGACATGTAATGTAATGTAATCTTATCTTTATTTTGTAACATCTGCACTTGTGACTACAGATGAAAAATAGCCTTTTGGCTAACTCTGGCACATTTACAGCAATGTTTTATTAATGTGCACTGTCCCTCATCAAATAAACCAATAAAGAAAAATTTTAATAATGATGTTGTCTAAGCAAATTACCCCCTCCAGCACTTCCCTTGTGGCAATAGACGCTGCATGGCGAACTACTTTTATAACCATGCTGCAGCCTTGACAAAACATGGCCAGTTTTCTGTTCGGATATATTAATATTAATATAGTGTATGCGTGTCTTGGCATTGTATTAATATTATTATTCTATGTTTGAAATTACAGAGACAATAAGAATATTCTACAAATCAGATAAGGTTGTAGTCTCCCATTATTCCCTGGGTGTTTAGTTGGTGCGGATCAACTGCGCCGCCTGGCTTTATGAAATGCCTCTTGTGAGGTCATCATTGCCAACGTGCACGAGTCTGCATCACGTGAGACACAAATTGAACTTCTCACTAGAGATGACAACACATTGAATAATATCATATTTAGGAACTATATAAAGAGACTTTTATAAAGACTGGAAGTAATAAATTGAAATAGGTGGGTGGCTGAAAAGGGAGGAGGGTGTGAGCAGCATCAGATCACACAGCCAACCCGACTGTGTGTGTGCGATCAATGAGCTGCAGGGAGGTGTCGTTGTGTCCCCCCTGTCCTTCTCACGCCTCCCAGTGTTTCTGCTTCATAGATGATGATGTGCCCTGTTGGACTTCATAGCTCGTGTGTGTGTGTCTGTGGTACTGTCTTTCCCTGCCCTTGGCCGAAGCTCCAGAAAACATTTCATGCTAGGCGGACTCCATGAGCGAGTGATTTCTCTTTTCCTTGCTCTGATCGACGTCCAGCCAGCCACAAAAGCAGGCCTTCCGTTTCCCCTATCGCGATGAATATTATTATATTAGAATCTAAATCTGGAGTTGTTTTTTGCCATAAATATTACACATATGCCAATCTGTCTTGGTGGAAGGTGCAATAAAAGGAGAATGAAAATAACTCAATGTAAAATAAGTAAAATGTACACGCAAAAAGGAACAATAGTGCATTAAGATTACTATTTACTACTTTATAATACTCATTACTTCCACCAAACCGTCATTTTGTAACTTTTGGTCCGGGTCCAGATGGGACGGCATCTGGGTTTGGATCATCAGTTAGTGACCTCTACCCTACAGTATGTCACAGCAACTCTAACCCCATCATCCTGACACCCCTAACATGGAAATACACCCCGGCCGCTCAGTCCCCCCCAGCTGCCTCTCTGCCAGCCCGCTGTAGCACGACAGCTGGTGTGATGAAGTAGCACACCTCTTCCAGAGAGCAGTGGAGTTAGGACTAGCGTTGGTGTGTGTGTGTTTGTGTGTTAGGTGGATGTCCTTCAGCACTAAGAGCATTGGATGGAGATGCAAAGAATGCTAATGATGTGAATCATCGGAGAAAGGACTGACTTGGCCAGCTCTGCCATACATACACTGTATGTGTGTGTGTGTGTGTGTGTGTGCTTTCCCATGCATCTGAACACCCTGATGTTTGCTCGCTCAAGTCAAGTGAAAAGAGAGCAGTGAGAAGTGGGAGAGCCAAGGTTAAGCACAGGAACACAGTGATGCGCTGTGCATTTTAATTAAAGCTTGAGCAAACCCTGTGCACTCCCCCTTACCGGCCCCCTGTGATGGATGACAGAGACCACAGTTTTCTATTTTTCTTCTCAAGAGGAACTTTTGTAGGGGGGCAATGTGCTCTGACACAAAGGCCCAGCCAAAAGCCTTGGATTTCTGTCTTTATAGTCTCCTGGCAGCACATGCCGGTGCAGTGTTAGAGAGAACATGGGTTATCTTGGTACATATCTCTAATGTATCTCCTATGCGCGCTCTCTGTGTGCAAATGCAGATGTGGGATTTTACTGCGTGTCAGTAACAATAATCTATCCACCAAAACTCTCCTCTGTACAGAAGCACAGGAAAGATCAGTTTTAGTATAAATACCACTCGACCCACAGCCGCTCCAAACTCGTTACATTGGTCCTAGAACTTAAAACCTAAAACTAAAACTTTGTAAATCGTAAAATAAATATTACAAAATGCAAGTAGAAGTTTTCAGAATTAACCATTTGCCTTAATTGTTCATTTGCCAACAGTCTGCTGAAGCCATTTATTACCCTGCATGATTCTGTATTGTTCATAACACAGTTAATGTTTTACAATAAAATCAAGGGTAATGTATGGAATGTTTGAGGGCTGTCTGCAGACTTTTTACAAATATTAACAGTATAATACTGTTATTTCCAAATACTGAATGAGCATCCATTTACACAATGCAGCCAAATGACCCCTTTTCTCATAATATCTGTTACATAACTTATTACTTCTGTTGCATTTCATTTACTGACTTCATATTTCCTTGGTGCGTTTCATTCATCTTTAAAAAATAGGTAACATTTGATTAACATTTTATGTAAAATGAGGATAAAACTTTGGGAAAAAAGTTATTTTGAAATGGTTTTCTGCCTTAGGAGTTCCAGGGGTTAGTTTCCTGTGGTTAGAGAAAAATGGTAGAATCAGTCAACATGCTTTCGTCATCCATTGCAATCGCTGCAGAGGCAATGTCGTAAGTTGATAATTTCATTGTTTTAATTATAATTTTAATGTTAAGATGCATATTTACAGTAAAAAGGGATTGGATTACTGTAATTAAAAAATGTTTTATTCACGTAGGATTAAACAATTTTGTATCTTGTGTTTGTTACAGTTTTCACTCTTCTGTCTGTGACATGATATAAAGAGCCACAGTAAACAGCTTGAGAAGCTTACTACGACTCAACTCGTCATTTGCAGGAAGAGTTTATCTAGTTGAATAGCTGCGGTTGCTACACCGTAGTGAAGACAACATAGTGAAAAGACAAAGAAAGCTGGCGTTGTACATCGTGGTAAGATGGATGGTAAACAAAGCGACAGGGAGTCAGTGGCCACTTTCTTCAACTTCATCAGCTGGCTCATTAACACCTGCTCGTGCTAAAGCGGAGGCAGTTAAAGCACACGCTACATTTGCAGACAAAAAAGCTAAAGCTAAGTTAGAAAGAGCTGCAATGGAGGCTAAGCTACAGAAAGAAAAAGCAGAAAAAGAAGCAGAATATCACAAAGAGAAAGCAGCTATCGAGTTTGAATTACAGCTGGAGAAGGCAAGAAAGGATGCTGAGCTAGAAGCGCCTGCTAGTTATCGCTAAGCGGAAGCTGCCGTGTGGGATGCAATGGACAACTTTGTTGTACTGGATGAAGCAGGCCCATCAGAGAAAGACAAGCTGGAGCGTACAAGTGAATATGTCCAGTCTCAATACGAGTTACACTCAGGTGAAACCCATCCACGTACCAGGTCCCTAAGGCAAGCAGCCATGAATGCTAGTTCCCAAGTATCTCAGCATAAACATGCGTAACACTTACTCAAACAACACTCCTCAGCCTTCCCTTCCACACTACATGACAACAGCTAGCCATAGTGCACCCGGAGCTGAACATCTAGCACAGTTCTTAGCTCGTTGCGACCTGGTGAGTTCAAGCTTATATAAATTTGATGATAACCCAGAAAACGATCGAGCTTGGCATTCATCATACATAAACGCCACTCAAGGGCTAGGCTTCACAGCCACGGAGGAGCTAGACTTAATGACTAAGTGGCTCATAGTTACCTGGACACCGCATGAGGGATCGAACCCATAGTTGCAAAACTGCCTTATGGTCTTCAAAAAAGGTGGGTATCCGCCGGTTCAAAGCACAAGGATGAAAATAATGGACGATTTCCCCCATTCAAGTTCTTTGCAAGTTTTATACACCATGAGGCACGGAAAAGGAATGACCCTAGCTTTGCTATTCAAGGTACTAGCGGCTTACCTGCAAAGCCTGAAAGGCCCTCCTTTTAAAAGCAACCAAACCCCTATATCAGTTCACAAGACGGATATCGTCTCTACACACTCAAACAACCTAAAAAGTACCAGCGATCCAAACAAAACCTGTCCAATACATGCTAAACCCCACCCACTCAGACGATGCAAAGCCTTCAGAGCCAAACACCTAGAGAAAAGGAAAAGCTTTCTCAAGGCAAAGGGAATCTGCTTCAAATGCGTTCAACTACTCACTTGGCAAGTACCTACCACGACGCTGCTATGCATCCGGGTCCTGCACTTCAAGACAGAGCTCCCTCAACCTCACCACACAGCAGCGGGGAGGGAGAAGAGAGCAGTGACACTAAAGCCGTCGTCAGCGCAAGCTATACCAAAGTTTGTGGAGCACGACAAGTTGGCAAGTCATGTTCCAAGATTTACTTAGTGAAGGTATATCACAAACGTCAACCAGACAAAGCCATCAAGGCCTACACCATATTGGACGACCAAAGCAACCGATCGTTAGCAAGGTCTACTTTCTTCGAGCTCTTCGACATAAAGTGTGAACCATATTCCTATTCTTTGAGGACGTGTTCCGGCACAACGGGAACATCTGGACGTAGGCCTCAAGAGTTTGTGGTGGAGTCACAAGACAGCAGGGTCACAATCCCTCTATCACCCCTCATCGAGTGCAATGACATTCTTGACAATCGGTCAGAAATCCCAACGCCAAACGCAGCTCTATGTCACCCTCACCTTCGCAAGGTAGCGGAACACATTCCAGAAGTTGACCCCACAGCAGAGATTCTCCTGTTACTCGGCAGTGATATCATTAGAGTTCACAAGGTACGGGAACAAATCAATGGTCCACACAATGCCCCATTTGACCAACACCTAGATCTGGGCTGGGTGCTAGTAGGAGAAGTCTTCTTAGGGAATGCACACAAGTCTACAGTTAGCACCTTCAAGACAGCTGTGCTCGACAATGGCCGCCCATCGCTCCTTCGACCTTGCACCAGTTTTCTACAAGTCAAAGAAATGGTTCCTTGTAGCAGGGAGACAAGACACATCTCCAATAAGGTTACAGGAGAAGTGTTGGGACAAACTGTTTTCAATCACACAGAAAACGACAAGAGGTTGGCATCCTCATTTGAAGACAAGGTTTTCTTGAAGCTTATGGACGAAGAAGTCTTCAGGAATGAGTCAAAGTTGGGTAGCTCCACTCCCATTCCGACAACCAAGACAATACTAACCTAACAACCGGGAACAGGCAGTGCAGCGCTTTGCATCACTTCAACGAAGCCTGAGTAGGAAGCCAGATACGCAACAGCAGTTTGTGGCCTTCATGGGAAAAATATTGGAGAACGACCACGCCGAGGTCGCACCACCGCTGGCAGAAGACGAAAAATGTTGGTACCTGCCGACCTTTGGTGTGTTCCATCCACAAAGGAAAAGTCAAATCAGAGTGGTGTTCGACTCAAGCGTTAAACATGCAGGGGTTTCTCTCAATGATGTGCTCCTCACAGGCCCAGACCTGAACAACTCACTTCTGGGAGTTCTGTTGCGGTTTCAGAAGGAAAAGGTTGCTGTCCTAGCGGACATACAGCAGATGTTTCACTGCTTTGTGGTACGAGAAGATTACAGGAACTACCTCAGATTTCTTTTGCATAGGGACAACGATGTGACCAAAGACGTCATAGACTTCAGAATGAAGGTTCATGTCTTGGGCAACAGCCCATCTCCCGCCATAGCTATTTACAGGCTTTATTCAAGGAAGAGCCCTTCTCAGGGAACTCACAGTCGAGCTTTCTGTTTGGGATGCACCACTACCTGCAGACAAATTGAGAAAGGGGGAGGCCTGGAGAGACTCACTCCAGGACCTCAAGCTCCTTCACATACCAAGGACATACACAGCAGTCTCTCAAGCTAAAGCAGTGAAAACTGAGCTCTGCGTGTTCTCTGATGCATCCACTAAAGCCATTGGCGCTGTGGCATACTTGAAGGCCATACAAGAAGACGAACAAATTCAAATTGGATTTGTTATGGGAAAGTCCAAACTGGCACCTCAGTCTGAACCAACCATCCCAAGACTTGCAGCCATCTTGGCCGTGGAAATGGCAGAGCTAATTCAGGATGAACTGGATGTTAAGCTGGATTCAACCAAGTTCTACAGCGACAGCAAGGTTGTTCTTGGCTATATCTACAACGAAAGCAAACGTTTCCATGTCTACGTGAATAATAGAGTTCAGCGTCCACGAACTCTATCCATGAAACCTGAACAATGGCACTATGTGCACACAGAGGAAAATCCTGCTGACCATTCATCGTGGTCAGTTCCTGCTTCACGTCTGCCAGAAACAACATGGTTCACAGGGCCCAACTTCTTCTACAAAACTCCCAACACACCATAACCAGTAAAGACATTCGATCTCATCAAACCAGATATGGATGTAGAGATCCGTCCAGAAGTAAGGAGCTATGCCTCAAAGAGAAAGGACTCAGAACGCTTTCAAAGATTCTCCAGCTTCAAGAGCCTTGTTCGAGCCATTGCACTCCTAATACATATCGCAATGTGTCAAAAACTATCCAACTGGAGTGACAAATGTAAGGGATGTGGGTTCTGTGATCTGTCTCGCACCCCAGATGAACTATGTCAAGCAAAGGAGGTCATCATCAGAGCTGTTCAGAAGGAAGCCTTCAAAAAAGAATTTGAAGCTTTGGAGACATCTAGACCAGTCCCTTTGAACAGCAGCATTTATCGGCTTAGCCCAATGTTGCAGAACAATCTTATCTGTCTTGGAGGCCGACTGAAGAATGCTAACCTGAACATTGGAGAAAAGAACCAGGTTATCCCCCAAAGACAACCATGTATCCTTGGGACTCGCCAGATACCACCACGCTGAGGTCAAACATCAAGGTCGTCACCTGACGGATGGTGCTGTCAGGGCAGCAGGATTTTGGCTCTTGGGCGGGAAAAGGATCATCAATTCGATTCTACACAAATGTGTAACCTGTCGTAGGCTTAGAGGTAAATTCCAGCAAGAACGCATGGCAGACTTACCTCCAGAACGCCTTGTGACCTGTCCTCACTTTACATACGTGGGTTTGGACTTCTTCGGACCTTGGGTCGTCTGCACCAGACGGACAAGAGGGGGGCAAGCTGAGAGCAAGCGGTGGGCCATAATGTTTTGCTGCATGAGCTCCAGGGCTGTCCACATCAGGCTGCATCAACGCTTTAAGGTGTTTCTTTGCAATAAGAGGACCAGCCAAACAACTGCGATCAGATTGCGGCACAAACTTCATAGGGGCCTGTAAAGAACTTGGAATGAGCAAAGACCGACCAGATACAACTGTGCAGACGTATCTTAAACAAGAAGGGTGTTCTTGGCAGTTCAATCCCCCACATGCCTCGCACATGGGTGGTTCTTGGGAACGCCTGATCGGTTTGGCCCGAAGAATTCTGGATTCAATGCTTCTTGAACAGTACACTCGCTTAACCGTTAGCCATTGTAAAGAACTGTGGTCATAACTTTTGGGACTCTCAGCATTCTCCGATTTTTTTTCCTTTTTACCGGGACATGTAAAAACACACCATTACAGTAGTCGGGTCTAATGAAGATGTGTGCTTGGACAGTTTTTGTTATCTCTTGTTAAGACGAAAGTCCTCTAATTCTTGATATTCTTAAGGTCATAGCAGGCTCATTTTGTAACCGTTTTATGGTTGAGGTCAGAATCCATAATTCATCCTTGTTAACCAAAAATGATCTTTGTTCAATTTAAGTTTTTGTACATCTAGTTGTTGAAGTGTTAAATGCATTCACCCACCCTGTATTGGATTGTAGTCCCCTAGTGATATAGTTGTGTAGATTTGTGTTTGAATTGCATAACTATTATAACACACTTTGTTGTTTTCAACAATTTGAGCTAATGGACGCATGTAGATGTTTAATGGAAGGGGCCCAAGTATGGAACCTTGGGAAAAACCAAATGCCATTTTCTTCAGCTCTGATCTCTGCTCTAATGTCATATTTACTTCGCAATATATTGTATCTCCACAAACACATATCATTGCGAGAATCTGTGGTGTGAAGAAGGTAGTGTAGGAGGGCAGAAATCAAAGCTCTCAGTTCACTTAAATAATGGGACTAAAGCTGTTATGGCTCCAAACCTGTGGAATAGCCCTTTAATTCTTCATATCATTTCAGAATAAATCCCTTTCATCCTTTAGCTTTGTGGTTATTCATTCACCTCTTAATGTTTTTGTCAGGGGATCGGGCTGTCGCAGGTTGCAGGGAGGACTCAAACGCAGTTGTTTCCAAACAAAGTGCTCTTTATTCCAAAAACCAAAAACTCACCAGAGACTGTGCACCAACGACGAGTGACATTTAGACAATGACGCGACAAAGGACAACTGGCACACAGGGCTTAAATACACAAGGGAGGTGCAGGTGATTGGACACAGGTGGAATCAATCAGGCAATCACAGGACAAGGCAGGAACTGTAGTCACCCAGGAACACAAGAGACATGAAAACTACAAAATAAGACCCAAACCGTGACAGTTTTTTGTTTTTTTCATTCTATCCTTTTTTACTTATTTGTCTGTTATTTAGTTGTTGTTGTTGAGTATTCTCTTTGTTAAATTGCTCTTATAGGGTTTTTATCTTACATTATTATCACCAGTATAATTATCATTAATCATGATTACTGCCTGGGATGTAGTAACAGCCGGTTGGAAAAGCAGCGTCATTCTTATGATCTAACAATGGGTTAGGAAGCAGTATGTGTATTTGTGGAGCCACCAGTCTTTATGTATGCACTACACTCTCAAGTCCTTCAACTTTTTAAGGGTACAATAAAATAAGAGGCATGCATTTCAGATGCCTCTTGTAACTGATCAAATATTCAGATTCACTGGGAAATTTGTCACAGTAGAGAAGATGTGTGTGTTTATGAGTAGGAGTGAAGGTCACAAATAATTTGGTCACAATGACAAAAGGTTCTTTGGACTTCAGGAATCAGGAATCGTTGATTGCCATAATATGGCGGACATACTTGGAATTTGACTTGACGGTTGGTGCATGACAGCAGAGTACAATAATGTACAACAGACAACGTAGTGTAGGAATAAGATAAAAAATATAATAAAATATATGCTATGGGTTAGTAAGCTAAAGCTATGGGTTAGTAAGTTAAGAAATAAAGACAAAGTGACGAGTGAAAGTGACAAAGTGTATGTACATGGAGTGAGTCAGTCAGGGGGGGTCCCGGACTCGGTTGATGAGCCCGGGAAACTGTTGTGTGGCGGGAGGTCTTGGTCCTGATGGACCTCAGCCTCCTGCCGGACGGAAAGGGCACAAATGTTTTTGTTCGGGGTGAGAGGGGTCAGCTACAATCTTTCTAGTCCGCTTCAAAGTCCTGAAAGCGAACACGTCCTGGAGAGACGGCAGATTGCAGCCAATCACCTTCTCAGCAGAGCGGATGATACGCTGCAGCCTGACCTTGTCCTTGGCTGTGGCTGCCGGGTACCACACGGTGATGGAGGAGCAGAGGATGTTTCCCCAGCTTCACATGCTACTTCCTGTCGGACAGGAAGTCAGTCATCCACTTGCAGGTGGAGTCGGGCATTGGCAGCTGGGAGAGTTTGTCCTGCAGCGGAGACGGGATGATGATGTTGAAGGCAGATCTGAAGTCCACAAACAGGATCCTTGCGTAGGTTCCTGGGGAGTCAAGATTCTGCAGGGCAAAGTGGAGGGCCATCTTGACCGCATCGTCTATAGACCTGTTGGCTCTGTAGGCGAACTGCAGGGGGTCCAGGAGGGTCTTCAGGTGGGACAGGACTAGTCTTTCAAACAACTTCATGACCACAAAGGTCAGGGCAACGGGCCTGTAGTCACTCAGTCCTGTGATACTGGGCTTCTTGGGAACAGGGTTGATGGTGGAGGCTTTGAAGCTAGACTGAGCTAGCTAGTGGGGCGAGACTGAGTCCGGACCGGCTACTTTACGGGGGTTCTGTCTTTTAAAGATCCGGTAACGTTTCTCTCCAGAACTGAGAGGGTCGTTGGGGGTGGGGGAGGAGAGGGTAATCCAAAAGTGTGAGCTACTGATAGGTCGGGAGAGGCTGGGGTGGTGGAGTTGTGTTTGATTGAGTCAGGACATTGTCTTTCAAATCTGCAGTAAAGCTCATCTGCCAGGCAGAGGTCATACATGGAGTGGGGGGTTTTCGGCTTGTAGTTTGTGAGGTGTTTGAAGCCTCTCCAAACTGAAGCAGAGTCATTAGCTGAGAACTGTGGTTGGAGTTTCTCAGAGTACAGTCGTTTAGCTTCTTGCTAAACCTGTATTTTGACTCTGTGTACAAATCTTTGTCCCCACTCCTAAATGCCTGATCCTTCTGCAGTTGTAGTTTTCTAAGTTCCGCTGTGAACCAGGGTTTGTCGTTGTTATAACTCACCCTGGTACACAGCTGTCCTCACAGCCTCTGTGAAGTCATCCAGATTGTCAGTAGCGGTCCTGAAAACAACCCAGTTTGTGCAGTCCAAACACACAAGAGGATCCTTTAGCGCCTCGCTGGTCCACTTCTTGCATTCCCTCTCAACAGGTTTGCAGAGCTTTAGTTTCTGCCTGTATGCAGGAATTGGGTGGACCATGATGTGGTGGGAGTGTCCCAGCTCAGCACGAGAGACGGCGCGATAAGCCCTGCTTGCTGTAGTGTAGCAGTGATCCGGCGTGTTCTCCTCTCTGGTTGGGCATTTAATAAACTGTTTGAACTTAGGAAGTTTGTGACTGAGGTTTCCTTTGGTAATGTCCGGGGTTGGTACACGCCTTATCTGGTCAGCGAGTGTCCGCTGTGCCTCGTGCACGTTGCCCGCCGGCGGCATGTAAACACCGACCAGGATGAATGAAGCAAACTCACGGGGGGAGTAAAAGGGTTTGCAGTTCATGATAAGAGATTCCAGAGCAGGAGAACAATGTTGTTGGATCACTGTTACGTCGTTGCACCAGCCGTTGTTGAAGAGAAGCAGATTCCTCCACCCATCTTGCCGGAGAGCTTCAAGTTGCGGTCCTGTCTGAGCAGCTTGAAGCCCGCCAGCTGGAGCGCGGAGTCCGGTATCGATCCAAAGAGCCAGGTCTCTGTGAAGCACAAAATGGAGGATGAAGAAAAGTCTCTGTCTCTTCTCACCAGCAGCTGAAGTTGAACCAGTTTGTTGCACAGTGAGCGCACATTGGAGAGGAAGATGCCTGGCAGCAGTGTGCGGAGTCGCACTGACGAGCCGGCCCGTTGTCCTCTCCTTCGGCGTCTCACCGCATGACTAAAGGTGAGGACACCTTTTGACTATAATGTCCAGTAATTCCACAGAGGAAAGAAGAAAAGTTGAAAATAACTCCGCTAGAGTTGTTCCACGGATGTTCACAAGCTCATATCTGGTGAAAGAGCTCCGGGAATCGCAACAGGAAAAACAACAAAAAACAAAGAGCACCGAAACGTGGCAGCCATTTGCGGCGCCATCTTGAGCGTTTCATAGACTTCCCTTGAAGGGGAGAGAAACTAAGCCGGTAACAGTGTCAGTGCGTAGCATGAGGGAAGGACGAGGATGCAGAGACGGGTTGACTGACATGGATTCATTCCAATACTCTACTATTTTACAATACTCACAAACAGGTAACAAATGAGAATTTTCCTTGGAAACTATAATGCAGGTGTGAACACAATAACATGCAAGAACAAGGGGAGACGCACACTATAAGTATCCATGAGGGAGGTGTATGGAAGTAAATCTGTGCCATCGGGGGTTGAAATAAAAAGTTGATTGAATTTCTAGCACTGAATATTTATGCATTGAAATTATGTACCTGAATGTTTTTCAACATTAAAACACCGCAAAAAAATTCAACCTAAAAAAAAAAAATGTTGAAATATTCGAAATGGAGGCTACAATATTCAACCGCAAAAAATTCAACCTTGGCACACCAATATGCGGAGGCTACAATATTCAACCCAAATAAATTCAACCTTGGCACACCAACATCCGGGACACTAAGGAGGAGCAATCGATTCTAGATTCAAGATCAGGAGCGTGCGTCAAGCTAAAGGAGCGAGCACCCAAAACACCTTCGGCTTCGGATTGTATCCATGTCCAATAATAACGGGACTTTAACTCTTCTTCATGCCATCAGTGTGGCAACGTATGAAGAAATACATAAAAGAACATATAATGTTCACCCTAAACCAAAACGTTTGCTTGCCACTGACGATATACAACTCTATTAAAATATACAAATCAACTGAAATCCCTTAAGCTCGGTTGGCCGAGTGGGTAGCACAGCCGCTCTGTGGCACTACGTTATTTTGCGCGACACGGTTCGAATCCCGGTTGTGGCGGACTTTTAATAAATGTTCTTTTATGTATTTCTTCATACGTGGCAGTGACGTAGTGCTCACTTATACAATCGTAATCGCTGCAATGGATATGGGATGCATTTTTGAACATTTTCAGAACAATATGTTTGCAAATGTGTGACGACTCAAGTGACGGAGGCAGACAACACCTGCCTGCCGGGGGGAAACAAACACGCACCCGTAGCCAAACCAGTAGGTTCAAAAACCAGTAGGCACGTAACACCGGGGGAAAACAAACACGCACCCGTAGCCAAACCAGTAGTTCAAAAACCAGTAGGCACGTAACACCGTCACTGAAAAATGGGTTCTCGTTTCAGACTTTACGAGCAAATACAGGATCCCTTTGAGATAAATTCTAAAGCCTCGCATTAAGACGTACATCCCTTTATGTAAGACTCTGCGCTACTTGCAGGTCGCTGTGTTGTGCCAGATCCTCAATAAAGTTTACCCATGATCATGAAGACTCATTTAACGTTACGTGGACTTTGAATGTCGCTTAATACCCAACTGAGATCGGTTTGTGCCGCTGTGAAAAAGGATCCTTCCACCGACGCTACTGCGGTTATTCCTGCATGTCCTGTCGGGTTTATGCGTCTGCGCGCTCCGTTAAAGCTGCTGCCGCTGCCCCCCCCACTACGATACAGCGGCTCATCTGCCTCTTCAAGCGCGTTCCTGGTTTTCAAAACTCCGCCAATCACTCCTAACAGCTTGTCGAAGGATCTCAGCATCATTAAATGAATTCAAAACTAGAAGAAGAGGCGTATTGTGAGCGGCTGTACGCTCTCGTTTAACTTCCGCTTAGTTCATGTCCAACACAGTCTGTTAATGTACAAATGTCAGCTGTCTATTACGGAATCTTACAGACACAAACCACACTGATGACATGAAGAAGAGTTAAAGCCCCGTTATTATTGGACATGTTTACAATCCAAAGCCGAAGGTGTTTTGGGTGCTCGCTCCTTTAGCTTGACGCACGCTACTGATCTTGAATCTAGAATCGATTGCTCCTCCTTAGTGTCCCGGATGTTGGTGTGCCAAGGTTGAATTTATTTGGGTTGAATATTGTAGCCTCCGCATATTGGTGTGCCAAGGTTGAATTTTTTGCGGTTGAATATTGTAGCCTCCATTTCGAATATTTCAACATTTTTTTTTTTTAGGTTGAATTTTTTTGCGGTGTTTTAATGTTGAAAAACATTCAGGTACATAATTTCAATGCATAAATATTCAGTGCTAGAAATTCAATCAACTTTTTATTTCAACCCCCGATGGCACAGATTTACTTCCATAGAGGTGAGGGAACAGGTGGACACAATTAGGAATCAGGGAAGACAATCAACAGGAGACACATGAGGAAGGGCAAGGCACCTGAAACGAGAGGAGAATTAGATACCAAAATAAAACAGGATGTTCAAAAACAGACGTGACGACAGGACACAAACACAAGCTTGACCCCCGGTATGACAAACAGTTGTAATACACCATTCAAATTCCACCCTAAAGCCACAGTTAAATTTGAACATTTCTTTTTAAATACCCTCTTTGTTGTAGACAGGCGTGTCATCAGCATTTGGACACAAAGTATGATTCTTGAATTCACTGAAGCTCTGTTCTGCTCCAGAAAATTATATTCAAGATGTTACATTGTTTACTACAGCTTATCCTGTCCTTGTTTCCATTCAATTCCAGGTTTTCTCTCCATGTACATATGATGGAAAAAGGTTGTCCTTTTCAGGAGAAAGCTTTTATCTTCTGAGAGTATAGATGTTGAGACCTGGCTGTCACAGCAGCAGTTCTGCCTTTCTAGCTCTCTTCTTTTGAGAGCTTTGAAGTCAGTGACTGGCACAGCGATGTGAGCCTGAACTTTCAACCCCCTCCTCACTGGTGATTACCTTTTGATTTGCTAAAGTTTTGGTGGAAGAGCATCAGCTAAATGTTCATATTTATACACACAAGAGATACATTGCAAAGCATGTCTTTGTCTCTGATGAAAATGTTCCCTTTGTCCCCATCACAGCTCCCCTCCCCCCTCCTCCTGTTTTCCAAATATCCTCCTCGGGATAACAGTAGGCCTCTGCTCATCTCTTTTCCTCTCATCCTCTCCACTGACTGGTTGCCATGCAGTTGGCTGTCCATCAGTGACCTGGTAACTGTTGCTAGGAGAGGAGTGTATTTCTGAGTCTGATTAATTTTTCTCCTATTTCTACAGCCTATCACTCCACATCCCTCTTTAACAGCTTCTCCTTCCCACTCTGTGGCTCTTGAATGCATCTCTTTTATTTTGTCTCCATCTTACTCTCCCCATTCTCATCTATCAGGCTCTTCTTCCTCATCTTCAACGACCTTCACCTCTGCTTTCAATCCACATGTTGTCTCTTTTCACTGTCACTGACTTTACACCAACCTCTCAATGATATTAATTTTGGGTCAGTCTGCTCACTGTAATGGGGGATCAGCTCTGTATATATACAGAATTTGTTTTGACCATCATCTTTTCAAGAAAAGTAATAATTTACTTTCTTATTGTAGTGTGCAAAGGGAAAAGTTATCCCCTAAAAGTCGATGATTTGATGATGATGATCATCAGTCAAGAAGGACAGTGGGTCCCCTCACGTCAAAGCACTTAATTTTCCAGGTGTGTACACAGAGTACACACCTAAACTCTGCTACCGGCAGACTCTGCTACTGGCAGAGTTTAGGGTGGACCAGCTTAATTAACCTGATAGTTGCTGTATTTGCTGTTTTTGATACAACGTAAGTTGGATCCAAACCCTGGTGGCAACATTAGCAGCCACAACAGCTAAGGCCAGTTGCGAGCAAGTCGGCCAGAAAGCAGTGAACAGCGAGTGGTGAACAGCTGTTCAGGTCGCTGGCGGTCCTTTTCGCCGTCAATGAAAGTGTTTACTTGAAGAAAAAAAAACTGTGACACACTGTGAATCTACCAGAATCTTAAAAAATACAGTTAATTTTTCATAACCACTGAGCTCAGATGAGCTACCTTCACCTCAGTCTTTAAACCGACCACCTGAAATACCACAATCTGGAAAACAGAAGACTGTGATAGAGACTTCAACAGACACCGAACGCAATGGGAATTCACCAACAACAACGCAAATGGAGATGCAGTGGAAATGTCAGCCGATAACTGCCAGCTTAATCCACATCAAAAGAAACCTTTAGTTCTTCAACAGTGGACAATGGAGAGAAGGTCATAACCCTGATATTGTGTTTGTCAGCCACAAGATTGCAGGATATGCAAAAGGCTGTTCTCGGAGCCACCCAACACTGTGCCACTACAATAACGCAATGCAATAACCCCGGCCACAGTTCCATTCCAAAGAAGATTCAACTTAGGAGGGAACTGGCTTCTGGCAATTCCATGTATGTACAACATATTATGGCAATAAACGTTTCCTGATTCCTGATTCCAAGAAGATCTTCAAAGAAAGATTGCACATTTCCAAGCAGACCCCATGAATTAGGACAAATTCACTAAACTTGTGCACAAGTCTTGCTCGCCTGCAAGAACATCCAAAGTGGTTGACCTCTGAAATGGATCATCAAGCTGATAATTAAGTAAATGAAGAGGACTTTAAACTAGATATCATAACCTTGTATTTACTAGATTAAAAATGCAGCTTTATTGCATTTCCACAGAGAATGCTACTTATGCTAGAGAAAAAATGTATTGGTTGAGAAACTAAAATGCAGGTTTTTATTTTAGATAAGGTGTATATACAGTACATTGATTTCTCACTGTTTTCTGTCTCTTTATTCCATCTTCTTGTCTGCAATAATAAATATATATATATATATATATATATATATATTTATATACATACATACATTTATAGATACTCTATATATGAGTCTTAATGTCTAATTGATTGAGTTGTTAACTGATACAATGAATATTTTCCAGACTATTGTTTCATCTTTACAACGGCTAAATAAGTTTAGAAAATGCCATTTTGAGGACCTAATAACACACTTAATAACTACTGAGAAGGGGATCTATGATGGAAAGACAATGCACTTAGAAGCTTTGGGGAGGTCATGTGAGGGGGGTGTGGGGGCCGTAGGTGCAAGGTACCAAAGGAAGGAGCAAAAGACAATGAATGAAAGAAAGTATAAGAGGGGAAAGAAAGAAGCTGTATTTGGCAAGGAGGATAGGGCGGGTCCGTGCATAATTACATTTTCTGTACTGACCAGTATTGGGAATCAATAATGTAATACATAGCAAAGCCCTGGTGCTGCCCCTCATTGGCATTCACAGACATGAGCCATACTTGCATTCGAAAGAGTTGAAACAGGTGGGAGGCGGTATTTGCGCAAAGCTGCTGCTGATTCTGCAGCGTCTTTCCTCGTTGAGGAATTGGCAACACTGGGTCAATGAAGAGAGAACTCTCTTCAGGACTTATCAATCTTTCCTAATCACGAGGCCTACGGAATAAATACCACCCACAGTGTATTTTATCTCCCTATAAGTTTTGATTTATCTCGGACTTGGAAATACTGAAGATAATTTAGACTCCGCTAAAAGCGGACCACTGTACGTCAGACGTCCTTGTCCCTCCCTAATTGTTGGGTGTGGGTGCCATCAAAGTGTATGTAGAACGTTTACAGTTCAGTTAAGTTGGAAAGATATTCACAGATTCAGACTTCCTAGGTTCAATAGCCTATCAGCAAGACGTTGTTAAAACACAAACTCTGTGACCGAAGTGATGTCAACAACCAGCAAGGACCCTGCGCATGCGCATTTCTTAAATCATTAAGTCAACTTTCTAACCCTTAAGAGACATTAGTGTTGTACACAAAGAAGTAATTTGGGTCACAAAACTTATCGGTCACAAACTTTCAAAATAATGGCCAGTGGCCGGTTTTTCAATTTAAAACAAAAAACGGCCGCACGTTACACGGACCGTTCTGACTTCTGGTTGAATGGCTCATCAGCGAGACGTTGGACGTCGAACAGCTGATAGCAGCTTGATACCTCTGAGTCCTTAATTAATTTCATTATGAACATAAAGTGAAAATGCACCAATTGCAATCCACAATAGTAAACCCCATCATTATGATTTATTGTGATTGTGAATAAAGAAATTAATTAATTTACACACTCATTTATTTCCTACTGCCTAGAGGTTTATCACATCCAAATAGTGTATTTGGGCCCTAATTGAGCACCCATTTCTCTGTGAGTTGTGTATGGACAGCACTGTTTGGCGCAGTCGCCCTTGAGGTGTTAACATTTGAGGCCATGGTAGTCCAGCCTCACACCAAAAGCAAAAATGCTTTGATCTTCCTGCTAAACAAATGCTCTCGTAAATACAAAATATGAAACCATTAGTGAAACAGTGTCTCATGTGCAATCTTTTGACAGGAGAGAATGTACCTACATTTGGAATAAGACATCCTATATCATCAGACATCCTTTATAATAACACAGCAGCCAAAGCAACGGCCAACGTTTTTTGTCTAATCATAGGTATTTTTCTGATGTCGCTACTTTCATCAGGTGAGAGGACTGTGGTCCTGGCGACAGACCTTTGTTCCTCCTCTGGATGTTGTTATGAGTTCGCTTGCATGTAAGCAGCTCAGGGCACAGTTAGCTGTCATCCTGCACAGTAGGTGTCGAGGCAAGGCTGCAGAGTTCTGTTGTTGTTTGTGCTAACCCACCTGTCTACATCCCCCCCACAGCACTGACAGGAAGCCAAACCGAGTCCCAAGCCTCGATCCAAGGACTTCGCAGAGCTACAGTCGACGGGACACGACCCCGCAGAGCTGCCACCGAGGAGACCTACTGGGCCTACTCAGGTGTGTGTGTGTGTGTGTCTGTCTGTCTGTCTGTTTGTGTACATGTGTGTCTATGAGGACATTGTGGTGATGTTTGGGTGATGTTTCAGAGGACAGTGTTGAGGATAAGATGCAAAGCGTAGAGTGCTCTAAAACGAGAGCCGTGGGAGGTTTGGAACTACTGAATGCACATCTGCTCACATTTGATCTTGCATGTTGCAATCGTTCTCACGTTCATGAATCAGAATCTGCATTGATCTGTGTGATTATGCATATATTGACATTGACTTCCATACAGTTTATTTTGTAAACAATCAAAGAGAAATATGAAAAAAGACCAAACAAAGATGGACATTTAGCATGACCTTATGAGCATGAAGCATCCCCAGTTTGAATTCTCAACTGCAGTTACAAACTGCCTTTTGCATGCAGGCGCCACGGTGGACGGTTGTAAGGACTTTAGTTTGCTACAATTTTTTATTTTTACTCCATAGCTATCTTGTATTATTTCAGATGGATTTTCCAGAAATCCGCGTAGGACTGAACGTCTGCATAGTTCTGTGATTAAATTACCTTAATGTAGGTAACACAAGCCAGTGTATGTTCATCTCCCCTTCATAAGAGGTTGATATAGAATTGTCTATGATCTCCTAAATACAATGAATTCAGATTTATGTTTATTTAATTTAATAATATATATAAAAAATGTACAAGCTGGGATATCCAATAGCTTTTGCGGCTCCAGACAAGTATTATTTGTTTGCAAATGGCTTTTGGATAGTAAATGTTGTAGAACCTGAGAATGTTCATTGGTGCTTTATAAATGTATTCATTTAACATTTTACAGGTTTTATACTCGGCAACTGCAACTTTACCTGATACATCCAAATAATGGTTTATAGGTGGTTGACATATTAAAAACTGACCATTAACACATATTTTATATCGTATTTGAAATGTTTTACTGTGTGAACCCCAGTGTCCAAAAATGTGTATTCTTTTTTCTTTAGACTTCCATCACATTAAAATTGTCCACACAAATCAAAATACAAAATACACTTTCCTTAGAAGCTTTTAATGTGAAACAGCTGCAGAAAGTGCAGTTTTATTGGTAGTAACTGTGTGAATGAAATAACAAAGAAGAAGCCAAATTTGGAGGGAATGAGGGACCATTCTTTATGTCACTGTAGCAGCCCTAGGCTGTAATGTTAGCCCACACAGCAGCTGTAAAGCCTCTTGGTTCGTGCTTTAGTGTTAGGGTTTGGTATCAGTTAATGGGGCTCTACAGGTACAGTAAACCTGGCTGAACACAAAGTCATGTGATTTAGATCCTGCTGCACTGTGTGTGTGTGTGCGCGCGCTACACATAGAGTACGTGCTACTTCCTCCCACTCTCTGTGTTTGTTCTTCCCCTCTCAGCCGCTCTCCTCGGTGCTCCTCTGGCCTGGAGGCATCGCCGTGCCTCTTTTTTTTTCTACCAGTGCTTCAGAAGAGAAATAAGGCACTTCCGCTGTCCATTTAGAGCTTTAAGTGTTTTAGAGGGGCAGCATTAATCTTTCACTGTGCGAGCTAATCAACCCCCGGGCCACAAATGATCTTTTATCTTATTTATTTCAATACTT
This sequence comes from Pungitius pungitius, assembly GCF_949316345.1. NCBI lineage: Eukaryota > Metazoa > Chordata > Actinopteri > Perciformes > Gasterosteidae > Pungitius > Pungitius pungitius. The sequence goes on from NC_084907.1 coordinate 8,685,844, forward strand.
TTGCTCTCTTGTCTAACCTTAATTGGTGGCTTGTCGCCCCTGCGAGAGGGCGGGAGCTTGTCGGGTAACAACAGAGCTGGTGACAGTTTCTCTTTGTGGTCCTGTCGCTGATGCTTCGATCCACCGATGCTCTCTGCTGTACGTGTTTGATCGTAGCCTTTTGATCGATGCTGATGTAATGGTGGGTACAATGAAGGGTAGAATCCAGGCAAGAGAGCAAGTAGAGGAAAAAAATCGAGTGCTTTATTATTGGCCAGTATTTTATAAGCTCATACCGGACCTCATAAGCACACTCACTGTGGAAACAGAGGACAAATTTTAGAAAATGTTTTTGTGTGGAAGAAATTCACTCTCACAGAGGCTAACACATCACAAGGAAGGTACAGTACATCTTCATGTTGCACCATGCCCGCGGTATGCAATTCGTTAGAATTGAATAAATATTGCTTTATACATATTTGTTTCAAATAGTTTTGATGTTGCTGTCTGCATAGTCAATAAACAGAAACATAGAACTTTACATGTTGGACTGTCCACAGAACGAGTCTTCAGTAGCCAGTAGCCTCCTGAAGGAAGGAAGGTCATTGAAGGAGGATTCCACACATGGACTAAGTCATACAGTGAATCACGTAGATATTCATTTCTGCTGATGAAGAGGACCAGATGATGAACTTCAGAGGACCTAGAGGATGAAGAGCGCTGCTCTCAATCTACCTTGCCACTTCTATAGTGCCGTTGTCATCACACAAATTCCCATAGCTCTGTATGGGCATGTACGCAGGGCTGTGTTTGTGTGCGTGCGTTGATTAAATGAATGGTGGCAACCAATTAAGCTGTCCGTGCGAGGTGTGAGGGGTGATGCATTAGAGGAGTACTCTCCGTGATTGCGTCAGTGGCTGCGTGTCTAATGCAAGATCAAACAGACTCGCTCTCTGGCAAAAAAGGCATTGATTCTGTGCCCCCGCAGACATCATGATATTTCCACGCCTCTCAAGTAGTCCTTGAGAAGCCTTGACTCGTATTTAGGACAAGAGCCATAATGTGTACGTATCAGGTCAGCTGGCTCTGCAGTCACGAAGCACCTCAGAATGGGTCATTCAGTCTGAGGTTGGGTCAGTTCTCTCTATAGCGGCAATCTTGATTCCGTCTTCGTGGATCGATATTACCACTACTTTTAACAGTCCGTGTTTTGGGGCGTGAGCTTGACGCGTAATGAAAGTAGGCAGCAACTTCGTTTTATAAAGATTTACTTGCATACAATGAACATTCAGTGCTCGACTTGGCACAACGGTCAAAAAACTGTATAGCTCCACAGACTGATAAACCTCGACAGAAGCTATGACGTCATCAGCTAAAAAACTTAAAGGAGCCTTGACACATTTTCATAAAAAACAATAAACACATCTTGTGGTGGCAAATATGGCTCTTACATTTCCAGCCCCTAATTGCTTATGCTGACTGCAAAACAATTATCAAATCTGAAATACTAAATAACAACATAAAACTTAATCATGTGCAAAACATATTTTACATTCTTTTATCCACCTAAGGTCTAATTGGTTACTCTGCTGGCTTCAGCAGGCAGAGTTTGTTAATGGGTCTGTCCAGTGTGTTTGTTTTGGTTTTCACACTAACTCGCCTGACTGTTCCACTGGAGTCTGGTAGTGTATTTACTACACGACCCATGATCCAAGAGTTGCGAGGGGCGGTTTCATCCATTATCAGGACGATATCTCCTGGTATCAAGTTCCTCTGTAGTGTGTGCCACTTTTGTCTGTCCTGAAGGAGTGGCAAGTATTCTCTGGTCCATCTGGTCCAGAACAGATCCGCCATGTACTGTATCTGTCTCCAACGTCGTTGTGCATACTGATCTTCTTTGACAAAGATTCCGGGTGGAATGCTGGGTTGTGTTTTCAGTAGCAACAAATGGTTAGGTGTTAGGGCCTCCACGTCGTTAGGATCGTCTGATGCTGAGGTAATTGGCCTATTATTGATGATAGCTTCGACTTCACACATGATAGTTTGGAGTCCTTCATCATCTAGTGACTGTTGTCTAAGCACAGAATTCAGCACTTTCCGTACAGTACGGATTTGTCGTTCCCATATGCCGCCCTGGTGAGAAGCTGCTGGGGTGTTGAAAATCCACTTGATGCCTTTTTCAACCATGGTGTTCTGTATTTTTGTCTGATTCAGATTTTTTACTGCCTCACGCAGCTCTCTTTCGGCAGCAACGAAATTTGTTCCATTGTCGGAACGCATTATGGATACCTGTCCTCTTCTGCTGACAAACCGACGTATGGCATTAATGCAGGAGTCTGTGTCTAGACTGTGGGCTATTTCAATATGAACAGCTCTCACAGTAAGACAAGTGAAGATCACGCCGTAGCGTTTAACAAGGCTGCGTCCACGCTTCACTTCAAAAGGGCCAAAGAAATCAACACCCACATTTGTGAAGGGTGGCTGATCTGGCAGTAACCTGTCTTCTGGCAGGTCCGCCATTTTTTGCTTTCCGGCCTTGGAGCTGAACCTTCTGCATACTGTGCATCTTGAGATTATTTTCCTGACTGCTGAGTTAGCTTGAGGAATCCAGTATTTTTGACGCAGCGTTGCAAGCATGTAGTTGCGTCCACAATGTCCAATTTCTTGATGGATGTGTTGCAGTATGAGATTGGCAAGGGGTGAATTTTTTGAGAGAATAACCGGATGTTTAGCTTCATGTGGCATTGCAGATTTATTCAGCCTGCCTCCAACTCTCAGTATCCCATCCTGCAAGACGGGGTCCAGTCTGTAGAGTGGACTCTTTTTCTTGACAGGAGAGTTTCCTTGCAAAGCACCGATTTCTTCTGCGTACTCCTGGTGCTGACTAAGTCGAATGAGCTCAAGTTCAGCTTCAACCAAATCTTCCAGAGATGGTGGACTTATTTTCAATGTTGACTTTAATTTCTTCATGTGCTGTACAATAAGCCTTTCCTGCTTTTCTGGGTCTTTTTCTGCGGCGCAGATAGTAGCTTGGAGCTCCTTTCTCTTGTTTTTCCAGGTACATCAGCGTATCCTTTAGTCGGAGAAACCAAGCTACTGCCCTTTTTAATGGTAGCCACCCCGAAAAGTAAGCAATGAGCTTGTTAACTGGATTCAAGCTGTCCCTTGTGCTGCACACGACGACTGTAGCATATGTCTTGATTTCTGGATCTTTTTCTGTCTCTGGATCCTCTTGATCCAGTAGCTTTGGCCACTCACTTTGTGGTTTCAGCAAGAATGCAGGACCTTGGCGCCACGTCTTGCTCTGGATGAACTTCTCAGCATTCAGCCCTCTAGAAGCCTGGTCAGCGGGATTTAATGCAGAGTTGACATAATGCCATTGTGTCGGGTGGGAATGCTCCCTTATCGTGGTAACTCTGTTCGCTACGAAGGTTTTGAAGCGAGCATTTTCATTTGAAATGTACTTGAGCACCGTAGTGCTGTCAGTCCAAAAAACAGATTCCTGTAATGAGACCTGTAGTTCCTGTCTGAGCATTCTGTCCATTTTGACAGCAACAACGGCTGCTGTTAGTTCCAATCTTGGTATTGTGACGTGTTTGAGTGGTGTCACTCTCGACTTCCCCATTAGAAGGGAACAGTGTCTCTTGTTGTCCTGGCTGGTTAACACAACATAAGAGGCAGTGGCATAACCATCCTCACTAGCGTCAGCAAAATGGTGGAGCTCTGTTGACTGTGGCGTCCCAAATCCATCTGGCTTGATGCATCTAGGTATGCTAAATCCCGCTAACATCTCCAAATTTGACAACCACTCACGCCATCTTTTTGCGTGTTCATTTTCAATCTCTTCATCCCAACCGTGTTTCCTCTTGCACAGGTCTCGCAAGATGAGCTTCGCCGGCAACATAAGCGGCGCCAGAAAGCCAAGAGGGTCGTAGATAGAGCTGACGGTGGACAGGATTCCACGTCTTGTAACGGGCTTGTCTTGCACATTTATCTGAAACTTGAAGTTGTCAGTCTCAGTGCACCACTGAACTCCAAGGGCACGTTCCATGGGAAGTGTGTTGTGGCTGAGGTCCATGTCTTTTACTTTAGAAACTCTTTCTACATCAGGGATGGAACACAAAACTGTCCTGCTGTTGCTTACCCACTTGGTCAGATGAAATCCTCCTCTGGAGCACAAGTCCTGTAGGTCTTGTACTAGACTTATTGCCTGATCCTTTGTTGCCACTGATTTTAAGCAATCATCGACATAAAAGTTCTTTAGCACAGTCTTCACGGCTTCTGCGCTGGTCACTTCTTTTGCATCTTCTGCAGTTCTTCTTAGAGCATAGGAAGCACAACTAGGTGAAGATGTGGCACCAAAAAGGTGAACCTTCATCCTAAACTCCTCAATTTTGCCATCCAAATCACCCTCCGGCCACCACAGAAACCGTAGCAGATCTCCATCTTCTTCCGGGACCTTCACCTGGTAGAACATGGACTCTATATCTGCCATAAGTGCAACTGGGTGCTCCCTGAATCTTAACAGGACACCAACAAGCGTGTTAGTGAGATCAGGTCCTTGGAGTAATTGTTCATTTAGGGCCATTCCTTGATACTTAGCAGTGCAATCAAAGACCACTCTTATTTTCTTTTTCTTCGGGTGGTACACCCCGTGGTGAGGAATGTACCACACCCTGCCATCCTGACGACTGATTTGCTCAGTGGGTATTTTCTCAGCGTACCCTTTTTCAATAATGCCTTTCATGAAGGCCTTGTAATCTTTGTGGAATTCTGGATTTCTTTTGAGTTTTCTCTTCAGAGTATCAACCCGCTGCTGAGCAATGCAGCGATTATTTGGCACTCTGAGGTTTTCATTTCTCAATGGCAACCTCATGCAGTAATGTCCATCTACCATCTTTGCTGAGCTCGTAACAAGGTGCATGAATTGGTGATCCTCTTGAGACAACTCATCCTTCTCTTCACAGCTTCTTTCTGGGAAATCTGTATTGTACTGCTTCACTAGCAATTCTTCTATTTCCACCACTGAGATGCGATTAGCGGTGTAGCTTTGCAGTTTACCACTGGCTGTCTTGAGGTTTTCATCCTTTTTAAGAGGCCCATTTATCAGCCATCCAAGGGCAGTTTTGACTGCATAAGGTCCCTCACCTTCACTGTTTATGACTTGCCATGGTTCAATGGCTTTTGGGATGTTGGCACCTATAAGTAGACCGACTTCTGCTTCAATGCGAGGAAGACGCACGTCTTTCAGATAAGGCCAGTGTGAAACGTCTTCCTGTTGTGGGATGTTTTCTTTCTTTACTGGGATGTGGCTGTGTGTAAACACCTTTGGCAGTTCAATGTACGTGTTTTCTTCAATACCACACACTTCTAAGTCTGAAAGGACATAACTATTCATCAATTTGTGACCGTTAGACTTGTCTTGACCCATTGTGTCGAGAAGAAACTGGGTGCGCTTTCCTTTAAGGTTTAGTGTTTTTTGTAGCTCTTCACTGCAAAACGTTGCAGTGCTCCCAGGATCTATGAAGGCGTATGTCTCTACATACTGCTCGCTCTTTCTGGATTTCAGCTTTACTGGTACCACAGCTAGAACACACTCTCCTTCTCCAGCCCTAGTGCTTCCACAAACCTCTTGATCCAGTGACACACAGGCACTTGAGATAACGTTGCTCTCTTCAACTCCTTCCGTTGCAGCATATTCTTTAATGACATGGAGTATGTCTGGGTGGCCCTGAGAACAGGTCTGACACGTCATTCTCCTTTTGCAATTTTTACTAAGGTGCCCCTTTGTAAGGCATCCAAAGCAAAGGCCTTTAGACCTCAGGAAGTCTATCCGTTCTTTGTTAGTCAGATCTTTAATCTTATTACAGACAGATAGGGCATGGTTCTTCTGACAGAATAAACATGGTTTTTGGAAAGCTGTAGAAACATCTTTTACTGGGCTGCTGGTACTTGAGGTTGTGTCCTGCACACCTGTAGCAAAGGTGCTTTCGTTTTGACCCATTTTCCTGATGTTTCTTTCTCTCATAGTTTTATCCTTTTCCTTAGTTACTTGGTAGCTCTCCACCACAACTCCGAAAAGAGGATCCAGAACCACCTTTGCTTGCCGATCAATGAAGTCCACTAGGTTAGAAAACCTTGCTCGTCCTCTTCCTCTCTCTTGGATGTCAAATGCCGTCGTTCTCCACTTCTCTCTAAATTTGTAGGGAAGCTTTGAAATGACAACTCGCATGTTAGTAGGATTATCCATTTCCTCCATGTATTCTATATCATCCATAGTGTTTTTACAACCAATCAGGAAAAGAGCATAGGCACCTAATGCTTTACCATCTTCTGGTTTGATCTGAGGCCATTTCAATGCCTTGTCCATATATGCATTGGCTATCTTCAGCTCATCTCCGTAATGTTTTTGTAGTAACTTTCTGGCCTCTGAGTAGCCTCTTTCTGCTGACATATGCTCACAACTGCGAACAAGCTCTTGTGGTTCCCCACTGGTATACTGCTCCAAGTAGTAAAGCTTGTCTTGATAGCCGTCAATTTTGCTATCCACAGCATGATCAAAAGCCCTAATGAAGGATTTGTAAGTAAGAGGGTCACCTTTAAACACTGGGATGTCCCTGCTAGGGAGGTAAGACATAGTCTGCTGCTTGACAAGCATTGCAGTGATCTCATTTTGCCTCTGCATAACTTGATACAGCCCGCCTTCATTGTTCTCTGGTAGATGGGGATCATGATCATGGTTTCTTTTCTTACTTTGAGAAGATTTCTTCGATGTATGACTGCTGGCTCTTTCCTTGGCATTGTCATGCTCTTCAAGCACCTTAAGCTTTGCACTGGATTCCGCAATAGCAGTATCAATGTTTAGTTGTTCCAATTTAGCCTTTATTTGCATTTCCTCAGTTTCAAGTGATTGCTTCCTTTTTAACGCAGCTAAGCGTGCAATCAATGCTGCATGCTCTGCTTCTTCCTTAAGGCGCACTGAGCAGCCTGTGGTTACAGATGAAGCTACTGCGCTAGAGCTCACAGATGAGCCGTGTTTACTCTTACGACGTCTTTCTTTTCCAACTTGAGAGACGCTGTCCTCAACATTAACATCACATTGGTCAGATTCATTTGCTAAATTATTTCCAGTGTCACTGTTTTGCTTCGATACTTTTTTCCACATTGCAGAACACCAGTTTTCAGTATTTTCCACAAAGTCTCTTATGGGTGCTGATCTTGGTTCAAACCAATTATGTTGATCTGCTTGACCTTCATCTTCATCCAATAAAGCTACCACTTCAGCATTAACATCCTCAAACTCTGTGAACGTTTTGCAAAACTTCTGACTGAGCATCTCTTCCACTTTCTTAACATCTGTGCCATCAATTTTAAGGTTTTCAATAGTTTTCATCATGGCTGTAAGTTGAGATAGTTTACCTCTTCGGGCTCCAATAAGCCGGCTGATTCTGTCATCCGAAGCCTTTTCAGTGGGCTTTGGCGCCCTCTTGTGGTTAGAATCATCCATGGCAATTGCGCCGCTCTGCTACGTCACTTAGTGCACAAAATCGTCTGCATTTGCTTCAAAACGATCCGTTTTCTCATTAAAAGCCAGCGTCTTTCAGTGTGCACCAATTTCCCAGAGGTGGCGGTTCCACTTATATTCACCACCTCCACATCATACGAGCCACGTTAGCTAGCTTAAGCCGGTTAGGTGGGACGCAACATTTCCATGCCGAAGCACCTAAAATAAGCTAGCACCTCGTGCAGTTTAGCTTTCTGACTGTCAAGTTAGTGACGAAATCCTCATCAATATCTTCCTCAGTAACTTACATCATTCTTTATGAAGGCTCTGACTTGGTCTTCATCCATGTAGAAGGGTTTATTCTGCGTGATAATCCTTTCTTCTTTCCAGTGTGAGCGAAGTTTTTTGACTCGAATATAGCGGCAATCTTGATTCCATCTTCGTGGATCGATATTACCACTACTTTTAACAGTCCGTGTTTTGGGGCGTGAGCTTGACGCGTAATGAAAGTAGGCAGCAACTTCGTTTTATAAAGATTTACTTGCATACAATGAACATTCAGTGCTCGACTTGGCACAACGGTCAAAAAACTGTATAGCTCCACAGACTGATAAACCTCGACAGAAGCTATGACGTCATCAGCTAAAAAACTTAAAGGAGCCTTGACACATTTTCATAAAAAACAATAAACACATCTTGTGGTGGCAAATATGGCTCTTACACTCTCCAACCACCTGCGTTTGAACAAATTATTTTCTATAGCACTTTGGAGTTCAAAGTCTGAATTCTAGATCCATGCAGAATCATAGCTTTTCATTTTATTTTTTACCATATATTCAATTGTCGACAATATGCAGATAATAACACCAATGTTCGCAAATTGTCAGTACCGGGGGTGCGTGGGCAAGGAAGGAGGACTCAGACGCGGAGTTTTTACGACAATAAAAGGACTTCACTAGTCAAAAACAAAACTCAAAATCACTCCAACCAAAAAAAGGAGAAGGAGGGAAAAAAACAAAGATCTTACAAGGGACAACAACATGAACTGTGAACAACGTGGCGTGACAATGACGAGACCTGTAGACAACAGAAGACAAACTGAAGACAATGACGCGACAAGAGACAAGAGACTCACCAGGCTTAAATACACCAGGGAGGTGCAGGTGATTGGACACAGCAGGAAAAAATCAGGCACTCACAGGGGAAGACAAGGCAGGAAGTGAAGTTACCCAGGAACACAAGAGACATGAAATTACAAAATAAAACAAGACAAGAACCCAAACCGTGACACAAATTGTAAGGTTCGGACCCTTTGCATGAGGAAGTTCACTGTAACTGATCTTTGATGAATATGAATTTAATACCCATCCTCTACATTCTTCTCTTGTGACAGTTTTGCATGGGTTTACAAATGTTGAATTCATTTTTGTATTTTTACTTTATTTAAATAAAAATCCATGTTAACAGGAAACTACTTGGTTGAATCTAGGCAAGACAATAGGTTAGATATCAGAATATATTGTTGTTTAGGTTCAAATAAATAGCTTTGTTACCTAGTTAGGTTGGCTAAGCACGTGACTCAGGTCTTAGGACACCTAATTGTTGACTTTTGCTTTACACTGGATTCAACAAGTCCTGTGCTAAATAACGTACGAGATAATATCTCGTCTGAAAACGTCCCAAAATGACATTCCATCCCTTGAATATGGTAGTATTTTTAAACTTGGACGGGCGAGCCTGGACTTCAAGGCATATGAGGGAAGGGCGTAAGATTTGCCCATTGCGCTGTTCAAAATCAGCGCTTTTTGCTTCCGCCTTCCTGTGTAACTGAAATGCCTTCCGGTGTAACTGAGATTCTCTCACGTTGTATAGTGAGATGCTCTCACGCACACTAGTGTCTCAATAGTGTGTGTGAGAGTGTCTCAATAGTGTGCGTGTGAGTGTCTCAGTAGTGTGCTTGAGAGTGTCTCAGTAGTGTGTGTGAAAGTGTCTCAGTAGTTAAGTCCTAAACGGCCCCTCATACCCGGCAGTCTAGGCCTACAGCAGCTTAACTAAGGGCTGGTCCATGGAAACAAGGTGGCATGAGAAGAATAGATGTCACAGAGATGTGTAAGAGAAAGGAGCGGTTGATCAGACCCGTGACTAAGAAAATGAACAACATATTTTGGTATTGGACTTTTGAGCCGACTTCACATCGTCACGAAATTAGGAGAACTGCTATTTGTTTTTTTGGAATGTTTCCACTCGAAGAGTCCAATAGAATGAAAAACATTGATTACATTTAACGTGATCTTCTTGGAATTTTTACTGCTACAGTTTTATTTTTTGATTTGAAAGAACAATAAACATAACAACAAGGGAACGACAAATGAATGAACTACAAACCAACAAACATATGATCAGGATATGGAAGAATTGTGTGTGTGTGTTTATGTAGTTGTGTCTGTGGATGTGTGCACAAACATAATTAATTAGACACTCATAAACATTTCAATCAGTGCGTGATTTTCAGGTAAAAGTTATACATGTTAGATGCAAGCCCCTACTAAAAACTTACTCATTAAATAAACGTAACTATACTTTATTATTCTTTCCATCAGTATTTGGGGTGCTGCTAGTGACAACAACAGAAAAGGTTCAGGTTTGAGACAAATACTATTTTACACATCTTATGGATCTCATGCAACCTTGTGACCTAAATCACGCACAAGCTTAAGATTTTTCTTAAGACTTTTGATTTCTCACAAGGACATTATTTCCATCATATATGTGTGGTATTAAAATGGCTCGGACTAAATCAATCATCAGAATGAAGATAGTGTTACATGTTTCTATAATGTATTATCTGCTAAAGCTGAATATTAGCATAAAGAAGTCATTTGGAGAACTATCCACAGGATGAGGTTCAGCACTGTCGCTGACTCTGGCTTTTATCATGTGCCTCCTGCTTTGCCCTCAGTCGCTGCTGTTCAACAGATGCTTTTGGATGTCACCTCATTTTTACATCCTACATGGAGACGACTTCCTGCCCCACACCTTTTTTATTATTGTCTACCTTTATCTAGACTTCAGTGTGACTCAAAGGTATCCCTTTAGTGTACGTGTGCGTTCCCTTTGTTCTTTCTAAATTCCTTTTTTCTCTTGGTCCCACATCTGTTGTCCTTACCTGCTGCAAAGTGCTAATAGACCAACTGGGAGAGGGCCTCATGTGACACATTTGGTGGGAACATGGGGAAGGAAGACTGGTGAACACCAACGTGCAAATAAGAAGGGGTAAAAACATTTCCACGATAACTGAGTTATGACTTGACTTATACAGTGCTCTCATACGTATTCACCCCATTTGGACTTTTTTCCCAAACTGGAACATTAATAGACATTTTCCCAGTTTCCCAGTTGATCAACACAACAGGGATAGGCGCAAAATAGCTTTTATCATGTCAGAAACAATGTTGAGAATAAAGAAAGTAGACATCTATAGGATGCATAGCTACCCCCCTCTCCCCTTGCTGTAATTACAGCTCCAGGTCTTTTGGGGTATGTGCTTTGCACATCTGGAGATAGACATTTTTGTCAGTTCTTCTTGGGGAAAAGCTGAAGCTCAGTCAGATTATGAATTAATTAATTTTATTTATTCACACAATACCACTTGAAACATAATACAGCTGGGGGGGGTACAAGATTAATTGGGTAGGGTGATTGGGTCCCCCAAAGAAGCTAAAGAAAAGCTTATGGGTGGGGGCCCATGATTCAATTAAAAGTGGTAGCACAAAACAGTACACAATTATCACAAATTATAATGACTAGTTGCTCACGAGAGACACACCAGTACTTACAAAACATTACATACACATACAATCATACATCCAATTAGTCCATGAAAAAAAAGGTTTATATTAGATGTAGGTTGATAATTTTTAGTTGTCTTTTTAATTTGGAGATATAGGGCAACACCTTGAGGCCATCATCAATCCCGTTTATCTCTGACCAGGACAGAGCCCGTATGACTTTCTTTTGCAAGGATATAAGTTTTTTGAGATGGCTGGTGAAAGTGTTACACCATATCACATTGCAATAGTTAAGGTGTGGTTCAAAAAGAGTTTTATATTAAGTGCAGACCGAGGTAGAAAATGTCTGATCTTATAAAACAAGCCAACATACTTAGACAACTTATTTACAAGATAGTCGATATGACATTTAAAGCTAAGAGAGTCAATGAGGACCCCCAGGAATTTAGTGGAATACACTCTTTTTATCTCCTGCCCATTTATCCTAATCAGGCAGTGATTGACGTTTTTACAGTTTTTACATGATTTAAATGATATGTAATTAGTTTTGCTCACATTTAATGACAGTTTATTACATTTGAACCAGTAGTCCACTTTAGTTAATTCAGAGTTTACTATATCTTGTAGAATATGTGGGTTCCTGTGTGACGTAAACAAGTTAGTGTCGTCTGCAAAAATAATTTTAGGAAATATATTAGAGGAGTTTATAAAATCATTTATATATAAAATGAATAAGAGTGGCCCTAAAATTGAACCCTGGGGGACCCCACAGGTCATGGGCTGATAAGTAGAGTTGTGATCATTGACATGGACATACTGTTCCCTCTCATATAAATAACTTCTGAACCATTCAAGTGTTTGACATCTGATACCATAGTGTTACAGTTTATACAGTAAAATATCAAAGTCAATGGTATCAAAGGCTTTTGATAGGTCCAGGAAAATACCAACACCACATTTCCCTTCTTCAATGCAGTCATGTACAGGTATTTGTTCTATTCGATTGAGTATTGCCATAGAGGTTGTACTCTTTTTCCTGAAACCGTATTGAGAGGGAACAAAAATATCTAGTTTTTGAAGATAGCCACTGAGTCTGGTGTGTACCACTTTCTCCATTACTTTGGAGAAAGTGGGTAGAATTGATATGGGCCGATAATTGTTCATATCATCTCTGTTACCCGATTTAAAAATTGGAATTATTTTAGCAATTTTTGTTTTCATTTTTGGTACAGTACCTGTAAGAGAGGTTGATGCAGTGAGACAGTGGCTCTACAATGACATTTGCAATGGCTTTCATATTCTTACTAAATATTCCATCTGCACCTGCGGTATATGAGCTCCTCAAGTCTAAAATGATCTTGAGGAGCTCAGTACTATCTGTTGGTATCATAAAAAATGAGTTAATGTAGCTACCAGAGAGAAAATGCTTAAAGTTCACACCCTGGGGTTGGTTTATCTTCTCATTAGATGGAGACTGTGTGTCCAGCAATATTTTGAATCTTGCCACCAGTTGAATACAGTGTTTGTGTGGAGGAAGTGTCGAGAGTTCCACTGAGGACCAACTAGCAGAGGTAAAATATAAAGGAAACTTAAATAAATAAAACAAAAAAGAATGTCAAGCATTCCTCCATTAAATCCAGATGGCCTACCTAAAACCAAAAACAATTAAGAAATTAACTGCATTAAAAATGTAGCTACCTTGATTATACCCATCGCATTGATCTTGATCCATTCAATTACCCCTCACAACATTCAATTAAATAAAATTTGCAGATAAACCTTATTTTCTTTTGACGCCTCGGTGCTCTTGGTAAAGTAAATGAGTCCATTTAATAGAAACAGCGGCTACTTTCTTGCCAGAAGTATATTACTAAATGTATTCTATATAGGCTAATCACTGTGTTCTTCTTCATTAGTAACTCTTGAGTCACTTATGGAGATTTACATTAATTAAGTGGGACATAATGTGGAACATGTGGCTGGTGGAGATTGTTAGTGATAGAAAAAAGGAAATGCAGCACAGGTTTTCATCTGTTTCCCAGCTCCTGACTTTGATTGTGTGGTTTAATAAGTATGTTGCGGCAGCAGTTCACAGCTGTAATGGAATGACCCGGCACTGCTGACAGGACACTCCTTTAAAATGGGGCCGAGTACACATCTGACACTGTAGCACTGCCACATAATTGTTCAATTTACTGTACAGCCAATATCCCCATGTTGTAATTGAATATGACTTTGTCCTGTTTGAGTAATATCTCCATTTCAAACGAGTGAGAGACACAGAGAGAGAGACGGGGGGAGAGGGAGAGGTGAGGGATGTTGTGTAGATAAAGCATGTAGGTCACATGCAGCTGCCAGGCTTCTGGCAATGAGATCTTTGCTGTTGCCATCATTGTTGGCTCCACCATTGTAGAGAGAGAGACACTGTTGGCTCTTATTTAAAACATTGTTTTATAGAATAGAATAGAATAGAAGTACTTTATTGATCCCCGAGGGGAAATTCAAAATCCAGGTAACTCCTGACAATGTACAAACATAATATAAAAAACACACATTAAGAGTTCAGGCTGGGGGTGGAGAGAGGGAGGGGGGCGATGTGCAGAGGGCCAACATAGCCAGTAGTCAGGGGGGGCTGTGCAAAGGCTAACATAGCCAGTAAACATGGCTCACTAGAAAACTGAATTTTCCTAGTGAGGTAGCTTTGGTTGGCGGGTTGTGTTATTGTACAGTTGTATGACTCTGGAGATGAATGATTTATAGAGTCAGTCCTACATGGCAGCGAGCGCAGTCTCCTGCTCATCAGACTCTTCTGTCGACTGATAGTGCTGTGGAGAGGATGGTTTCCATTGTCCATGATGGTGAGCAGTTTGGTGAGGGTCCTTTTGTCGGCGACTGAAGTGATGCACTCCAGTTCAGCACCAACCACAGAGCCAGCCTTCTTCACCAGCCTATCGAGGATGCTCTGCTTCCTTCTTCTCAGTGCTTCCTCCCCAGCACACCACCGCATAGAAGAGGACGCTGGCGACGACAGACTGGTAAAACATCTGGAGGAGTTTGCTGCAGACGTTGACTGACCGCAACCTCCTCAGAAAGTACAGCCGGCTCTGCCCTTTCTTGTCAGTGTTGGCAGACCAATCCAGTTTATTGTCCAGGATCACCCCAAGATACTTGTATGTGCCTACCACCTCCACATTGACCCCCTCAATGGAAACTGGCGGGCTTAAACTTAGACCTGCAGAAATCCACCACCATTTTCCTTGGTCTTAGCAGTGTTCAGTTGTAATTGGTTGTGCTTGCACCATTGCACGAAGTCCTCCACCAGGCTCACATATTCCCCTCCCTGGCCATCCCTGATACACCCCACAATTGCAGTGTCGTCTGAAAACTTCTGCATGTACATCTAATTATGTCATCTAATCCAAAAAACTCAAGCTGCTTAAAAGCACTCCAAAGATTTCCCTCATGGTTTAGGGCAGGGGTGCCCAATAGGTCGATCTTGCGGGGGCGGATCGGGAGCTGCCTCCGCCCACACTCCTTGGTTCACGGCCAATCAAACCAACAATGGCAGTGAGAATCAGGACGAGTCTTCACAGAATTCGGGTGTGATTATTTGCATGGGATGCTGCATTGTAAAATGCATTGTAAAATACACGACAAACCCTGTCCCGTATTGATTCAAAACGGAACGCGCTATTTCATTCTCAAATACGGGATGATTCTGTATTTTAAGGGATGGGTGGCAACCCTAGTTATATCATCTATATCACTGTATTTAGAAAGATTCTGACGGTATAGCTTTTTCAAGTACACATTAACACATTAATTCAATGACCCTGAAAAGGACCACTGCCGGCTATCCGAATAGCTGTTCGCCGCTCGCTGGCCAACTTGCTCGTAATTGGCCGGCTCGTTTGCTTGTTAGCGTGTTAGCTCGTTAGCATTTTAGCTTTTTGTGGCTGCTAGTGTTGCCACAAGAGGCTTGACAGACTTTGCAATAAATCATTTTCGTAAACGTAAACCCTCCAAACAGACACAGTTCCTCTCTTGTTTTGTTGGTGCATCTCTGGTCTATTGTTAATCCTTCAGTACTGCTCTTTTCTGTGTTTTAATGTAGCAACAGAGTTACTTCTTGTTGTGAGCTGTACCAAGCATGCAGTTCGGAAGGTTAATTTTTATAAATGTACAGTTATTAGTGTTACAAATTGTTTATGTGTCACAAGCTGTTTTGTGGTGGTGTTTTACCCTGTTAAAAAGGGGTTTGTTGTGTGTTATTCATTGTTATATCAAAGTTATAACCATGACTAAATCTCAACACACGTAAGACAACCACAGGGCTCTGACGTGTAAAAATAAATTCTGCCGCCTGCCGAAGAGTAACGTCAGTTATTATGGCATAACACCAGTATGAATGGTACGTGAGAAATTCATACAATAGGGAAACCGTATAACGGTATATGGCCCAGCCCTAGTTCTTTGTCACTCGGAATAGCGAGAAAGGCAATTTCTGCTGTATCCTCCTCTGGCTGCCATTAGGTAAGAAAATAAATCAGAAAAGTGTTTGTTTCCATCCAATTCACAATCTTTGATGGATTGTACATACATACATACAAAGCATATCATCCTCCTTAAAGCATGGTGATGCTTTAGCACAGAAACATAGTAAGCCTCACTGTACCACTTCTTAAGCTCCTTATCTGATGGCTTGATTTTCTGTTTTCTGTTCAGCTTTGGGAGGAACCTCAAATAGAATCACTTCTATTGCCATGTGAGAAATTATAACAGACAAATATGCTATTTTATTATATTATCTCACTATATATATCTATATATATACACTCACCGGCCACTTTATTAGGTACACCTGTCCAACTGCTCGTTAACACCTAATTTCTAAGCAGTCAATCACATGGCGGCAACTCAGTGCATTTAGGCATGTAGACATTGTCAAGACAATCTCCTGCAGTTCAAACCGAGCATCAGTATGGGGAAGAAAGGTGATTTGAGTGACTTTGAACGTGGCATGATTGTTGGTGCCAGAAGGGCTGGTCTGAGTATTTCAGAAACTGCTAATCTACTGGGATTTTCACGCACAACCATCTCTAGGGTTTACAGAATATGGTCCGAAAAAGAAAAAACATCCAGTGAGCGGCAGTTCTGTGGGCGGAAATGCCTTGTTGATGCCAGAGGTCAGAGGAGAATGGCCAGACTGGTTCGAGCTGATAGAAGGGCAACAGTGACTCAAATAACCACCCGTTACAACCAAGGTGGGCATAAGAGCATCTCTGAACGCACAGTACGTCCAACTTTGAGGCAGATGGGCTACAGCAGCAGAAGACCACACCGGGTGCCACTCCTTTCAGCTAAGAACAGGAAACTGAGGCTACAATTTGCACAAGCTCATCGAAATTGGACAATAGAAGATTGGAAAAACGTTGCCTGGTCTGATGAGTCTCGATTTCTGCTGCGACATTCGGATGGTAGGGTCAGAATTTGGCGTCTACAACATGAAAGCATGGATCCATCCTGCCTTGTATCAACGGTTCAGGCTGGTGGTGGTGGTGTCATGGTGTGGGGGATATTTTCTTGGCACTCTTTGGGCCCCTTGGTACCAATTGAGCATCATTGCAACGCCACAGCCTACCTGAGTATTGTTGCTGACCATGTCCATCCCTTTATGACCACAATGTACCCAACTTCTGATGGCTACTTTCAGCAGGATAAAGCGCCATGTCATAAAGCTGGAATCATCTCAGACTGGTTTCTTGAACATGACAATGAGTTCGCTGTACTCAAATGGCCTCCAAAATCACCAGATCTCAATCCAATAGAGCATCTTTGGGATGTGGTGGAACGGGAGATTCGCATCATGGATGTGCAGCCGACAAATCTGCGGCAACTGTGTGATGCCATCATGTCAATATGGACCAAACTCCCTGAGGAATGCTTCCAGCACCTTGTTGAATCTATGCCACGAAGAATTGAGGCAGTTCTGAAGGCAAAAGGGGGTCCAACCCGTTACTAGCATGGGGTACCTAATAAAGTGGCCGGTGAGTGTATATCACTACCTTGAAACACAATGGTTAAACATAGCAACTCAGCAGTTTGTTGCCAGCCTGTTGAAGGTTGATCCTTGATTAAAAATTGAGTGCAACAAATCATAAGAGAGCATGAGTAGGAGAGACTAGTTAGCCCCGAGCTTCACTAAGCCCGTGCTACAGTGTCTGAATGCTAGAGCCTAGAATTACCCTACATGGCAAAAACAACGTCTCACAATAATCTAAATCTAGACTTCAAATTAAAATTCTAAATGAAAGCTACACCTGTGAATGCAGGGAGAAGGGGGTGGCCTCATCAAGTTGTTGTGGATGGAGCTACTGGAAGTACTTTTACATATCAACCAGTATTTTGGTTCATCAGGAAGCAGGAAATGGTGAGTATCAGAATTTGTTTTAAATGGTACATTTAAAACAGAAGTATTAATTTCATTCTACTTTTATATATTTTTTTAATCAATTTATCAAACATTATCAATAATAATTGTAACCCATTAACCCTCCATGTGATCAGTAGCTGGCTTCCTCTTTGATTGTGTAAACCCTGGTAGAACATTCATACTGATGGGTGGAGGAGTTGACTGATGGAGCTGCAGAGAGAGCGAGGATGTCTTTAACCCGCCTGAACTGCTTTTCCATCGCTACAGGATTATGTTGTTGGGGGCTTCTTCCCTCTTTTCCAACTCCGCCGACCTTCATAGGTGACCCCTCATACGTTCTTGTGGCCGGGGGGGCGTTATGCCCAGCCCTCCCTCCTTCCCTCAGCAGCACCTCGCTGCAGCAGCAGCTGGATGGGTTATCCGGAGCTCATTATGGTGTCTTCTCCGGGTCCACTTTTCGTCACCATATCTGCTGATGATATCCAACCACCACACACAGCGTCGCACTCGAGGGGCCGCCAGTGTGTGTGTCTTACTTCCCCCGCAGAGGTGCGTGTACATGCGTTGGTTTGTTCGTGATTTTATTTTCAATGGGCTGAATGTCAGTTTCCAACCTAATGGGGACTCCTGTCTTCTTTAAAATCCACTTCCACACTTTCACTCACAAACTTGGATGTGTGTGACTATGTACGCTATTCCTCGCCCTAGGCCCCCAGTTTTTATCCATCTTAATGTGTGTGTCTGCATGAACTAGTGTGTGTACGTGAGATAACGGGCTGGGGCAAGACGATCTGTCTCATTTATCTGCTGTTAATGTTGAGTATGATTTCCTCTGCTGAGGGGAAGCGATGCCCCTGCTTATTAATTATGCCTGAAATATTAAAAAGACTCCATCAAACATGAATTATTAATTCACTTGGCCCAGATCATCTCAGCTGAAGATTGTCAAGACTTGTCATACATCATTTGACGAGGCCGTGACAACACCGCAGCAGTGAGAAGCGGTGTGTTATACCCCTGTAAACATTAAATGTGTGTGTTTGACAGAGAAGGAGAGACTAAGCGTGTGAGTATGTGTGTGTTTAATGCAGACGGCTTCAAGACACCTTCTGATTCAATTGTGGTTGTGTTTGATTAGCATTGTTCTTAAAACCAGACATGTTTGGGTAGTGGGCAACTCCAATGGTCAACTAGATGGGAGAGGATTATGTGCCAGCCTCGTGATTGAGAGGTTAAGGGTACATCATACATTGATTTATTTATATATTTGGCTAACTCAAAGTTCCACGTTGAGTTATGTATGATTGACCCTTACAATCTATGAATGTATAAAGTACAACACATGACTCTTTTAATCTGTTATATGATTACCTGAATTAGGAAGCTGAGATTTGAATTACTGATTGTATAATGCATCTTAAATACAGACTATACAGTACAGATAACGTTTTGTAGAAGTAGTATAAGTGTAGTAATGATGGGTGACGTGTGTGTGCATGTACACAAATCCTATGCCCTAATGCGTTTGCAGTCAGCTATGCGGCGCTCTCTCTGTGATTATTAGTTGTGAGATATGACAGGGATCACACAAGGTCCTGCTACTGTGAAACTACATTCCCCTCACAGGGGATGAATGGTCTTGTTGCGGAGCCACTTAGTCACTATTGTTCATGCTTTACAAGGCCTTGATGACAGAGGACAGGTTGTGCTATATACTGCAAATGGAAATGGAAAATGTTCCTGTCCCCACAGAACAAGGGTAACCTGAAGCTGTAGCACTCACACAGACAGGAATAGAAAGAGCTTGTTTTTATCATTAAACACACTTTGTGCAGTGGTGAAGTATGGCATGAACAGCCATTGTAGATGTACTTTAAAATGAGAACAAACGCATACCCCACACGTCAACTCAAAGTGCTTCAGAAAAGGATTGTGGGTAGCTTTTGGAGAAATGTGTGGTGTCCAACTGCCACTACTCCTGAGTAAAAGATGAAAAAAAAGATTACGATATGAATGCCTTTAATGTGCATTAATGTGGCTATTAGCCCCCTTGTGTATAAAGCATGGCAGAAACAAGCACCCATGGGTCTGAAGAGAACAAAGCTGCTTGTACCCAACCCAAGAAACAACTCAGGTACCTGATGGGATATATAGAGGTAATTTTTATTTTTCTAAAGCCAATAAAGCTAAGCCAGTCGTTTTATTTTTCTATATTCAACCACACTGCCACAGAAAAAAAACATGCATTCAACTGAGTGACGGAGTTTGACCCATTCATCCAATACAACCAAGACCCTACACATCCATCACAACTGACACCCTACACATCCATCACAACCGACACACAATACATTCAACATAACCAAGACCCTACAAATCCAACACAACTGAGACCCTACACATTCTTCACAACCTACACTTCCAGATTAATGCTAAATTAAGATAAGCATTCAAATTGGCTGCGTGTAAATAGCCAATCTTGGATTGTGTGACAATCCAGTCACAAATAGACCCTATTTTCTTTTAGACACGAAAACCTAATTTGATCATGCGATACACTAATTCTAGGTGAAAAATACACATTTATATGATCATAATTGGTTTGTAGACCTATTTTTTCAATTCTACACACAATAATGTAATCAATGCATGATTCACTTTTGATTGCATTGTGGTGTGCAGTTATTTGCTGTTTTTAGAATTCCGGCCCTGTGCTTAACTTAAAGCGCATCGATCTGTGTTTCAGCCGGAAAAGGTGATATTTTGTTATTCTGAGTCAGACACCAACCAGGAAAAGAGCTGCAGTTTAAGGCCTTTGTAAAATGCCCAGGCTTCTAGCAACAATGTAAAATAACACTCCCTTCCACGTTCCCTTAAGGCAGGAAATTGCAGTGTGTAGTCCTTTGAAATAACCTATAACTCTCACGGGCTAGGAAAATACAGGTCCACCATCAGCACTCGGAATCCTCAAATGATCTGAAGAGAATATCTCCACTCGAAAAGAGTGCCACTCTGCTTTGGTTTAGATATATCTCTCAGTCTATATCTCCATATCTCGGAGTCTGCTAGGAAGGTCTGGAAACCATTGATATGTGATTTAAGATAAGATCTCTAATTCTCCACAAGGGGATCAATAACTGCATGTTTGTGTAACAATCTTAAGTGTGATATGGAATCGTAACAGAGAATCAACAGAAATCCTTCTTTCTCCTCCTGATGGAAGAAGATGTTAGTCTGATATAACAAAAGAAGTTCAGAAATAAAGTTATGTGTAATAATGTGAAATGACACAGAGAAAAAGTATTGAACACGCTTACTGATATTTATTCAATACTTTGTACAAAAGCCTTTGTTGATAATGATAGCTTCAAGACGCCTTCTGTCTGGAGAAACTAGTCGCATGCATTGCTCTGGTGGGATTTGGGCCCATTCTTTCACACAACCAGTCTTCAAATCTTGAAGGTTCCGTGGGCCTCTTCTATGAATCTTGATCTCCAGGTCATTCCATAGATTTTCAATGGGATTTAAGTCAGGTGATTGGCTGGGCCATTCTAGCAGCTTTAGTTTCTTTCTTTGAAACCAGTTGAGTTCAGCTGGGAACGTTACTTCTGTATTTTGGCATTGTCTAGATATTGATCTGCAGTCATGTTATCTTAGGATATGCAGCATGTAAGGCTTAGGACTGGAGCTCGCTGGGCCCACTCTCTCCTGTCTGAGCCAAACTGGCCCCTCGCCTGGATATCATCTATTCTCCATGTGTGACATGACAGCCATGATGACGAGACAAGTGCCCCATCACTCACCGTTTAGAAAAAACCTGCAAAAATCCATGGGCTTATGAATGTGGACGTGTGTGTGTGTGTGTTTTTGTGTGTTTAGGCCACGTGATGTTAGACTTGGGTCAATGAGTGTTAGAGGCCATCCTCTCCATCTCTGCCCTATTCTCTCTTTCCAATTCTTTTGTCTGTCCACATAATCCATCTGCCCAGTGTGTTTTTGTGTGTTACCATGGGACCATCACACCAACCCATTTCCTCCTCTCGTTTCATTGTCGAGCGCACACACACTCTCACTCACTCACTCACACAGATAGACACACACATTGCAATCACCTTTTAATTCCCTTTGATGTATTACTCTGGCAGGAACCAATTTTAGCACCCAGAATTGGGCCTTAAATCGCCAAATCACCTCCTTTCACCCATCAAGCTATCTATCAACCTCAGAAAAAAGGAAAACTGCTGAAAATATCAGCAATGTAAATGAATTAGTATACGCTGCAATGGCTTGAATGAATATTGTATCGACAGGGATTGAAGGATTTGTTTTATCAATGATGGATCACTGCTGTGTAGCTGCCAAAACAGGAACCTTTATCTGCTGCCAGTAGACTGAAGTATTTACGTGTGTGTGTGTGCGTGTTGAACTGAATATTGACTACACTTCCCAGAGTGCACCAGCAGAAATTACTGTAATTGTAGAGCAACTGTGTAGAGGTCCTCATTCCCTTTTTAAACAGGCACAGCGGAGAAGAGACAGAAGTTACTCTACGGTTCGGTCCAAAGACGCCAATGGTCGGTTTACAACCTAACCCTGAACTAGAAAATCAATGGACAAAGGCAAAAGAAAAACTAAATAAAAGTGATTGAACCAGAAACTTTGAGTTGTCCTTGTGTCCTTTAGATTGTGAGCTGGAGATAACTTGACAGTTCCCGAAGTGTCAAGTTATCTCCAGCTCACAAACCGTGGAGTAACTTGTGTCTCTTTCCCGCTGTGCCTGTTTAAAAAGGTAATGAGGACCGCTACACAGTTCAATTCATTTCATTTTATTTTGAATAGCCCAAAATCGCAAATTACAAATTTGCCTCAGTCTGTACACATGCAACATTCTCTGTCCCGAAACCCTCACATCGGCACAGGAAAAACTCCCCAAAATATGAAAAAACCCTTCAATGGGGAAAAAAGGGAAGAAACCTTAGGGAGAACGTCAGAGAAGGGATCCCTCTCCCGGGATGGACAGACTGCAATGGATGTCATGTGTACAGAATCAACAAAGTAAAAAATGTACAATACATTCAATTCCTCTGACAGAGATGATACAAGTAATTGCAAGTAGCAGAACAAGTGTACGGCAGGACCACTGCAGGGACAACCACCATCAGATCGAACCACCATCCACAGAGGCTTCTGTGGGGAGGGAGAGCAGAAAGATGTTGGTTTATGATGACAGTAATTTGAATCATATTTTAAGTAATGATGATGGCAGCAGCAGGTGTCAGCAGAGCCATCCCAGTAGTCAGAACCGGGGTCCGCACGAAACTATGATCCACGGAGACCTGCTAGGCGAGAAAGCACAAAGAAGTCCCGGAAAGAAGCTGAATTATAGCTGAATGTACATTAATAAAACATGGATGATTGTGGAAGGAGAAAGTGAGAGTGTGAGAGTGAGAGAGGGGCTCCACAATTACAGTGATTTCTGCTGGTGCACTCTGGGAAGTGTAGTCAATATTCAGCTCAACACCTCCCACTTGAGCTCCTGGTTATCTAAACCCAGAGAGATCACACAAACCCTTTACACCTCTGCTTGTTCTTCAGTAGGGAGTAGAATGACAAGGCGTCTGACATCTCTATGAAGATTTGTAGCTGGGATTTTAGTTTGAAGCCTCTTGGTTCTTTCGTTTCCGTTTGTCTTTGTGATGTGTACAGGATAACTGGGAAAAGTCTTTACAAGCACATCTCTTACGATGCCTTTGCTGTCAGCATTGACACCGACCACTTTAGCCAGCTTGTACTGGCCTCTAAGGGCGTTTTGGTCAGCCAACCAAACCACATCTCCAACAGCAACATTTCGTTCTTTGGTGTGCCATTTGTTCCTTATGAACCGATTAGGCCCAGCCAATTGGCAGTTGTTTACCTCCGCTTGAATATGTTGAAGTCTTTTGTAGGGGTAGCCATGAAACTGGTAATCACCTCGGTCTCCCTTTGGATTTGCATGCCCTAAAAGCAGGGAATTCGGGGTGATGTACTCTACGCAGTCTTCTCTGCTTTGAGTTTTTGCATCAATGGGTCTCTCATTTGCAAGGTTAGCTGCCACGAAGAGAAAAGTTTGGAATTCTCCCCATGTGAAAACACCATCTCCACCGAGATTGCTCAGCGCCCGCTTCACTACTTTACCAGCTGCAGGGTGGATCTTCCACGACCATTCTGTACCATGCTTGGCAACTGTGTCTTCAAATTCAGATTTGTTAAGTCAGTTAAGGAATATGTGAAGTTTCTCCAGTGCAGGTCTGGCTCCCAAAAATTAGTGCCAGGGTCTGACCAGAGTTTCCTGGGGTGCCCTCTCAGTAAAGTGAACCTTTGATAGGCTAGCAGGAATCCTTCGGATGAAATGTCACTCACCACCTCTGTGTGCTCGGGAGGCCATGCAGCAGAAGATTATTCCCCACAATCTGAGTCTAGTTCTCTTCTTGACCTCATCTTTCACTTCATAAGGGCGGACCAGGTCAACGGTGGTGAATTCAAAGGGTGAAGCTGGGCCTGTTCGCTCTAGAGGCAGTTCAGCCATGATTTGTTGACACTGTTTTGCCTTGTTTTTCCTGCAGACCACACAGCTGTCAATCATTCGCTTGGCAAGTCTCCGGCCTTTTATTACCCAGGCCTTCTTCCTCATCCGGAGAAGGGTTCCTGCCACTCCCTCATGGTTGGCATTGTTGGCTGCTTGTGCCAACAATGTGGACACCCATCGTTTAAATGGTAAAATTGGCACTGCGGTCATCTCCGAGCCGCTGACAGGTTCCATATCAGCTGGCTGGTGGGTAAACAGCAGCCTACTGCTTCCGGTAAGCTGCATGAACGGTTTCTGCCTTCCAGAGAGTACCTCCGGGCCGGTGCTTGCCTTTCTTTCCAGACGTCCATGCTGAGGTGTCGGCGTCCTGAGGGAAGCCGGTCTCCGCTCGAATTTACAACCCGTGTGCGGCTTTGTATTCGTCAGTGGCGGAGGCTAAGCGACATGGCTATGCTAGCATGCCGGCCGTGGATGCGGCCCTGGCTCGGCGGCAGTGCAGGCGGCTTCCTGCCTGCATACGATGGTGCTACCTCATAAGAGCCCGTCGACCCCACGTCCGTCGTTAAGCCCGCATCACCTGGCGCAGCAGGAGAGCGTTGCGCTGCGTGCACCCCCTCGTCGAGGCTGGGCCGTAGCGCGACAACGCTCAGGCGGGCCCTCCGGACTGGTCTGAGGACGGCCGCCACGTCCAATAGGCCCTGACGCCTTAAGGGACAGGGCCTATTGTCCGTTGTCCCCCCTGCCGCTTCGGGGCACCACCGGGTCCAGCGAGCGCGAGCCCGAGGGCCGTTCGCCCCCTCCGACGAGGGTTCCGGCTCTACTACACTAGCTCTTCCCTACCAGTACGCTGTTACAGGGCGCTGTGTCTGTAGACCCGAGGGGCCGGTGCCCCTGAGAGACTTAACCTCCTCTGCCCATTCAGAGCCCTAGACCTGTACGTCCGCAGGACCTCCCTGTGTAGGCTCTCCGAACAGCTGTTTGTGTGTTTCGGGCCTCCCAAAACTGGCGGCCCGGTAACTAAGCAGAGGATGAGCAAGTGGGTGGTTGAGGCCATCACACTTGCTTATGAATCGGCCGGCCAGCCCGCACCTTGGCTGTCCGGGCCCATTCAATTAGGGGTATGACGGCTTCTTAAGCCCTGTTGTTGGGAAGAGCATCGCTACACGATGTTTGCATGGCGGAAGGCTGGTCCTCTCCCCACACGTTCGTGAGGTTTTACCACCTTGGCCTTAACGCTACATCTGGAGCACAGGTGCTCGCCTGAGTGTGCGTCTTAAAAACTTCACACCACGGTCACTTGCTCATATGGTGAGTGGGTTTTGGGTTCCAGCGTTTTTACGCAGCTCGAGTTCCCTGAGAGGGAAAGTCTCTCGCTTACGTATGTAACCTTCGTTCCCTGAAGGGAACGAGATGCTGCGTAAACGTTCTGCCATATTCCCGGCCTGCCCGTGGCACTCGATTCGGCCTTTCAGAGATGAATGGTCCTGCCCTTCGGGTCCCTTTATAGCTCGCCATTGGTTAAATTTCACACATGCGCCATGACGCGGCCACGCAGAGGCGTTCCCACAGTGTTTTTACGCAGCGTCTTCCGCCATCTTGACTCCTCTGAGTCAACAGACGCCAATGTTTTACAACTGTCAAGTTATCTCCAGCTCACAATCCAAAGTACACGAGGACAACTCAAAGTTTTTCTTTTGCCTTTGTCCATTGATTTGCCAGTTCAGAGTTAGGTTGTAAACCGACCATTGGCATCTTTGGACCGAACCGTAGAGTAACTTGTGTCTCTTCTCCGCTGTGCCTGTTTAAAAAGGGAATGAGGACCTCTACACATGTGCTCCACAATTACAGTGATTTCTGCTGGTGCACTCTGGGAAGTGTAGTCAATATTCAGCTCAACAGAGAGGGTGAAGTAATAGCCGTTTCTCAATATGCGTTCTTGTGTGGACTTTTGTTCTCGTGGACTCGTGAAACGTCATCAGTCGCAGCCCGAGTACTGTTCCAATTCTCAAGTCCGCATCTGGCCGAGAACGGTCATAATACCCGGATGTGGCTCGCCCCGCCCATTTTACCGGGCATGCATCGAAGCAGGCTCGTCTGTTCTTGTGAGAGACATATATCCCAGAATGCATTTCACCTCAGCAACAGGCAACAACGACAGAGGAAAATAAACACAACTTTATGTCGAAGTTTATAAATACTACTTTTTTAAAGTAACGTAATGTAATTTTCTGACTGAATAGTAAAATATTTAAGTCAAAAACTAAAATAAAAACGTATTAGCAAGACCAGCTGACGTGGTGACGTCATCAAGTCAGCTGCTGTTCCAATTGCGGAAATGACCGTTCTCCGTTCTCCCGAACCTACGAGTCAGGACTCCCGAGTCTATTCTCGCGGGAACGCGAGTCCGTTCTCGCCGTCTTAGGTATTGAGAAACGGCCAATGTATTCAGGCCTATGTGCATCTTGACTAGCCTGTTTGTTGACATATGCTCCGAAAATTGCATACGCACAATAGCAAGTGTAATAACTCTGTAACTACTTTGTATATTTGGACTTTTTTTCCCTTTTAGGATAAATGGCGAGTGCTATACAAATATGTTTATATGTTACTAGTAAAGAAATATAGAAACATTTCTCACAAAAAAACGTAGCAGTTTGTAAATCGTCTCAAAAAATTAGAAACAGGCCTATACATCCTAAAGTTGTGTTTGGAGTATTTTCAAACAGATGTATATTGTAGCCAAGACGTTTCGAACAGGGTGAAGCCTTCATTTATTTACTTTGTTTGTGATAAGTACCCAATAGATATCTCAAGCCCAATATCTTGTATAAAACCTGGAATTTGTTTCTTTTAACACAGCTCTGAACTAGAATGACTATATTTAGTGTGAAGGAATTTAATATGAATCAACAGTGTAATCACATTGATCTCATTTGAACTTTTTTCAAAAAGCCTTTTTGTCAGCTTAGAATTATTTTTAACATCCGTTCAACGGTTATCGAAATCCCTGAAGAAAATTTTAAAATGTAGAGGAGATCAAAGGACAACGCAACATATTCATTTATGTATGTGTTCATAGGCCTACTGCTAATTTGTCTTTATGGGTTCATTGGTAAATCAGTGTCATTTATTTGAAGCAATTTATGCACATTTGATTTGTTTTCATCCTTTAATTCAACATTTCGAAGCGTAAATGGGAATTTGAGGAGGGAATGCCAGCTTGAGCACTGTTGTTGTCTTCCCCCTCACTGCATGGGAATATCGACTAACACAACGTTTTACAAGGGAACCACTTTTCAGTTGCCCTGAGCCTGGCTGTGATCTGTTGCTCTCCCTGATTGACGCTGACTCACAGTGACGGCTGAGAGGAGACTGATGCTCAGAAATAAATAATGCTCTTTCTTCTCCTGTGTGTGTGTCTGTGTTTATTTTATGTGACAGAGATTGATACCGTTGGCCCACAGTGAGCTGGCCTTTACCTCTTGGTCATGTATAGCATCGAGAAGATGCCTCTTGCATGTGATCAAATATGTTCTTTTTCAGACCCATAATTGCAGAGAGCAACATTTTCATGAGAGGTTGTGTATGATTTAATCATACACAAGTTAAATTTGGTATCCCAATAGTTAACACTAAAAGTCCAAGCTGTGCTGACTGGAAGTAATATTATAATAATATATAGTAAAATAGTGTTCCAAACTGCAGGAACTGGGATTGAGCTGCTTTACAGCTAGGAAGCAAACGAAGCCTTCCGCTCTGTGAAAACTAAAGACCCGGTTCCTCTGGAGGCTGAAAACATCGATCCCACTGCCCAGTCCGTCCTCCAGGCTTCCTAAACTTGTTCTGCTCTGGAGAGTCTGCCCCAACCTGCCGGCAGATATCTACTTGTACACTATTGTTGAGTTTGAATGTGTTGTGCTTTGTTGTTATTGAGCTTCTGTAGCCATGGCTTCTCAGAGTGCGAGCATGTGGATGACTGCACCTTCTTTCGCTACATCACGCCAGGAATCAAAAGAGTTGGTGCTAATTGATTCTATAATGAGTGTATCTTACTCGCAGTGTCATTTAGTGTGTGTGTGTGCGCGTGTGGGCAATACTCTTTGACTGAATGAAAGGAAAGGACTCTGACTTGTAGCAGAGATGGGGACTCGAGTTGGAGACTCGGACTCGAGTGCGACTCGAGTCGCACCCACGGTGACTTCCGACTCGACTTCAGACTCGTCCTCGAAAGACTTCAGACTCGACTCGGACTCGAGCTTTGGGACTCGTGAACAATGTTTAATTTTAGGAAAAATCTGATGAGCTCGCTATATCGCTCCCTCCGTTACCTGCCTACGTAACGCGTACATTGACACATATTGCTGGCTGCGCACGCGCGGCCACACACGAGAAAGATGTCGAATGCCGCTGCTGGGTGGCGCTGACGGGAAGGCGGTGGTGCCGCTGGTGCCGCTGGCGGTCCGACCGACGGTTCGCTGACGTCGGGACGTATGCGTTCCAGCGGCGGACCGTTTACTCTGCGATCTCCTTTAACTGTCTCTGTTCTGCTCACTGAAGCAAAACAATACGTGGACAAAAAATATCAGAGCCAAGAGCAGCGTGTGTAGTCACCTACTGCTGCTAACACATCCCGTCAGACCAGGATTATTTATTTATATCCGTTCATGAACTTTT
Organism: Pungitius pungitius; assembly: GCF_949316345.1. Lineage (NCBI taxonomy): Eukaryota > Metazoa > Chordata > Actinopteri > Perciformes > Gasterosteidae > Pungitius > Pungitius pungitius. The sequence continues at coordinate 8,714,787 of NC_084907.1, forward strand.
CTCCTCGTTACCCTGGTAACCGCTGTCATTACAGAAGGTTGCGTCGATTCTTACTGTTAAAATCTACGTACTTCCGGTTTAGCGGCTACGCTTCGTATTTTCATTTTATGGGAAAAACCACAAAAAGAACATTAAGTAAAGAGTAAAGGAGTAAAAAGTTGTTGGTATGTTTTTTTTACGGTAAAAGGGACGTTGATAAGAGATGGGGACTCGAGTTTGAGACTCGGACTCGAGTGCGACTCGAGTCGAACACACGGTGACTTCAGACTCGACTTCAGACTCGTCCTCGAAAGACTTCAGACTCGACTCGGACTCGAGCTTTGGGACTCGTGAGCATCTCTGACTTGTAGCACAGCCTTTGGTCCAGGAATTCCATTCACAGTTATTCTTTAAATGCACCAATAACAGGCAGGAAACTCAGTACTCTCCTTTTAGGATAAGACTGTTGATGAACATGGCCACCGAAGTATAGAATGAGTCAATCCCATAATGCACCGCCCTGCTTCCGATGACATACTCACTTGAACAAAATTTGAGAATATGCAGGTGGAAGTGGTTCAAAACCAAAGCTTTATGTAATTATTTTCCCCTAATTACTAATAACCAGCCAATGTTGAATAAAGATTTGATGTGAAACCACTTTTACTGCGTGACTTGTTAGCAGAAAATATTTGACTTCCCTCGACTCTACTACATTGATTTAGGGAGCTGCTTTTTATTGCCTTGGGTGGATAAAAAAGGTTTTCATATTTCCGGTCCTTCCTGCGGTCCAGGATGAATGGGCGGTCACATCACTAACCATGTTTCGGAAATGATTTTCATACAGAAATGAACATTTCTAAGATAAAAAAATTCAGTACATTTTTGACGGCAGGTTTCTAAGATAAAGATGTCGGTTAGCACTGTCACCTCACAGCAAGAAGGTCCTCGGTCCAAACGCGGCAGCTCCAAGCCAAGTATTCTTCCCGTGTTTGCGTGGGTTCTCTCCGGCTTCTTCCCACAGACCAAACGCATGCTCTGGGGTTTGGTTAACTGGTGACTAAAATGTCCAATAGGTGTATAAATGCGAGATGAATAGGTATCTGTCTCTGTTAGCCCTGTGGTGGACCCACTGGTGTTAGCTGCGATTGACTTTAGCCCCCCGTGACCCTCTCAGGATAAGCTCTATATGAGATTTTGGACAGACTTTGATGGTGAAAATTTATATTATCTTTAGCTAACCTATTAAGACTTGTCAGGTCTTTAAACAATGTAATGTCATTCTTCAAGTGCAGATTTATTTTGTCAAGTGTGTCTTTCTACTAAGTACAATTGATTATGAATTCTTAATTTATTGTGACTTTTAAAATATAGTTTTTTTCATACCTAGTCACACACACACTAACACATAGATATAATAGATAATAGAGAGTTATCCTTCATCTTTAAGAGCTGTGATTACACCCAGGAGAAAGACAGGGGGACACTGTCGCACAAAAGGTCTTCTTTATACACACTCCGGTGAAAGGATGTGTGCTTTCCTACTCGACCGACCTCCTGAGCCCATTTACTGCTGCAGATGACCCGGCCATAGTGGCCGTACACCCTGATGGGGGAGTAAATGGAATCACGGATCATCCCCTGAGCTCACAAAGGCCTCTCTGCATGCAGAGCAAATTAACTTCATCTCTACATAGCTAATCCTCCATGAAATTAGGATCCCCCCCCCCCAGTGCAACCCTGCTGAGGTGCTATTGGCTAAAAACAAGTTTCCCTGTGTGCAGATTAGACGTATGAATGGTTTTGTCGGTCTGGGGGGGGCATCAGTTTGTGTTAGGCTTATTATGTAGAAAGTATTTCATTTGCTACTTTCTTTGTTGCTTTGCAGACATTACTTATATATAGGCTAGCAACATATATCTTCTCTAAAATATGTATATAATGCTTGAGGAAATGATTCATTGATTAAATTACAAAATTTTAAAATTTTGGAACATGGCTTTTGCAAAATAGGTACGCAGTTCCTGGTTTTTCAGATTCCAGTCAACATTTATTCACCTGAACATCCAAACAAGATTCACAGTGCTGGTTTCCAAAATCCTAATTTTCTTGTTGTGGATGTTTTAAATTTTTTTTACCACTTCTTTAGTCTGACGGTTAGCAGTTAGCATGCATTAGCAGGATCACTTCCTAGAAGCTCACTCGTCCTAAACAAAGTAAAATTATTGGAAGGGTTAAACAGGATGGGTAAAATTTCTTATGTATGTCCCCGCATGAAGACTGTAATATAGTTCTTGATTTAAAGATACTCTCATAGCAGATTAGGGATACCAATATTCCCATTTCCTGCTGAGGTGTGCTCTATACCTCCATCTACTAGAGGATTGGATTTCATTGCATCAGCAGAATGAAGGGGATTGGTTTTGCTCACGGCTCATGGTTTCTCATGATCAAAGTCAATCTCAAGCTCTCCGTAAGGTGTCCGTCTTCTTTGGATTCCGTGTGCCACTGTGGGATCGGTTAAATAGAAACATCATAAAAAACATCACTCATGGCGTAGTTGCTGAGCAGACATCTTGCTGAGCCGTTTTCATCTGCTATAGTGACCGTCGTGTGTTGACGACGGTCACTGTGTTTTGAGTCAATACAGAGAACCTTAGTAGGCCGGCGGGAGGCAGGTGAGACCAAAGGGAGTTATTTAGAAAGAAGAACATGCATTCATGCCCTGAGAAAAATAGCAGTGATCTTCTAGCAAAAACCTGTTTTTTAAAGTTTGTACTAAGATGAGTGCAAGTTAAGGTGTATAATGGAACGACGGAGGGAAGAGAGAGTGATTGTGGACTGTAAGCGTCAATATCTGATGCAGATGACTGTCATTTGGATGAATGTTATGCTAATGAGGACTTCATGTGGCTTGGTAAATGCCGATATTATTGTTTTATGTTGTCGTGAAGCTGCCTTCCAAGCCAGCTGCTGCTGTGGGCAACATATGTTGATATTGATGCAGCCTAATGTTGATGTTTGAATTGTATGGCACCTTTTAAAAATCCATTAAAGATAATCTGTCTCAGGTAGCAGATCGTTATGTTTTAAAGGATGTTTTGTATCTGTGTGTCTGCAGTCTAGAGACGGTCTTCTTTTAACCATGAGGACTGGCTTTGCATATACAATTTAAGGATTAGGATGGGGTGAATGCTGATGTAGTCCCCTTGGAGGACTAAGGAAAAGCCCACCTGATGTCCCAGATCGTGGGTGATGGTGGCGCATGGAGTAGTGTGGTGCGCTGGTAGCTGCAAGGTTGGCAGTTTGAATCCCGGCTGCTCCATGTCAAAGTGTCCTTGAGCAAGACACCTAACCCCTAGTTGCTCCCAAGGCAAAAATGGAATGCATGGGTTATTATTCAATGCAAGTCACTTTGGATAAAAGCGTCAGCTAAATGGCATGTAATGTAATCATCCTACTCCTCCCGAGGGTACCACTCGCATCGCCAAAAACATTATTTGCTTGAAAGGTGAAAAAAATAGGTGTAAATCGGAGGTTAACTTAGATAATAAACCTCAGAGCCTGTCTTATTTTAACACACAGTGGGGAGATATTTTACATTTTGAAGCCAAGAAAACAGAAACATTGTTTTCCACACAATGCACGTTTGCCTGATGCTTTTTAGAAAAACATTCCTGTAGACTACTAAGATTTATATTGCCACCACTGACCCTAACAAGTACTCTATTGAATCCAAAAATGAATCTTCTCTGTTCCTTCTGTAAATTAAACTTGATTAAAGACGTGAACCCATCACACATCGCCCCGATCCTGCATACATTAGAAACAAAGGGGCAGATTAGCTTGAGAGAGAGACTCAACAAGATCAACAGAAACACAAATGGCACATACCAAAACACACAGGAAATCCCTGCAGAGGCTCAGGCCAGATTATTGTGCTTTGTAAAATTCACACCGGCCGGCTTTATTGGTTCTTAGCCTGTTTATTATGCCCGACACAGCTTCCACGTGACTGCATGGAGTGTATACCCTGAGACAAGCGGCTTAGCGCTGACATGGGCAAACAAGGACTCAAGACACACAGTAGTGGAAGAGTGGTTTAGAGGCAAGAGACTAAGAGAGGCAGTGTGTGTTTACACAGTGACTGAACCTACTAGATCATGACTGGAGGGAGAGATCGTTAGAGAGACAGATGCCTGAACTTACACTCCATCATTCCTATTAGTAATAACAATGACATAGTTAATAGATAAGGTATGTGAACACAAATACACACAAAAAAGTAGAACAAGCCTTGTTAGTTAGTTACAGACAAAACCAAAAGCAGTAAAGAAATTTAAAAATAAATATTCCAGCAAAAATACAAATACAACAAAATGAGTGTTTCTTGAAATCAAAACTATAAGCTAGATGGCATTCCTAGAATTGTAAAGATCTTCATTGGACACACAGGAGTTGCCTCAGTGCAACTCTTTAATACCATCTTTACAGATCATTGCTCTGAAATCAAAAGAAAGGAACGACATCAGTAGGCAATCAAGATCCTCTCCACCGTCAGGTTTCTGAAACCTCTTATATCAGAAAAGATTTGCAAGAATCCTTGAGCAAATTATGTAAAATAGAGATGTTTTGCTTTACACGTTTTCTAGGAAGAATTGGTTGAGATGGAGCCAGAGAGAGAGAAAGAAACATGTGCGTGCTCCCTTGGATGTCTGGAGTGTGTGTGTTTGTGTCGGCTGGTGGGGTATCAGCGGCAGTATCAGCCTTATCGTCATGCTGGGCTGATACGGATGCGACTGCCTGGAGCAATGTTGCTGCTGCACATGTTAAGCAATGTGTAGTTGGAAATGATGGGTCTGTGGGTGAATGGAGTAATGTTCTATTACCACGTGATTAATAACTGCAGGTAAAAATGATGCATCCAGAAATTGATTGTTCCAGAACAGTGGTGTTGGCAAAAACACAAGGAAAAATTGTCTATAAAAACACCCTCCTGTTCTCTGAAGAGCCAACAGAACTGCTGAGGTCATACAGCAGTGGATTCGGTTCTTTTTCTAACTTCGTTCGGTGTTTCACTATGGGAATCGTCTAGGCGTGACCAACTAAGGAAGCTCCAATGACACCACGTCTGTCAGTGACAGAGAGGTCAAACTGTGCTGGGGCCCCGCCCCCTCATGTTACCACAGTCGACCGCAACAGCAGACTCTGGTGTTGGAACAAGAAGTACAGACCCTGCTGCGGAAGGGAGCCGTAGAACGGGTTCTCCCCCCAGACAGAGAGTCAGGCTATTATAGCCGGTACTTCATCGTTCCAAAGAAGGATGGGGGTTTGCGTCCGATGCTGGATCTCCGCCGTTTGAACCGCGCTGTTGCGAATTTGAGCTTCAAATTGCTCACTCTCAAACAGATCGCGGCACAAATCAGGTCCGAGGACTGGTTTGTCACGGTGGATCTCCAGAACGCTTACTTTCATATTCCCATCCTCCCTCGACACAGGAAGATCCTGAGGTTCGCTTTTGGGGATAAAGCTTACCAATACAAGGTCCTTCCTTTTGGCCTAGCCCTCTCGCCCTGTACGTTCACAAAATGCGTGAATGCAGCTCTGGCGCCATTGCGTCTCCAGGGCATCCGTATTTTGAACTACTTGGACGACTGGTTGATTTTAGCGCCCTCTGAGCCCCTGGCGGCCGAACACCGTGATGTTGTGCTTGCTCATATCAACTGTCTGGGGCTGAGACTCAACACCAGGAAAAGCGTGGTGTCCCCAGCATGTAGGACCACTTTCCTGGGCGTAATTTGGGATTCAACCACGATGCGGGCACACCTGTCTCCCGCTCGGGGTAGTTTCGATCCTCTCTGCTGTTCAGCAGGCTAGGCTAGGCCAGCCACTCACTGTGAAACAGTTTCAGAGACTGTTAGATCTCCTGGCAGCGGCATCTAATGTGATCCCATGCGGCCTGTTACACTTGAGACCGTTGCAGTGGTGGCTCAAGACCAAGGGATTCTCCCCAAGGGGGAACCAGCACCGCCCGATCAAAGTCAATCGGCGTTACCTGAGGGCCTTGGTCATATGGAGGCACCCTGGGTTTCTAGCCCAAGGGCCCGTTTTAGGGGCAATCTGTCGCCGGGTCATCCTCACGACAGACGCTTCCCTCACGGGCTGGGGTGCGATCATGAGTGGTCACTCAGCCTGGGGGCTGTGGCAGCATCATATCCGGTCCTGGCACATAAACCAGCTGGAAATGCTGGCGGTGTTTCAGGCACTGAAACACTTCCGCCCAGCCCTGACGGAACAGCATGTGCTTGTCCGGACAGACAACACATCAGTGGTTTCTTATATCAACCATCAGGGAGGTCTGCGCTCTCGGCCGCTGAACAAACTAGCCCGCCAGGTCCTCCTGTGGTCCGTGGGGAAACTCCGCTCGTTAAGAGCGGCTTTTATCCCGGGCGTCTTGAACCAAGGGGCAGACACCCTGTCGAGGCAGGGGCCGAGGCCCGGGGACTGGACACTCCACCCAGAGGCGGTGGAGTTCCTTTGGGGTCACTTCGGCCGCGCCGATGTGGACCTATTTGCCTCCACAGAGACAACTCATTGTCCTCGGTGGTTCTCCCTCATGCACCCCGCCCCTCTCGGCTTGGATGCTTTGGGACAGGCATGGCCAAAAAGCATGCGCTTGTACGCTTTCCCCCCGGTTGCTCTGCTCCCAGGGGTTCTGGATAAGGTCCGTCAGGACGGAGTCAGCCTACTGTTAGTAGCCCCATTCTGGCCGGCCCGAGTATGGTTTGCGGACCTAATATCGCTTCTCGCAGGCCCCCCGGTGGAGATCCCCATCAGGTCGGACCTTCTGTCTCAGGCGTCGGGGTCCATAGTTCACCCCCGCCCGGAGCTTTGGAAGCTATGGGCGTGGCCCTTGAGGGGGCCCGCCCTTTTTAAGGTCCGGTCTCTCGACTGAGGTCGTAGAGACCACCTCCTACTCCAGAGCCCCGCCACTAGGAGGGCTTATGCCGGTAGATGGTGCCACCTGCTGTAGAAACAACTGCGGACCCAGTTAACTGCCCGGTGGGTTCAGTACTGGAGGTCCTGCTATGTTTCCACAGGTCTTCCCGTCTGCCTTTGGGGCATCTCTCTTCCTTTGTGGCACCCGGTCCTCCATTCCTGACGTCGGACCAGGCGTATAACAGAGCCGCAGCAAGTGAATGGTTATTGCCATGACACTTGCTTATGAATCGGCCGGTCAGCCCGCATCTTGGCTGTCCGGGCCCATTCTACTTGGGGTATGGCGGCTGCAGAAGCCCTCCTGTCGGGGGCCTTACCCTCGCCTTGAGTACAGGTGCTCTCGTCGAGTGTGCGTTTTTGAAAACTTCACACCACGGTCACCTGCTCGTATGGTGAGTGGGTATAAGTGTTCCAACAGCGTTTTACGCAGCTCGAGTTCCCTGATAGGGAACGTCTCTCGGTTACTTATGTAACCTTCGTTCCCTGAAGGGAACGAGACGCTGCGTAAACGTTCTGCCATACTCCTGGCCTGCCCGTGGCACTCGATTCGGCCTTTCAGAGATGAATGGTCCTACCCTTCGGGTCCCTTTTATAGCGCCCTGGTCCGGCATCCCCGCTATGACGTACCAGCTCGCCATTGGTTAATTTTCACACGTGCTTCATGACGCGGTCACGCAGGGGCGTTCCCACAGCGTTTTACGCAGCGTCTCATTCCCTTCAGGGAACGAAGGTTACATACGAAACCGAGAGACGTTGCTGGGAGCTGCTGAATGTAACTAATAAAGTTGTAATCTAACTTAGTTACTTTTGAAATGAAGTGACTTTTAAAGTATCTAAGTTACTTTTTAAGGGAGTAATAAGTAGTCAGTAATCTGATTACTTTTAAGTAACTGTGGCCCACTCTGGAAAAATATGTTTTGCTTTTAATACACATGTCAGAGAAATGCTTTACAATTAAATAGGAGCAGGACTATATAGATATACTAAGTAATAAATAGTGCTAAGATAATATTCAGATAATATTCAGTGGTGTTGTTGCACACTGCAGAATGCTCCATCCCTTTTAGCCCTCTATCTGCACGGAGCATTGATGAGGCTTGGCCCGCAAGCGTCTATTCTCCTCGCCTCATTGGTCAGAGACTCATTAACCCCCACCCCACCACGGCCACCCCAACTCACACACACACTCACACACACAGACACACTCCCAGTTATCTGCCGCTAAGTGAATTACACAAATGACTATTGATTTCTGTCCTTTTGCAAGGCACGTTTAGAGAAGAAACCTATTGCTTTTCTTCACAGGCGTTTCCATTGTGATGCTCGACCCGAGCAGGGCGGGGCTAATTGGTCTCAGTCAAGATCACCTTGGCTGTCGGGGCTCAGAGGCTTTGTGTCTGCAGGGAGAAAGGAAAGAAAAAAAGGGAAATCATGCAGTGAAGGATGGAGATGATACAAATGCGTTTCACTGTCTAACTAAAGCTTAAGCCTGCCCATTAAAGTTTAACGCCAGGGGCAAGGCCTCAGGAACATGCTATGTGTCTCATCTGCATCCGCTGAATATTTGTAGCAGGTGCTAACACATTCAGATAGGCAGAGAAGACGGGGGCAGAGGACACGTACGTGTGTACTAAATGGGTTTCAGCTACATTACGGAGTGGCGTCGAGGCAATAAGGCTCCCAATTGTCCAGTCAGTGAACCCGTCTCTTCTTTGGGTAGGGAAATTAGCCCTCTGTTGTTCCTTTTCACATTGACATCCACTGGTACAGAAGATTAAAGCTTCCCCAAGATGGCTATTAGGTTGAGGCAGATGACCCGCCACAATCCCTTAACAGTCACTGTTTAATCAGACCTTAACCAACACTTGATCCTTCACTTCTGGACTTATAAAGCACCTGTACCGCGGTTGCAATGTCTCCATGCGACAAGAGACACTAAGAAACCTCTGCATGGTGACTTATGAATCCAATGTCGTATGCCCGTCATATATTTCCCCATTCAACATCTGCACTTGAGCATGTGACTAAGCAGTACATACCTAAACAGTCAAGGATCATCAGGTGGAGTGTCCTCCATCCTCTCAGGCACTTATCCTCAAGGGTCATAGTACTGGAGAGAATGGGTTTAATAAACACTTAGTTGGCCTTCGTACAACAAGCCATCCCCGCATTACTTTACTATCGCTACGGGAGGCTGAATGACTGTAATTATTACCTGAGCACCTCTTTGAATTCAGTCCCATCTGGAACGGCAGTGTCACTGGAATTCCTCAACCACCAGCACCAATTACCTAATGAGCTTGGAGAGTGTAGCATCCTCTGGACATTTCATGTGTCATCTAAGTAATATGCCATAGTCCAAGGTGATTGCTCTCAGTTCAAATGTTTAATTGACCATTCTATTCCTTGAACTCCGGTTAGATTTTTAGGACTTGATGGTCTAGATTTTCGGTGGGCCCACACTTTTTTGGCCCTCAAGCTTTTTATCAACCATGTTGATCATTTTCCTCTTTGTGGCTCATTCCAACTTGCTTTGAGCTGTGTGAATACTGCCTGCTTTGAAGTCGCTCCTAGTATTGTATAATGACCAAAGAAGCAATAAAGTGGAGCACCTTTTTGTAAAAATGTATTGATATTGAAATATAAATGTTTGACAATGGCTGTATTTTTTTTAGCCAGCGGAAGCTGGTGGTGTTTGAGTACCTTTATATGCAAAGAGATGTCACAGCCTCATATCATGTTGATCACATACTAAATAAGATGTGGTCTGCTCTTGGGATGGTGCGATACGACATGTTGTTTCTTCACTATCATTTGAAGAGGAAACATCAGGTAATTAATTAAAATGTTTATTATCATGATCAACTTAAACAACTTTATACTGTATTTATCCAACTTACAGCCTTGGGCATGAAGAAGCAGACAAGTATTGTCTCCGGTTACGAATGTAACCTTAGTTCCCTGAAGGGAACGAGACGCTGCGTAAAAACGCTGTGGGAACGCCTCTGCGTGACCGCCTCTACGTGACCGCGTCATGAAGCACGTGTTAAATCTAACCAATGGCGAGCTGGTACGCCATAAGCGGGCGACGCCACGACCAGGACGCTATAAAGGGACCCGAAAGGCAGGACCATTCATCTCTGAAAGGCCGAATCAAGTACGGGCAAGCCGGGAGTATGGCTAAAAAACGCTGTGGGAATGCCAATACCCACTCCGCCATAAGAGCAAGTGACCGTGGTGTGAAGTTAATGCGCACACTCAGACGAGAGCACCTGTGCTCCAGGCGTAGAATTAAGGTCTAGACGGTAAAATCTCACGAACGTGTGGGGAGAGGACCAGCCTGCCGCCATGCAAACATCTTACAGCAATACTTTTCCCAACAAAAGGGCTTTAGAAGCCGCCATACCCCTGGTAGAATGGGCCTGGACAGCCAAGGGTGCGGGCTGGCCCGCCGATTCATAAGCAAGTGTGATGGCCTCAACCACCCACTTGCTCATCCTCTGCTTAGACACCGGGCCCCCAGTATTTGGTGGCCCGAAGCACACAAACAACTGTTCGGAGAGCCTACACAGGGAGGTCCTGCGGACGTACAGGTCTAGGGCTCTGAATGGGCAGAGGAGGTTAAGCTTCGCCTGGTCTGACGCTTTTTCTTCTCAGGAACGGGGGAGGACAGAAAGCATGCAGCACCATAGGCCCGACCGTAGCGGATGGGACCTTAGGAATATAGCCAGGGGAAGGTAGTAAGAACGCCTTCACCATACCGGGTGCAAATTCCAAGCACGATGGGGCCACCGAGAGGGCTTGCATATCTCCAACTCTTTTGAGGGAAGAAATAGCAAGCAGGAAGAGGTTGTTAAGAGCCACATACTTCCCTGCGACCTCTGCCATGGGCTCGAAGGGAGCGCCGGAGAGACCCTCTAGTAGGATGGCCAGGTCCCAGGACGGAACTCTACTGCTGGCTGCTGGCCTCAGCCTCAGGGTGCCACGAAGGAAGCGGGATACCAGTGGGTGTCTCCCCAGAGAACACCCATCTAGTGTGTTGCCGACAGGGCCGCCACATATACCTTGATAGTAGATGGGGATAAACCTGTGGAGAAAAGTTCCTGCAGGAACTCCAGTACTGAACCAACTGGGTAGTTAACTGGGTCCAGCTGTCGTTTCCCACACCAAGTGGCAATAAGCCTCCATCTACCGGCATACGCCTTCCTCGTAGCGGGGGCTCTGGAGTGGAGGATGGTCTCCACGACCTCGGTCGAGAGACCGGATACTAAGAGGCGGGTCCCCTCAAGGGCCACGCCCATGGTTTCCATAGCTTGAGGCGGGGTTGAACGATGGACCCCGACGCCTGAGACAGCAGGTCCACCCTGATGGGGATCTCCAACGGAGGACCTGCGAGGAGCGACAAAAGGTCCGCGAACCATACTTGGGCCGGCCAGAGCGGGGCTACTAGCAATAGGCCACCGTCCTGACGGACCCTCTCCAGAATCCCTGGGAGCAGAGCAACCAGGGAGAACCACAGAGGACAATGAGAAGTCTCTCTGGAGGCAAATAGGTCCACCTCGGCATGGCCGAGGTGTCACCAAAGGAGTTCCACCACATCGGAATGGAGTCTCCAGTCCCTGGGCCTCGGCCCCTGTCTCGACAGGGTGTCTGCCCCCTGGTTTAGGTACCATATGGCCAGAGCCCGCAGGCAACGCCGAGTGACCTCAATCAGATGGCGCTGGTTTCCCCTCGGGGAGAACCCCTTGGCCCTGAGCCACCACTGCAACGGTCTCAAGTGTAACAGGGCAGCAAAGGATCACGTAGGATGCCGCTGCCAGGAGACCTAGCAGTCTGTGAAACTGTTTCACAGTGAGTGGCTGGCCTAGCTTGGCCTGCTTGAGTTAAAGACAAAAATAAAGACGATGGTTATCATATCATATGTGTCACGGTTTGGGTCTGCTTGTCTTATTTTGTAGCTTTCTTGTGTCTCGTGTCTCTGGGTAACTTCACTTCCTGTCCTGTGATTGCCTGATTGCTTCCACCTGTGTCCAATCACCTGCACCTCCCTTGTGTATTTAAGCCCTGTGTGCCAGTTGTCCTTTGTCGCGTCATTGTCCATGTCAGTCCTCGTTGGTGCACGTTCCGATTTGTGTTGAATAAAGAGCACATTTGTAAACTTGTATCCTGCATTTGAGTCCTGCTTCCGCCTGCACCAGCACCGATCGTGACAATATGTGACGCTGGTGCATTCTTCCATTGGCACACAATTTAATAATTAAAGTTAAAAGCAGTTCAGACAATCATGAATTTCAGATTATTTTATTCTGGTATCTGTTGAAATGCAGTGTAGTGTTCTCGTCAGTGTGTTGCAACACCAATTAAACATTGAGTTAAACCCAGGCAATAAAGACAATAGGCGTTGTAGGTTTGACCCTTTACTATTCTTCTATCACCATCCTGGTAAACACTGCAAATAAAAACATCACAAACATTCAGTCGAAAATAAGACATCTTAAAGAACTAGAAAATGCTTTTCCTGCTGTAAATGCGTTGGAATGCTAATAGCTGAAATTCATTTTAGAAAATTGCTAAAAATACAGAAATGAAAAAAAGGAATTTAAAAGAATTGCAAATAAATGAAGAAAACATTTTAAAACATTGTTGAAAATGCAGACATCAGAAAAACTTTAAAAGGAATTTGAATAGATTTGCTAAAAATACATGTATGAGAACGGCTTAAATGACATACAAAGAATTTCTAAAATACAGAAATGGAAGAAACTGAAAGCCGAGAAAAGCTGAAAAGCTAGTAAAAAGTCAGTTTTAGATGTACTACTAGTAGGAGAGAAAACTAGAGACAGGGATGAAAGGAGAGAGAGGGGTAGAAATACAGAGAGAGAGATAGTGAGTTATAAAGAGTGAGGAAGGGGGTAGTTAAAGTATTAATAGCAGTAGAAATATTAGTAGTACTACTCTTAATACTATAAAAGTACTATAAGTTGCAGTGTCAATACTACTGGTAGGAATAGTATATAATCTAATTTTTCTTATTTTTCTGATCTAAATCTAACCACAGCCAAAACACGTAATGATATACTCACTGCATTGCCTCTATGATGCTTCGTAGTGGATGCAAACAGACCTCTCAAGCACATGTGGCCACATGGCCTTTTGTAGCCTACTGACACCGATCCGAACCAAAAGTGCGAAACCAGAAGTGCTGCATGGTGCACAGAAAAAATTACTTAAATGATGGAATTACTTTTACTTTAAAAAAAAAATCAGAGATTGTCTTAAAGGCAACACATGCAGGATTCAGTTTTGTAAAGGAGCAATGCAAACTAATTGCATACTCAAGCATCCTGAATTAGTTTACTCCTTAGTAAATATGGTAAAGTAACTTGTATCCATTGTTAAATTATGCTCTTCATTAGTGCAGGAAAGGATAAGTCAATTGATTATGTTTCATCAAGTGCTACACATTAGGAGGGACAGCATTGTCCGGTGTCCTCTCATTAAGCTTGACCACTGATACCCACTGGGCCTGTGCTTTCAGATGCTGACCGTCATGCTTTCCACGCGGCTCACTTGGTCACTGTGCATGGCAAATGCAGCCTTTCATTATCCTTCCTCTCTTTTGATAATGAGGTAATTACAATTGTGGAGCCAGCCAAGTATAGCGAAATGGGTTCACAGTAGCCAGGGTCAATGCGACACATCACACATGGAAGACAAGGCACGGAATAAATTATATTGTGTGTTTGCTTGAGTGATAATTTGGTTTCAAATGGCTTCAGTGAAATATTCTGTCAGTAATTTTTCTTTTCCATTTCGAAATGTGCTAAATGTTGATTATTACCTCTACCAGTCTTTTCATTCACAACACCAGCTTCCCTCCTTCCCCTTTGACTTGTGAGAGGGGAATCTGCCTCTGGAACTAAATGAGGAGATTGCAACAGGTAATGCCGGGTTTCAAAGTCAAGGGCTCTTTAAAATCGTCTCCTTATATGAAGGATCCTTGAAGAGTGAGAGCAGCCTGGAGAGTGATGTACTTTTAGAAACAAGAGGATGTGGCAGGAGGAAAAAGTAGAAAAAGCAAAGAATAATTTAACTCAAGATGGTGATTATTACATGGTAACTATACTACATTATAATTGAAAGATATAGATTTTTTCAAAGCTATTTGGACAAAGAGAGACTTTCTAACCGAGCCCGTACCACCAAAGAGAGGTGCAGCTTAATAATAAGCTTAATATTTTAAGTTTTGCTTTGGAATTTGCTAAACTCTGAATTCAGATTTTTGTCAACTCAACAGTAAGTTCTACTAACTTATAATTTTGTAAGAACTTTTAATCCTTTCTTCTGCTAACTGTCCCCTAAATTGTACTAATTGATCATTTTACATTGTAATAACTCCACTTTAAGTTAGTATAGCATAATTATTTAAGAGGAATTTGAAATTGCACACTGCATTAGTTTATAATGTAACTCAACTTCATAATTTGGAACCAGGAACTTCTAATCAAACGTATGAATAATTACAGACGCAACATATTGTCGCGGAAGGAGTTAGGACGGAACAACTTGATTAGTGTGACTCATCCCTAAATGGTGCTTTATTGAGATGGACAAACAAGGTGTCCAACACGTGCAGGGGGGGGGGCTGTAGCACTCCTCCTGGGCTCCGTCTTCGCGTGGGCCGCGCGTCCTGCGCCGACCGCAGCTCCTGGGGTGTGCGTCTCAGGCGCTGCTGTCTGGAGAGAGGTAAACAGGCGTTAGTGGGGACCTTTGTCACTCGCACGGGAGACGGGTCCTGTCTACCCTCAGCCTGCCGCTTAAGTGTGGTGCTCTTAATTGCCACCAACTGCTGGCAATCCACCCGTGATTGGGGTGCGGCCGGTCTCCATGGTGCCCGATTGCTCACATCAGCCGACTCGTCACAATATACATTCAAACATTATATTTACACTGAACCAGCATCTAATTCCTTCCAAAAGTAAGCAGATGCAAACTAATTAGACCCAATTCTCCCAGTCGTCAACTTAAGCTACATTTATTTACTTGTAAAATTTGATCAAGATCATACAGCAGAACAGTTTCATGGGTGTGGGTGAACTTGCACAGCATTTATTTCAATCGGAAAAAAAAGATGACAATTTTCTGGGGCTTAGTAAAGCAGTCAGCAGGAATTTTAAACATTTTATAAATTTAATGACAATGTAAACAGTAGACTGGACACTAGAGTTGACAATATAACATTCTATCCCATTTTTAATGAACGTACATTAATTAAAAACACCAACAGTCTAGGTTATGAAAGTCAGCCGTCAATATAAAACAGAGCAGTCAATTAAATGCATTTCAAAGTTTTCAAACATGTGATTCAGTTCAACCAGGACTAGGAATGCAAATTGACGATTTTCTTGACTTCTAATGTAACCCTGCTAGGAGCAGCAGCCGCAACTAGATCGCAACTAGAGGCAGGCAGTAAACTGACTGTACAGCGGACTGAGCCGCAACCTGTCCTCTCGGTCCCTATGAACCAGTCTGCTCACCTGCAGCGTCCTGGAGTAGACAAGCATGACTGTGTAGTGCACGAGATTATATAAACTTTCAGCTAATGTTGCGAGCACAATTTTGAGTTGGCATTAATACCCTAATGTACGGTGGCCCTGAAGTGCAAAGCAACATTACAAAGAATGAAACACTTTTACAAAGCTCGAGACAAATTAACATTTTGGAAAACACATTTACATTTTATTAAACAAATTAACATATTATAAAACACATTTACAAGACGCTAAACACTTTTACCAATCCCGAAACAAATTTACAAATGATAGATTCTTCACGGAAAGGGAATGTACCACATACCGGAAGTGACGGAAGTGTTGAGCGCGGTGTTTTAGAATTGTCATTGGTTGTGGCGTTTATGGCGACAAAGACGTTCATGGTGACCGTCCGAACATGGACTGCGACCGAGGGATGTTTTGCCCATTTTGTGGCAAACACATGAACAGATTAACGCGGTTTTGCTGGTCGGTGTTTGGAGTTTTTAAAGGACGCGGACCAGACGGAAACACCAGACATACCGTAAATCCTCAAATAGTGGCCGGGGCTTTTATTTACACAGGCTGCACAGCGCACCGGCCTGTATTTGGGGCAGGCTTGTATTAGGGGCAGGCCTTTATTTCTTACTTACCGGTATCTTCTGTTATAGAATTGTATTATTTAAATAAAATAATGGGCATAATTACAGTAGGCTAATATCATTCATTGCATATGCGTTCAGCACTTCCTGCAACCATTTACCGATATGCTACCGGTAGAATGAAACCGGTAGACCTATAGCTAATAAACTTTCTGGAGACTAACCATTTAGAAATGAATCAGTAATAAACCATAGTGTCAGTCTTAAGTTTATCGCGTGTAGCGCTCTATTTGCAGTGTCCTCCTCGTCGTTCTCCTCACCCTGGGCTACTTGCGTGCGGTTCTCCTCCCCTCGCTGCCGGAGCTGCGCCAGCGCATCCCTACCAGCGGCGCATGGCTGTCCCGCTTTGAAGCAATGGATGAGATCATCTTCACTCCCGTCATCTTTCAGTGTCAGTCCACAAACTTTGACGGACTTTCTGAACATGTCCTTGTCCAGATTCTCCCAGGAAGCGACTACCCAGTTCACGAGCAGGTGGCGGGCAGGGGCTCTCATGTTACCTCCAGCAGTATATTCTTTACTTTTTACATTTCTTCA
The DNA here is from genome assembly GCF_949316345.1 of Pungitius pungitius. Lineage (NCBI taxonomy): Eukaryota > Metazoa > Chordata > Actinopteri > Perciformes > Gasterosteidae > Pungitius > Pungitius pungitius. The sequence goes on from NC_084907.1 coordinate 8,731,495, forward strand.
TAATTTTTTTTTACCCCCGGCCTGTATTTGGGGCCCGGCCTTTATTTGTCCGTATCGACCGCGCCCCCGGCTACTATCTGAAGCCCGGCCACTAATTGAATCCCGGTCTTTATTTGAGGATTTACGGTATTAACTTTGTTTTCAAGTTTTACCAACATAAAGGACTGTTTTAGCCCAACAAATACAAGTTGTTTTTTATACAGTGTAAAGGCTGACAAATTCATAAACCCAAATGTGTTGACGTGCTTTTTTTCTCTCGAGCTAAGAGAAACTTTATCTGTGATCATGCCCCATTAGCACAAATCAGATTGTAGGTCAGGCTGGGGAAGATGAACATTCTTATCAGCATTCACAAGAATACAGGAAAGTGCCATCATCATCACCATCATCTGCTTCATTTAGACCTTAGATCAGCATCAGGTGTGAGGTCTTGAACTCCATCTTTAAACCAGTTGCCATGTGGAATCACCCAAAAGAACAGTTTTGCATATTTCATGAAATATTCATCTTTGACTGAACACTGGCGCTAGACAGAAGGTCTGGGGGTCACTGAAGTCATTATGAATCATAAGGATCCATAAAAGGTCCCTGCAGATCTAATGAGTAGTGAAAAACTCAACATACTGGACATTTACTTTTCAAAAAAATAAGCTCAAAAGATTAATCTCAATCAAAATACCCCTGGCAAAGTCCCAATGTCAGTTTATGGTCACCCCAAACACACTGACTTGATAGATGAGAAAAGTGCCACATCCAGGAGTCAACCTATATAGAATGCTCAATTGACTAATATTACACTCACACAATCTCTACATAATGGATGCAGATCTCATAAATAACATGAAGTAGTATATATCTGGGCTTTTATTGTGAAAGGTAGAGACGGAAAGGCGTTTCATACTGAGGAGATTTGTGTTCTTATAGACGTAACGTGAACAGGTCTGCATCAAGCCTTTTTCGGGTTTGATAGATGTCACTTTTTTGGTATGTGTTTCCATAACATAAACAATAGCTCAAAAAACAATATTGAGGTACAAAAAAGAAAAAGCCCCAGGAGTGTAAAGGCCTTTAATATGATGGTGTCTAAGAATTGTGCCCATAACGACAATTGATTTCAGGCCAGACAGTCTTTTCCATTCAACAGAAAGGTTAGTGAACTGAATTTAGGCTGGTTCAGACCCCAATTCATCTCTGAATGTAAAGCAGGAAATGAGTGACATAGAGAAAATAATAATAAGGAGCTGCAGATGTGGAAGGGGGGGAATGGAGGAGAGGGTGTTGGCTGCCTGGCAGGAAAGACACAGCAAGGCCCTTTCTCAATATGCGTTCTTGTGTGGACTTTTGTCCTCGTGGACTCGTGAAACGTCATCAGTCTCAGCCCGAGTACTGTTTCAATTCTAAAGTCCGCATCTGGCCGAGAACGGTCATAATACCCGGATGTGACTCGCCCCGCCCATTTTACCGGGCATGCATCGGCGCAGGCTCGTCTGTTCTTGTGAGAGCCAAATATACCAGAATGCATTTCACCTAAGCAACAGGCAACAACGACAGAGGAAAATAAACACAACTTTATGTCGAAGTTTATAAATACTACTTTATTTAAGTAACGTAATGTAATTTTATGACTGAAGTTAGTTGTTAAAGCAACTTTTGTTGTTGAAGCAAATGTTTGTCAACATTCAGCCTTCGTAACAATCTGCTCCGTGGATGTGGAGATGTGAGGCGTAGTTAACGGACCGTCAGACCCTCCAGCACCGGGCGGTCAGCTCATCTCAGCCCGCAGAGAGCAGCCTGTTTTCGGCGAGTCTGCTGTGAAATAATCCGCTGGTTTTCATGTCTCCGTAGCGGTTATACATGAGATTTAACTGTACTATATCGAGTCTTCATACGTTTTAATGTGGTGTCAGAGACTGATGTTGTTCACCGGTTACGTCTGTTAGAGGACAGAGTTTAGATTAATAACTTCATGTTTAAATGTAACTTTAACGTATTGTCTGTATCCGCAGAGCGCAGCTTGTGTATTGTCCATCATTGTGCATTAAAACTAACAATGTTTTAATTAAAGGACACGAGGAGACCGTCCTCGAGACTCTAAACCGGCAGCAGAACTTCAGCTTCAAAGAAAATCTGAAGCTCTGAATTATAATGATAATGAATAAAAAAAATCCACATATGAATTATTGTACTCTGTACGATATTTGATGTGTGGTCAGCAGCTTGCTGTACGAGGACCACTACACTGATTATCAGCCTCTTGATGTTTGAGTAACAAGACAAACGGTAGGTGTGTGTGCATTAAAATATTTTAGTATGATAGTTTATTTTTTGTTACTGTATCCAACCTCCTCCTCCTAAAATGATAAAGCTAACTATTTTATGACTGATTATATATATATATATATATATATATATATAGTGCTCAATATTATATATACAATTTCTGAGACAAAAATTAGACAAAAGCTTAATAGTAAAATATTTAAGTCAAAAACTAAATTAAAACGTATTAGCAAGACCAGCTGACGTGGTGACGTCATCAAGTCAGCTGCTGTTCCAATTGCGGAAATGACCGTTCTCCGTTCTCCCGAGTCTATTCTCGCAGGAATGCAAGTCCGTTCTCGCCGTCTCAGGTATTGAGAAAGGGACCAAGTGTTATTTTGGCCCATGTTGCAAAGACCTCTGGGAAAATAGGCCCCGCCTGACAGGGCTGCAAGAGCCATAAATCACCACCAAAGCACCCCCCCCGTTGACCTAGACGTGACCCCCGGAGTCACGCCCTTTTTCACAGAGGGCACTCACTAGCTGGAAGATATGGAAGCACGCAGACACACATTCGATGGAGGTTCTGTGAGATCTGGGGCGTCACCTCTGTTCACGCTGCCAAACAGCTGCAGTCACATTTCCATTGTTTTGGCCGATATTCCTCATAATGTTTTCATAATGTCATATATTAAATTGTTACGGTAGTTTCTTGAAAACAGAAAAACAGACATTTCAGAATGTTTGTTCAAATGATGTACATGTTTTGGCCTGTTGCTCTTTTTGTAAGTGTGATCGTGCTTTGAGAAGTCACTAAAACCCAAGTTCACTTTTCTCAGGTACAGCTGTGCTTCCTGCGGGTGAATTGCTGTGGATCAGTCTGAACAAGTACATGTTGAATCGGAAACCAGGAAAATCATAAAAAATATAGTTCCTCATACCTCATCACCAACACCCCATTTTTTTTGAAGGGACTTTTTTAATGCAGCAGAGTGTCGTTTTTTGCCGGCTCGTCCGTCCATTTTTTCAGCAGCGTGTGCCAGGTTGGGTCAAACTATCCTGATATGGGGAAGACATTGGGTTTTTAGGATAATTAAATATCCTGAATATAAAATTCAGTTTATGAACTTGATTTTGAATAAAGTTGAGAATGTTCCTCGATTTGGGTCACGGCTTGTCACTAGGGGGTGATGGTGGGTCCCATAGGCACACCAGTTGAGAACCACTGGTCGAAAACTTTATTTCTGAACTTCTTTGTTTTGGTTTCTTTGTATGTATGTAATGCTTAATTTCATGTCAATAGTTCCTTTGGAAATGTATCTATTGAGAAAAATGGTGACGTGTTCAATACTTATCTCACCCGCTGTATATATTTATATTCTATTAAACCGTGTTAAAATTTGTTTAGATTTATTATTTATAATTTGCTTAGACTGTCCAAATGTGAATCAGAAAAGGGGAAATGCAAGCTTTTCTTCCCGTTATTTTATTTTTTCTGAATTGTATTTGTGCATGCAGACATTTTCATTTCATTCATTATTTTTTTTAAATGCAGCCCTACTTTTATTTAGTTAATTTAGAGAACATTTATGTTCAGTTCTTTGTTACGTGACAATAAATATTATCAAAGGTGTTTTAGAATTATACTCAATTCATTTGATTTGTTAGTAGTGTATTGATTGCATGCAACTATTGATACAACTCTATTCCTCTATTTAATCACACTAAGTAGTCACATTTTGATCTTCCAGAAATTTGCGTGTAGAAATATTCTCTAACTGGACCTCTCCAGATTGACTTGACGTTTTATAACTTTTCAATAACCTTTCATACAAAAAAGATTTTTAAACTTTGAAACCGGTCAATTGGACCAAATAAAACTGGAGGGTTTAATAGACCGTGATATGCTAAACTTCATGTAACAGGTAAAGCCTGCAGCCACATGGGTATTGGCCTTACCTTTCTTTGGATGCACAGTTTAGAATAATGCAGCAAAATATTAGGTTTTTTGTATAATGGAGCATAATTTTCTCCATCAGATGGCACGTGAAGGGGGTGTGTGTGTTTGTGTGTGGAGGAAATAGTTCATGTGTGGAATGGAGGCCAGCAAAGCCTGAGGCAAGCCTCATGGAGCTGTAACAAGCTCCATGAGGCTTGCCTGAGGAGCGGAGCACCAAGATTGAGGAGAGAGGAAACAATAAGTAGGAGGGAGTTGTGAGAGGAGGAAGTGAAGGAAAGCTAAAGAGCTGTAAATAGAACAGAGACGGCACGGCCTGCACTTCAAAGAATAAATTATTTATTCTAACCCTTTATAACAATTACACACAAGGTAGCTCTAATTTTTTATTCCACCATGTAATAGCAGATGTCATTGTGCCACATATTAATACAAAGGAGGGCTATTTGTAAGAAATGCATTCTGTCTGCTTCTCTAATAACACTGTAATTCTGTAATTGCTTTAAATGTTCTTTAACAAGTGTTTTCTTTTGCTCTCCATTTATTCATTTTCAGCTTTTATTGGATGTATTCATTTGCAAAAAGGCTGCCTTTGCCAGCTTTTTGTTTCTTTATTGTGGTTGTTAAAAATTCCAGAAACAATGCTCAGGTAGGCCGTGGCATTTAAACGATGCCCAATTGGCACTAAGGGGCCTAAAGTGTGCCAAGAAAACATCACACACCATTACACCACTACCACCACTAGTCTGCGCAGTGGTAACAAGGCATGATGGATCCATGTTCTCATTCGGTTTACGCCAAATTCTTACTCTACCATCTGAATGTCTCCACAGAAATTGAGACTCATCAGACCAGGCAACATTTTTACAGTCTTCAACTGTCCAATTTTGGTGCGCTCTTTTTCCTATTTGTAGGGGAGTTGAGTGGTACCTTGTGGGGTCTTTTGCTGTTGTAGCCCATCCGCCTCAAGGTTTAGCATACCTCGGTTGTAATGAGTGGTTATTTCAATCAAATTTGCTCGTCTATCAGCTCGAATCAGTCTGCCCATTCTCCTCTGACCTGTAGCATCAACAAGGCATTTTCGCCCACAGGACTGCCGCATACTGGATGTTTTTCCCTTTTCACACCATTCTTTGTAAACCCTAGAAATGGTTGTGCGTGAAAATCCCAGTAACTGAGCAGATTGTGAAATTCTCAGACCAGCCCGTCTGGCACCAACAACCATGCCACGCCCAAAATTGCTTAAATCACCTGTCTTTCCCATTCTGACATTCAGTTTGGAGTTCAGGAGATTGTCTTGACCAGGACCACACCCCTAAATGCAGTGAAGCAACTGCCATGTAATTGGTTGATTAGATAATTGCATTAATGAGAAATTGAACAGGTGTTCCTAATAATCCTTTAGGTGAGTGTAGTTCTTCTACCCTTTGTGTAATTCATCTATTAAGTTAAAGCAGACCACAATGGATAGAGGAAACTTTCTGGTGTGTGGGATATAAAACAACTGGTTATCTTGGACGTGTTGTAGAAACAGCCAAACATTTGTAGCGCTACTTCTTCGCGAGGCTGCAGCCTTGCGCTGACACATTTGGATAAAAACGGATATTGCTTTCTTACGGCCATAGCGTGACGTACACCACAGACACTTACAAAATACAGTTAGGAAAAAATATTTAAAAAACAAAAACTTACTTGGCCTATTGGTGTGCGCTCTAAACACTACACTTCCCTGAACCCACCACCTCTCTCTCCCCCCACTCTCTATTTGAGCCACCAAGCCCCGTAACCAAATGAGTAAAAATGGAAAATTAGAAGTGTTGGAAATTAATGGAAATAGTAAATGAAGGACAGAGCAAGAGTTTTGGAGAGCCCTTGAAGGAAAGGATATAAAAGTCAATAGAGACAGGCGGGAGGGAGTGAGAGAAAGGTCGGGTGACCTGAAGAGGAGAGAAATCTCTTTCAGCTTCCAGCTCTTTGGTCAGCAAATAGTCTGACAAATTCATTAAGATAATGATCCATATAAAAAAAAGTCTGGCAAAGGCAGCTCTGACCCTTCTGTGTGTGTGGGGGTGAATGCTTGTGTGTGTCTGCAAGCCCAGCCTCCTTTCCATTTGCAGGACTTTTATGAGGTGGGCCGAGAAATGCATTGATTTCATAAATGGCATTAAGGGGTCCGAGTGTGAGCGTGAGATCAATGCAGAGGGGGAAGAAATCTGTGACATTTACTCTGGTTTGTGCCCCCGGGCCGGAAGGACCTCTGTGGAAAGTCAACCTCGCCCCACTCTCTGTGAGCGCACACTGATTTCTTCACGTGGGAGAAATGGGCCACTTTTCATTACTGCAACAGCTCGTTGACATACACACTGTGAGAAGGTGGTCCAACATAAATCTGCTCTCTCCCACCATCCAGAATCAGCCTATTTAAAAAAACCTGTGAACATACATAGAAAGGAAGCCCCCCCACAGTAATATACGCATGCACATGCATACATAGTGTGCATCTATACATTTTACTGTATGCAGGAAGGAAAAGTTAAGATGATCATGTGAGTGCACACAATGAGGCAGAAGAAGAGATGTAGAGAAACAAATAAGTCATAAAAAAGAATATAATAGTGATTTACATTTTAATTTGGAAGAATGACAAGTACACAGCTCAATATGAATATGTTAGGGTACTTAGCTCGCAGAACAGAAATACTTGAGTAGAATATCAATGAATTTCTTAATTACAGTTCTATTTAAATTATTGAAAAAGCAATAGTATGAAGTAATGGTACACTATTTTGAAGCAATAAGGTACGAGAGGCAGTACTGTATTGTCAATAATGTTACAGTTCAAGGGAGTTGTTAACGAACCCTTGAACCGTATATTAATGGCGTATATGTATTATATATATATATATATATATATTATATACACACATATATATACACATATATATATATACCACGAAGCACATATCAAAACATGTTTAAAACTAATACACAAGATTTAACTCCAGTTGTGTGTGCATAGTCTGTGTGTGTGTGTTTGAGAGAGATCCAATGCAGATCTTTCAAAGGCAAGCTACATCCGCCCGTAGGTTTAATTGGTGTTTGCTTCTGCACTGCTGATATAACACATGCACACAAAAACACAAAAATATACTTTGCAGTATACACTTTATGCTTTGTGTATCTTTTAGCGGCCATCCTTCAAATGCAAACAAACACTTACAATCAAGATTGAGTTCTCTTTGTTATGCATGCATAACAAAGAGAACATACATACATACACACTGGCTTTCTTGCTGTTAAACTGATGTTGAAATGCTCCCCCCCCCCCCTCCCACACACGCAGGCACACACAAACACACACACCCACACCAACACAGGCGCTGTTGAATAATTGAGAGGATGCCGAGGGAGACCTACTCGGCCGTTAAATGGTCTGGGCTCTAAATAAACACTGTGATTGCACTGGGACGGAGAACAGGGGTGATGGCAGGAAGGGCCGGTGGGGGAAGGGGTCAGGAGCTGCCACAGGAAATTAAATCACACATCGGGATCTGACCTCTTTGAAGCTAGGACAGAATGTGTACTTTATTATTGCACATATTGAGAGTTTAAGTCCATCACAAAAGAAACTTTGAACACAAACACACAATCAAGATTGGTTCGTTGGGATCATTCATTTTCCTGTATTATGTGTGACCTCCCCTATATAAACCCCTAACTCATCCAGTGTCTGGTCTATAATGCTGTGAAGAGAACATGTATAAGCTCATCTGAGGATCTCCCCAACCTGAGCATATAGTCAGAAATGTCAAAATGTCCAAGCAGTGTAGAGGTCCCCAACCTCTTTTGCCTCACAAAGTTTCATGTTAAAAAATATTCCGCGGACAGGTTTTGAAGGTGGGGAAAATAAACACAACCAAATAATTGGCCGACGGGGTCCTGGGGTGTGTGAATAGGAGTCATCGCAGACGGACCAGCCGACGAGGCGGGGGGTGACCGACGGTAGGCTCATCAAATGGAAGAGAAAAACGCTACCCGTAGGACCGATTCATTAATGCTGAGCAACCCTTCCAAGTTCCTAAAATATTCAGTTTGAAGCTTTACACATTTTCCTGGACGATATCCGCTATGTTGTTTGTGTCTGCCTTGCATGGTTGTGACAAGTTTGATTTCCCAAACTGTGGGAAAATGTGATTTCCAATATAACTTTCTTTTGGAAAAGATGTATAAATCTCTAGTTCTCTGTCTCCCTACCCACGGGAAGCCCTGAGGATGCTCTGGGCCAGTGAAATGGCTTTACTGAGAGCTTTTATGTATCCACAATGCATTTTCCGACAATGCAGTAATGTGTGCTCTTCTCCAAATGGACCACTGAGATGGTGTCTAAGGTAAGGCCACTAATGGCAGTAATTACCAGTGCTGCTCTGATGGCACCCATCCTAACCATTTATTGATAATGGGCATGCAAAGTCTCAGCTACCGGTTGTTCTGCACTTATACTGCTTTTAAAAAATATTAAATAAATAATCATGACGGTACGCTGTACAATTTAGCTTGCAGCACATTGTTGCATTTACTTTCCTTCCCACTGCCTTCGCTTCTTAGTTCTTGTCACAATGTCTCTTTTACTCAGGGATTTTCTATACATTTCTAGACGTACCTTTGACAAGTGGGCCATGAAGTAGTTATATATATGTATAGCTGTAGGTTATACAACATGTGTAGGTGGATGGAGGAGTAAGAGCAGCACAGCATGTTTCCTTTTTTGTATGTAATGGAGAAAGTGTTTCCTCTTCTCTAAAGGGTTCATCCATCTGTTACTGTTGTAGGGTACTGATCAAAGATATAGAAATTAGTTATTGATTGTCAAGGGTCGGATGAACACCTCTTAATACTGCAGTTTTACAGTGCGGTCTCATCAGTTATACAGCCGGTGAAATAAGTATTGAACACGTCACCATTTTTCTCAGAAAATATATTTCCAAATGAGCTATTAACATGAACTGTTCACCAGATGTTGGTAATACACACATACAAAGGAAGCAAAACAAAGAAGTTCAGAAATAAAGTTATGTGAAATAATGTGAAATGACACAGGGAAAAAGTATTGAACACATGAAGAAAGGGAGGTGCAACAGCTAAAAACTATCAGTAATTAAAAAGCAATCCAGACCCTTGTCAGTGCAAATTAATATCAGCTGGTTCAAGACCTTCGCAACCTAATTGTTGCAAAACACAATGATGGCATTGGTTATAGGTGCATTTCGAAGCTTCTGAATGTTCCAGTGTGCACTGTTGGGGCCACAATACGGAAGTGGAAAGACAATCATTTCATCATAAATTAGTTTCGACCAGGTGCTCTTCGCAATATTTTTGACAGAGTGAAAGGTTCCTCCGAATCACGCTTCTCCAGTTATCTCCATCGTTGCCAACGTACAAACATACGCTGTTACGCCCTCCTCTAAAGTGAGGATACCGTAACACGCCGTCACACGTGAGCTGAAAAAAAAACAGTGGGCGCACAAGCAGGACCAACAAAACACCGTACCGTTCAAACAAGGTTTATTTGACCTATAACACGGTAGTGGGGGAAAATGGGCTGAGCGGAACCAAAGCAAAGATATTAACCAATGAAAAAGACCCCTAATCTACCTAGTCTAAACACAATCTGCTAAACTCTGAAAAATAAAGGGGGTGGTCCGCCCAGATCTTACCTAGTGTGTATAGACAGAGGTTTATCTACGGGTAGTATGTAAACCCCAGGGTCTCTTACCTACACACTCCCATGGTGCGGTCCCCTTTTCCCTGGGACAACTGAAGAAACAAAAAACTGAATAGTACAAACAACGGGATAACCACAGACAGAATAACAAAAATAACTTAACCTTCACCAGTTCAAAAGACCAAAAACCTACATTCACAAAACAAATGTCTCTTGAACACAGCTCTGCTCAAAACGTTCGTTCGTTCGTTCATTCGTTGTCTCTCCCTCCCGACCTCCTTTTAAACCACGGCATCCTGCTGTGGCTGCAGGTGGGAGCTGGCAGTGGGGATTATTGCCTGGTGGGTGTGTCAGAACACCTGTGGGAACACAAATCAAAACACACACAACACCGAGGCACGTAACATACGCACAGACAACCCGCAATATAACCCAAAAGCGTAAACTCCAATGTAGCAGCACTCAGCCGCGGACTTGTGAGTATCCTCACACCCACCTGGCGCCTGACACCCTGGGACATTCTAGAGCAGAATAGTCAATCCCATATCCAGGAAAATGGTTCTAGAGCCCTGGCTGTGCTTAGAGGTAAGCCCTACCTTATCCAACTGCAAGGCCTTGTCAGAGAGACTCCCATTTCATAGTGACAAGAGAATGATAGGGAAGCAGTCACTCAAGCATGATGTTTCTGATGTACAAGAACCATAATAAATCGCGGGAGTTGTTTTTTGTAGTTTTTTTTTGTTGATCAGTATGCCAGATACCCAAATGAACGACTAGAAGCACTAAAAAAGTGGAATTTTCATATAATGTCCACTTAAAAAGATAACCTGCAATCAATCCTTTTTGTGCAACGATCTAAAACAAATAGTATGTATACAGAGCTGCTTGCAATCAATCACAGCATATATTCTTTGATTGAGCCAGGCCCACTCTCACAACTGTGACAACTCATAACAGTTTTTGGACTTGGTGTACTTTTTTAAATAGAGCTTTAAGGAAGCCTCTGGTAAACTCACTTCATAGCACAAATAAATGTATAAATGAGACTGCAGAGCATTTCATCGTATTTTGAACAAATAATGGAAAAGAATGACTTTCAGCAAGATGGCATAGTGAGTGAAAGTTATTGTGGGATCTTCACACCTGTGTGTACCTCTACTGATTTGGATTGAGTCTCCTTTGGAGTCCGGCTTCTCTCAGCTGGAAGGATGACAGTCTCTGGTCACTTCATGATGTTTCTGGCATCAGAGTGTCCCAGAGCAGCAGGGGTTAACAGGCGACGGACCAGACATCAATGGCCCTGAGATAAAGAGAGTTTGCAGCTGAAGGACTCTATATGATATGGTGAACAGAAGCAGGTGTCATCACATACCGTTCACAATTTCTATTCTCAATCTAAGAACATTTCATTAGTCATATGATTAATTTCACTGATTGATGCTACCAAGTTACTCTGACAAACCAGAACGAAAAGACAGATTCAGTCCTAAGTATTCTCACATGATACTGCTAAGATCCAAAATTGGAAGCATTTTGACTCTTGACGACTCTCAAGACTAGTGGGCGGCTGATGGTGGACGGAACTAACGGTTAAGTGCTGTCCTAACTAACACCTTTACCATTGGAAGAACTGGATGGTGGGTATTTGGCTTCAAAGGTTACATGTCATTTTTTTTTGTTGCACTCGCTCTCACTCGAAACGGTCCAGACCATTGAAATCATAGGGAGGGGTGGCGCTGATGATACGGCTGACGGCGGGGGACCTTTCTGTAATTCTCACAATAGCAAAGTCGAAGCCAGATTTGAGTTTGACATATGTGCGGGAATCATCTTTATTAGCAGAAATCAAACTTTTCTCCGTCTGTGCCCTCTCTCGACAGTCTCAGTTCAGTCTTCTCTCCCGCATGTTGATCGCCACAACTTTTCATTATAACGGGAGTGTTACGATCACTGGCGGTCTAGGGACAGCCGTAACACTAAAATTTGTCGATGTATCACGGGGGAGAGGGAGATGAAAGGAGACAATGCAGGCACTTTGTAAAAGAAGAAAAAACTGGGGTTTTATTGTTCTCCCCGGACCCAGTCGATTTCCCAAATGCTCGGGCACTATGCACTGTGCACTATGCACGGGGCAAACAAAAAAAAAGAGGGGGATAAGCACCCCTACATGAATACATTGGGGAAAGAACGTAGGCGGCGCCAACTGAGAGAACCAAGTATAACCAAAACACCCCTACCTCGACCTACCCCTATCCAAAGAAAAAGGTCGAAAGAAAACGGAGTCTTCGCGCACTCGGCGCCTACACCTCCTATCTAATAACAAAAATACAGGGGGTGGCGCTCACCTCTAACCTAGTGTGTCTATACACAGGACAACTACGGGCAGGATGTATATCGCGATATACTAACCTACCGTTCTTCCCCCCGACGTGGCTTTGCAGCTGATGCCGCTGATGACACAAAAACACTTATCCAAAACAGTCTGAGATGCACAACAATCTGGGTGCCGGAGAGCAGCCCACAACCGGCGGCCCTGAGCGTCAGCAATACTGAGAGGGGTTCCCGAGAATGAGCCCGCCGTCCCTCTTAAGCAGCGGCTCCGTCTCCTGATTGGCCCTCGTCCTCCGCCCCACTGACGACCGATCCGCCAGTCACAGCGACCTAGAGGAGGGGCAATTCACAGGAAACCAATCAAGGTGTAATCAAACAATAAACAACACTCCTGCAGTGTACGGGGAACGTAACAGGGAGAGAAACGATTAAGCTTATACAGGGGAGCTGAGGCCAATTAGACCTCAACCTGGCACCATTCCCTGAGCCACCGCCCCCGACCTGTCCCCTGCTGAGCCAAACCTCCCTCCTCGGCAGCACAAGGAGTAGGAGTATCAAAAGCGTTTGTGTAGTTATGAGGTTGTGATAAATGACAACAGCAATAAGCAGGTTCATGGAAGCTGATAATGCTCCTTCTTCAATCACATTCATGTTTTTTTATCGGTCTCCTTCCACGGAGATCCTATGGCTCACACTAGTGCCTTCTAATGCCCTCTTTGTTTTATGCTGTCTCCTTCTGTTGTCCTGTTTTTCATGCATGCTGATTCTGACCTCTTCTCGCATCCAGGTAAGAACCTCTATGTTATTCATTGCATTTACTCTGTACACGCCATGGGAGGAAATAAAAAGCAACTCAAAAGGCACCCAGTTTTTGTATTTGTTCCTTTCTCTCTAAAACATAACTTAATAATTGATGTAATCTAATATCTAACTATCTTTTCAAATATAGAAAAAGAAGTGTCTTGAAGAATCAAATAACTTGGTTGTGTTTGATTGTTAGTGATTCATGATATAATTTGGGGGTGTGACCTTTGTGAGAGGCGACGAGCTATGTGTCATGATCTAAATCATCCTTGGGTTTGGAGACACTTATTTATGTGCACCGTTGTAGAGTATCGTCTTTCGGTTACGTATGTAACCTTCGTTCCCTGAAGGGAACGAGACGCTGCGTAAAGACGCTGTGGGAACGCCTCTGCGTCACCGCGCCATGAAGCACGTGTGAAATCTAACCAATGGCGAGCTGGTACGTCATAGCGGTGAAGCCGGACCAGGGCGCTATAAAGGGACCCGAAGGGCAGGACCATTCATCTCTTGAAGGCCGAATCGAGTGCCACGGGCAGGCCGGGAGTATGGCAGAACGCTTTACGCAGCGTCTCGTTCCCTTCAGGGAACGAAGGTTACATCCGTAACCGAGAGACGTTCCCTATCAGGGAACTCGAGCTGCGTAAAGACGCTGTGGGAACACTTATACCCACTCAACATACGAGCAAGTGACCGTGGTGTGAAGTTCAAGACGCACACTCAGACGAGAGCACCTGTGCTCCAGGTGTAGCGTGAAGGTCCAGGTGGTAGAACCTCACGAACGTGTGGGGAGAGGACCAGCCTGCCGCCATGCAAACGTCGTGAAGCGACACTCTTCCCGACCTAAGGGCTTTAGAAGCTGCCATACCCCTGGTAGAATGGGCCCGGACAGCCGTGTGGGCTGGCCGGCCGATTCGTAAGCGAGTGTGATGGCTTCCACCACCCACTTGCTCATCCTCTGCTTAGTGACTGGGCCACCAGTATTGGGGGGCCCGAAGCATACGAACAGCTGTTCGGAGAGCCTACACAGGGCAGTCCTGCGAACGTACAAGTCTAGGGCTCTAACTAGGCAGAGGAGGTTAAGCTTCGCTTGGTCCGACGTCAGAAATGGGGGAGGACAGAAAGCCTGCAGCACAATAGGTCCGACCGAGGCGGTCGGGACCTTGGGAATATAGCCGGGGGAGGGAAGTAGGAACACCTTCACCATACCGGGTGCGAATTCCAAGCACGATGGGGCCACCGAGAGGGCTTGCATATCTCCAACTCTTTTGAGGGAGGAAATAGCGAGCAGGAAGAGGGTCTTAAGCGCCACATACTTCACTGCGACCTCTGCCATGGGCTCGAAGGGAGCACCGGAGAGACCCTCGAGTACGATGGCCAAGTCCCAGGACGGAACTCTAGTGCTAGCTGCTGGCCTCAGCCTCAGAGTGCCACGAAGGAAGCGGGATACTAGCGGGTGTCTCCCTAGAGAGCGCCCGTCTAGTAGGGCATGGGATGCCGACAGGGCCGCCACATATACTTTGATGGTGGACGGGGATAAACCTGTGGCAAAGCGCTCCTGCAGGAACTCCAGTACTGAACCCACCGGGCAGTGGACTGGGCCCAGCTGACGTTGCTCACACCAAGTGGCAAAGAGCTTCCATCTACCGGCATACATCTTCCTTGTGGCGGGGGCTCTAGAGTGAAGGATGGTCTCCACGACCTGGGTCGAGAGACCGGCTCCTAGGAGGCGGGTCCCCTCAAGGGCTACGCCGGCAGTCTCCACGGCTCTAGGCGAGGGTACCAGAGGGCCCTCAACGCCTGAGCCCGAAGGTCCACCCTGGCGGGGGTCTCCCACAGAGGACCTGCGAGGAGCGACGAAAGGTCTGTGAACCATACTAGAACCCCTGGGGGCAGCGCAACCAGGGAACACAGAGGACGATCCGTCCTTCTGGAGGTAAACAGGTCCAGCTCGGCCATGCCGAGGTGTTACCACAGGAGTTCCACCACACCGGGATGGAGTCTCCAGTCCCTGTGCCTCAGCCCCTGATTCGACAGAGTGCCTGCCCCCTGGGCCATGGCCCGCAGGCAACGCCAAGTGATCTTGACCAGACGGCGCGAACCTCCTGGCCCCAAGCCCCCACTGAACTAGCCTCAGCTAGAGAAGAGTACAAAGCCGTACGTGGGTTGTACACTCGAGCGGACACTGGCTTCCCCCAGGACGCTGACACTTCGGCGTGTACGTCCGGGAAGATCGGCAAGCACCGGCCCGGAGGAACTGTGCGGGGAGCCAAAAACCGTTCTTGCAGCTTACCTGTTGTAGTAGGCTGCTGCCTATCCGCTGGCCAGCTGATGAGGAGTCTGTCAGCGGCACGGGTAAGAACCTCCAGCAGTTCCTGGGCGGAAGCGGGGGAATGAAGTGCCTCGACGTCGGCCTCCGCTGCCTCCACGCTCACCACGTCCACCTCCTCGGAGCTGGAAGACCGTGAGAGCGGCGTCTCGTCCGGGGTGGAGGAAGCCGCAGCGCGTGCCTCCGACGCCGGAAACGAGCGTCTGGGTCCCGCGGTGAAGGGCCGGGAAAAGGCCTCCACCGTCCCGGAATCCTCCGCGAGATCCACCTGCGATCCCCACAAAAACATCCGGCGCTCGAGCCCCGCTCGAGCCGGACCGGAGCCGCGGGGGCGCGAATCACCGAGAATTTCTTCTCCGAAGAGGGCTCGGCAAGAGAGACGGGAGCGCCACGACAGGCGCTAGCTGAGCGTGCTCCACGCCCAAGCAGACGACGCATAGGGCGTGCGAGTCTCTGCCCGTAATAAAACGGGTGCAAGGGGCGGCACACTGCACATACCGCTCAGCCATTTCTAAGTGGAAAAACTTCACACCCACTAGATGAAGGCACAGAGATGAATGGTCCTGCCCTTCCGGTCCCTTTATAGCGCCCTGGTCCGGCGTCGCCGCTATGATGTACCAGCTCGCCATTGGTTAGATTTCACACGTGCTTCATGACGAGGTCACGCAGAGGCGTTCCCACAGCGTCTTTACGCAGCTCGAGTTCCCTGATAGGGACCTGTGTGGTTAGTTTATAGGTCTTCTATTTGTACAGGTTTTCATCATGCGATCTTCCAATGTATGCATAGCAATGGTGAATAACAGCTGTGTCTTTGGTAAAAAGTACAAATCTGTGGACATAAACATATAAGATTAGATCTAAGAAACATCAAACTATTGGGGTTTAAATTTCCTGCAAGACTATTAGCAATCAGAAACTCAAGTTGGATCTCAAAGATAAGTCCAGCAGGATTTCATTCTTTCATTCATATTAACTGGCATTTTTCCCATGGCCCGGGCTCAACAGTACTACAGTATTGAGATAACGACAGCTGACACATTCGACATAAAGGATATAAGAAAAACCAAGATAAAAAGATAATGTATATACATGCCCTGCACCTTTCCTCTAGTTGGTGACCCTGAGAGCTGAGTTACATAGACTGAGCATAAGGAGTGGATTTAGTCATGGGGACGTCACAAACACAGTTTGACAATTTGCCAATGGCCTTCTTAACTTTTTGCAAACGGAAAGTTTAGCGGAATTGACCATAGTTAGACAGAGGGGTGAATTAGAAACAACTCAACTAATTTTATTGTTTATACCCTTAAATCACAAATTACAAATTGACCTCAGACCACACGTGACATCCTCTGTCCCAAAACCCTCACATTGGCACAGGAAAAACTCCCTAAAAGAAACACCATTTACGTATGATTCTGGTAGTGACCTGTCAATCTCAGTAGCCTCACATTAAAGCACACGCTGCTCTATGACCTATTTCAGTGGTCTTCAACCTTTTTTGATGGGAAAAATGTCAAGAGGGACGAGCGTACGTAATTAGGAGACTATTAGCAGACCGCAGACTATAATAAGGTGTATGTCATATGTGAGTGCATGCATAGCAGCTTTCCTTCAAACCGATAAATAAACTGATGCAGTTGTTTTAAAGTTCATGAGTTTGTCAAAGACTGGAGATGGTGACTTTGTTGATATTTAATTTGTGAGTAAATTCTCCAGAATAATTGCAAATAGAGGAGAGATTCTTCAGCTCATATGACGCAGAACATCATTTTCAATCTTAGTGTATTTTACATGCGCCCCTAAATACTTTCCTTGTTGTTCCATCTCCCAGACAGCCACAGGTTTTTACTTATTTCATGAAATCAGAACAATTAAAACCTAGAAGTTGTTAAACTCTAGTAAACCATCACAATGAACACCAGGTCGGCTTTAGTTGATTAAAGTTGATGTACAGCACTGACATTCAGCTGCTTTACCAATCCAATTAATTTAACGTTAACCAAAATGGAAGCTCACATGTTGTTGACTTTGATTACCACTCAATTCAGCTTAACGGCCTTAAAAGTTCATTTTTATACTACCATTAAACAAATAGAAAGTCTCGGATTCAACTGATTTTCAAGGAAGATTCTAACTGTGCCAAATTTTATGAACAATCTCAAACAAATAAGGTAAGTTGTAGAGAGCTAAAACAACTTTGAAATTGGGTAACCCATAGCAGTGTCCAGAAAATCCCAAACCCTGAACATGTCACCAACTTCAGAAAGAAAAAAAACATTTCATGTAAATTCATTAAATAATTGATTAGGTTTTAGTCTTTTAGAATTTGGCATTAAACAGTTCTTGCTGACTGTGACCGTTCCTGTATTGTCTCGTATGGGGTTTTATGGAGTTGATATTGCATTGTTCAAGGACCCAGTTCTCTTCTGAAGCCGCCGCAGGGATTGTTGTGTATTTTGGGCATACTCTGTTTCCGTAATAATGAAGCACCGGGTTATTCTGGGTAATATATTTTCGGGCACTCTCTCTCGTTTGGCTACCTCTGTGACATAACATGATGTCTGAATAAACCGTTAATGCAAAATCGTTGTCTGTGCTTATGTGGGTTAGACAAGCACCCGCCAGTAAAACATACGTGGAAATAGTGGACATACTGGCAAAGCACCTGTCACCCAAGCCCCTGGTAATTGCAGAAAGATTTCGATTTCACAAACGTGGCCAGGAAGAGGGTGAGTCTGTCACTTTATTTATAGCAGCCCTACGCAAGTTAGCTGCACACCGAGTTCGGAGATGTGTTAAATGACACACTAAGGGACAGGCTGGTATTTGGACTGAGAAATGAAGCGGCACAGAAGAGATTGCTCACAGAAAGGACATTGACGCTAGAAAAAGCCATAGATGTTAGTTTGTCAATGGAAATAGCATCAAAGGAAGCCCAACACCAACTCGTCAATGATAAAACACACGTGCAAGGGCCATGTTTTCGCTGTGGTAAATCTGGACACCTTTCAGCTACATGCTGGGCTAAAGAGTTGGACTGTCATAAATGTGGAAAAAAAGGCCACGTAGAACAGGCTTGCAAAAGTAATCCGAGCAATGGCAAAGGCTCAAAAATAGAAAACAAAAGAGAAAATGTCAAATATAAAAAGAAAAGACATGTGGACACAGTCCAACACAAAAATGAGAGTAGTGATTCCTCTGCAGAAGAAGTAAACACTGTGCGGATAATGAGTATGGAGGGGAGCTCAGATGGCTACTGGGCTGAGCCACAGTTGGAAGGGCACTGGGTAAAAATGCAGATAGACACAGGTTCTAAAGCATCATTAGTGTCGCACAAACTCTACAAGAAATACATGAGGCACCTTCTACTGAGGCCACCAAACCATCAGATATGTTTAAAGCATATACCGGACACCGGGTGCACATGGAAGGGATGACAGATGTGACTGTCATCTACAATGGACAAACAAAAAAGCTTCCAGTCTAGGGAATCATCCTGCTATAATAGGACTGGCTACGTGAAATTCGTCTTGACTGGCAGGTGGTAAGGAAGCTGTCACACAGTCTCACTCCCTTACAGGAGATACTGGAGAAAAATGCAGAGGTTTTCCGTGAAGAATTAGGCAGCATGAAGGATATAACTGTGAAGTTACATGTCAAAGCTGACTCGAAGCCTGTGTTCATGAAAGCTAGACCAGTGCAATATGCAATCCGAACCAAGGTGGAAGCAGACCTGGATGCCCTGGTCAAGAATGGCGTTTTGGAGTCTGTGACGATCAGTGAATGGGCCACGCCCATCGTTCCAGTACCAAAAAATGGCGGGGGAATTCGGACATGTGGAGACTTTAAGGTAACGCTTAATCCTGTGTTATTAGCAGAGCAATATCCCCTTCCCCTAATTGATGACTTGTTTTCTGGGCTGAGTGGGCGTAAAAAATTCAGCAAGATAGATCTCAATCAGGCTTACCTACAAATGCATGTGGATGAACAGTCACGTGAAATGTTGACCATCAATACACATATGGGACTTTTTAAATACTGCAGACTGCCTTTTGGCATTACCTCAGCCCCGGCACTTTTTCCACCTCGACGATATCTTGTGCACTGGAACTAACGATGACGATCATCTGCGCAATTTGGATGCTACCCTCCAAAGACTAAGGGACTACGGCTTGAGAGTCCGTAAGGAGAAATGTGACTTCTTCCGACCATCAGTGGAATATCTGGGGCGTGTAATTAGTGCAGATGGGCTACACACGGCACCATCCAAAGTAGCAGCAATCGTGGACGCACCTCCGCCCCAAAACGTCAGCCAGCTGCGATCCTTCTTAGGACTGTTGAACTACTACAGGCGCTTCATTCCCAATTTATCTTCGCTACTACAACCGCTGCACGAACTGTTGCGCCAAGAGATCAATTGGAAGTGGACGGCTGGCTGTCAGGGGGCTTTTGAAAAAGCTAAAAAGGTGCTGACGTCGTCTGAGGTCCTGACTCACTTTAACCCATGACTTCAGCTACAGCTCGCCTGTGACGCCTCCCCATACGGAGTAGGGGCTGTTCTCATATTTTACCAAGTGGTGAGGAAAAGCCAATTGCTTTTGCATCAAGAATATTAAACAAGGCAGAGTCTAACTATGCTCAGCTAGAACGGGAGGCACTGAGCATTGTGTTTGGAGTACGGAAGTTTCATCAGTACTTGTATGGGAGACGGTTTAACTGACTAACTAACTGACCACAGACCCCTCACCAACCATCCGCTTCCCGACTGCAGCGGTGGGCTTTGTTGTTGTCGGCCCATACATATGACATTAAATATCGGAAGGCAGACTCCCACTGCAATGAGGATGGGTTATCTAGGCTGCCTGTCACGAAGCCCGAGTCTAACACAGTGGACATATTCTACTTCTTCCTATGCTTCTTCCTATGCTGGACATCATTGTCGCGGGCCGACCTGCTGTCATGATGATGCAAACTTGAAACCCTTCCTCTCTGGGTGTTTGATGTGGGGGAGGAGGGTCGTCATTCCCTTGTCACTTCCCACAAAAGTGCTGCAGCAGCTACATTCAGGACACAGTGTAATAGTACGCATGAATGAAAATAGCAAGAAGCTACTTTTGGTGGCCCAAGATGGATAACCAAATTGAGAAGCTTGCTAAAAGCTGTTCATCATGCCAAATAGTCAGGAACAACCCTCCACCCGCACCTCTTCACCCCTGGGAGTTTCCACAAGGACCATGGCAGCGTGTGCATATTGATTTTGCGGGACCATTTGAGGACAGAATGTTTCTTATTGCTGTTGACGCACACAGCAAATGGCCGGAGGTGGCTATCATGAGATCAACCACGGCAGGGAAGACTATTGAGAAGTTGTGGGAAATGTTTAGTCGGTTTGGATCACCTGCACAGCTCGTCTCTGACAATGGACCCCAATTTATTTCCCAAGGAATGGCCGGGTTTCTAGAAGCTAATGGAGTTCAACACATTAAGTCAGCTCCTTACCACCCCGCAACAAATGGTCTCGCTGAGCGGTTTGTCCAAACCATGAAGCATGCTTTGAAATCATCACAGGGACAAGGAACACTATATCAGAGCCTGCACATCTTCCTGCTGACATACTGCAAAAGTGCACGTGCAACCACCAAGGCTTCTCCTGCTAGCCTAATGTTAAAGAGAGACCTGCGCACCACCTTTGACCTCTTAAAACCCTCATCAGTGAAGGACGTTGTCCAAAGTCAACAAGAGAAACAGGTTGGGTACAGGGAACAGAAGGGCAAAGGAAGAGTTTTCACTGCAGGAGAACCTGTGCTGATAAGAAACTACCGTGGCGAACCTGAATGGATCCCCGCCACTGTTATTGCGTCCTACACGGTCCAGACAGCTGATGGTGTTTGGGGAAGACACGTTGATCAAGTCCTGCAGACTCCGTGAGTGCCGGCGATGTCACCGCGGGAGAATTTTCTAGATGTGCCTGTCACTACACCGGTTTATCTACCCTCACAAGTGCAGGACCCAACTTTTCCAGTGGAGCATGCGGCTGTAGCAGACGCGGAGAGACCGCGCCTTACAGTAGCACCTGCATCAAGTTCACGTTTGGAAGACCATGAGAGTAGTGTGTCTTTGGAGAGGAGATACCCTACCAGAGAGCGGCGGCCTCCTGTCCGCCTGGATTCATACAGATTTAGTTAGTGACTGACCCAAGTTCCTGGTATAGAATAATTCCCATGGGCACAGTCAGGGGACTGAGGTAGTCCACCCTCACCCCTAGGTAGCTATGTAGAGAATGCTGACCTGTGTTGTACATTTTTACGTTATTTCAAAACTGTTTAATGTTTGATGTGTTAGACATCTGCAATATTATATAGTGGATGGTTATTTCACAAAAGTATGTTCTTTGTAAGAGGGAAGGAGATGTTGTGTATTTTGGGCATACTCTGTTTGTCCAAGGCCATCACTGTTGGCAAGTCAAGGAATTTTGGTGGAGAAATGCCATTTCCTGATTCCAGACGACGTCTTGTGTGTCCATTGGAGGGAGGCGAGGGAGAGAGCTGCAGCATGGGTGACAACGTTTTACATCAGGCGTGATAAATGGCTGTCGTGATTGGCTGCGACAGGGCCAGGTGACGCTGGTGGAGTAAGCTGGTGGGGATGAGCACTCGCTCTCTGTGGACACTTTTTAAACAGCTGGCCCATCGGCACCATGGGAGTCGCTTGTGTGTCTGTCAGTGAGTAATTGTGCTGAGTTGCATCGTATCCTGTTATGTTGTTTTTTATTTTTCTGCTGTCAATGGGCTCCTTTCCAGCCACTGCCCTGAAAACTCTCTCTGCAGCTAAAGCCTTTCTGGTTATACAACTTCTGAATGTACAGTGTCAACCGACTCAAATTTTAAAATAGAATTTAATAACTAATAGAAGTAATAAGCACTACAGTTACAAATGTAATAAAGTATGAATAGGACAGAAATGTAGATGGTGTCCGGGGTGTGGGCTGAGGTTTGCCAAAAGTTCTGCGTGGTTGCTGCTCACATTTACCATCTACACCATAAAGTAACGCAATGTAGCCTCATTAGTAGGGGTGACATTGGAAAACGACTGCACAATAAAGTCAATTAAATTAACACAAAAGTAGACGCAAAATTTAATAAATGACCAAAAGTGATACTAATCTATGAAAGAGATGTTTTCCTCTTCAACTTTGTCACCCAAAACTCTATTCTTGCATTCATTGCTTCCTAAAATCATGACTTTTACTCAAATGTTACAGATGTCCTTCCTTCTCTTTTTGTCTTTACTACTCTACATTTCCCCCTCGTTTTCTTTGTTTCATTTTCATCTTACCTGATTTTTTCCCTTTGAAGCTTCTTAACCTCCTCTTCCTGTCTCTGTTTTCTCTGTTTCATTCCATTCTCTCCTTCTTGGCTTCACAGTGAGACACAGATATTTCTCTCACCTTCCATTCAAATGCAAATGAAGGGGTCCAATTGAGCTCAGCATGTGGTTATTTTTGTGAGAGCACATTCAAAAGCATGTTGTGTGGGGGATTTTTAGTTAGCCATAGTAGCATTCCCTCTGGAACTGCAAGCAGCAGATAAATTAGAACATCATGCTCACAAAAGGACAATAAATCATCCATGCTGTTAATGTGGGTGCTCATTGCCACCTTTATTCCTGCCATTGTGAGAGCGTGTTTATCTGGGACTGGGACTGCTTCGTGGCTGATCGCACTGACAGAAGACATTCCTGCTTCCATCCACATGGAGGACAGTGGAATCACTGTTGTGGCTTTGTTTGGGATTCACACATATCAGCAGTAACCTTCAGTGGGTGTATTCATTCTGCTGTTGTTGACATATCTGTAGACTTGGGGAGTAACCAATTAGACTAATCAGCAGCAAAAGATGATCAGAAGATCAGATTACCAATACATTTGGTACAAAATTTGTAATTTATAAAACCGTAATTTATAAAATAATTTTTTCATTCATTTTTGAACACAACATAACGAACAAAGAACATCTTGGATCGTTTTAATTTAATTAGTATTTAATAAAATAGAAGTCGTTGTTATAAAGAGTATTTGCCTGCTTCTACAATCCACTAAGTAGTTAACTGTCTCACTAAGTAGTTGTTTCTTGCTCCCACCCAACAAATCAACAAACAAAGGCATCTAAGCTGCTTCTTTGTAATCCATCTTCAGAGAAATAGTAGTAGATTGGCCGCTGCAGACTGACATCACTAACTTGGTTTCAAAATCATGTGGTATGCATTTTATTTTTAGTATGATTCTTGAGCAGGATTGAGTTTGTTTGTAATATTCTTCACATAGAATGATAGATGTGATCACATATCAAACCCTTCAGGGTCTGACACGGGAGAAACAGATTAGAGGGAGAGTGTGGCGCCGTGTTCCATGTTCCTGGAAAAAAAGGCTTTAGTTGTTGCAATTTTCACAATTTTTTTGGTATGTACAGCACAACGGGACTCACCTTCACAGTGCTGTGCATGTTACCACATAACAAAATGGGTAGATTTTGCAGTTCATCAGGATGATTTTCTTTGGATTGTTTACATTTCTGGGCATCCGAAGCGAGTGAACCGTCACAACACACACAACACATTCTTGGTCATTACTTCACAGATGCTCCTTCACTCTTTTTTTATTTGATTATGTCAACTCGATGATGTGAAAATTTTTTACCCACTTAAACCCCCCGTTCCTTTTAATTTCCTTCAAAAGCATTTTGAAGGAAATTAAATATATTTGTTAGTAACCCAACCTTGCTTGCCTCACGGGCCGTTTCCATGTTAGACAATATTTATCGGGCCGGTCTCGAAGGTGTGGCGGGTAACCCTAAAAAATAACCGACCGACGGAAATGCCGTGCACAGTGAGTAGTGGGCACTGAATGGTATAGGTAAAGAAGGTAAAAAAAATCTCAAGGCACGAGTGCACATCATTTGGAGAGAATCCGGTCATATCAGAATAAAGCATTTTTCAGAAAAAAGAAAAGTCAAATGACCCCATACTGGTCTCCGGCCTGGTGGTTGGTGACCTCTGGACTAAAGGAACAGACGATCCAACTGTTAATCTTCTGAAGGCCTAACCTGCTCCACTGAGCCACGGTTGACCCACATATACCAAAATTAACTGTCACTCATTGATGATTGATGACCCTTTTAATATATTTATTTGTTTATATGCGTTTTTTATTGTGAGTTTTTACTGTAAGCAAAGACTAAAGTGCTGTATCAACCCTGTGTGTTCCTGGAAGATGATTTATGGGTAGAAAAGACTTCCCCTCTTTACATCCACATGATGAATGGCGGGGAGGTCGCACAATGTCTAGCTGCCTGTTTTTTTATACCATCCACTTACTCAGGAACCTTCTTGTCATATGACAAGTCCTTCAGAAAGCTCCCAATCCTACTTCTGTGCCAACTGCACGTTTGGTGAAATCATTCAAATGCACAAGGTGTATCTTAGGCATTGCAATGTGATTTTGTTTTAATTATCCTTCATATATGGTCAGTTTGAAGAGGAATGGTTTCCCCCTAAATGAACCTTTTCTATGCAGATTTTACTCTTGACTGGTTTAAAATCTGGCTCATTTTGTTTCCATTTTCCTACTAAAGTAAGCACGTAAACATGTGTCAATTTCCGCTTGTTACACAAAATACAGTCTATTCAAAATGAACTTTTTTCCCCCCGCAGAAGAGTTCGGTTTAGGTTACTTTAATATGTTTTTAAAAAAATGTCATTTGAGTATGAATTAACTTTTAAAACACTGTTACTTCAGTACACAAGTTATCCGACAAATAAAGGAACATTGCCTCTGGGGAACAAAAAAGCTCTGTCATGGATGAAAGATCTTTGGTTGTTGGACCACCAGCCCTATGTGGATAATTTACTTAATAGTTTAGTTGGATAACTACAGGTCATGGCGCATTATTTATCATGGTTGCCTGGAGTGATGTCTCTTTGTGGCCGCATGATCCTCCTTGCTCACCGCATTGAACGTTTTCTGTACTTGGGCCAAAGAAGAGCAGTTTGATTGCAAGTTGAGGATTTTAGTCTGCGAGGAAGCTCTGCAGTCAGACAAAGTAATGCAGTCCTAACAAATCGGAGAATTGAACATAAATAAACTCTTAGACAATACAGGTACTACCGCTTGGCTGCTACTCACTGAATATATTTAGATATAGTATTGTCCATGATTTGTAGCACTGGTTAACATCTTATTCTGAAGGCTATTGTGGGTGCCACCAGGGAAATAAACAATAGAGACAACAGTGAGCAAACTAGTGCATTTATCACAGGTAACATATTTTTAGAGGATTATCAGCAGATCCCTGGTAATTTTTAACATTTCAATTATTTTTTTGAACAAGACGTTCTTTTGGTTGTCAGGGGCAGGACAGTCTGACTAAATCAGATCCAGAATTAGAATAATGGTAGGTTTACCGGTTGTCAGCCAAGGCGGGAAGAACAGGGACATTCAGAGTTGGTAACAGGGTCATTAGTCTAGAGTGCCGGAGAGTCTGATATGGAAAATCTAAGAACAATCTGCAAATGTGTGTCTGGGGGGCAAGAGTCTATATAAAGGCTTGACCAATTATCATAGGCACGTAAGTGAACAGCTGAAGGGAGTTTAGACTGATGAGTAGGGAGTGACTGACAAGACGAGAGAGGAGGTCGGTGAGCTGAAACATGTCAAGCTTGGGTTTTGGGAAATTCCAGCCATTAATAACCTCCAGCAACACCTTGATGATAGTATCAGACATTTTCCATGTTCCCATTCTTATACAATTGTTGAGTTCCGAAGCATGGCCACCTGTTGCTGCAGAGGCTGTCTGCTATTAAACTAGGCAGATATCAGTGAAAAATGGATATTAGTCTGAACTCACCTCACTCACTAAGAGAACCGGTTCAGAAGTCTTTATCGGCAGAGGTCCTGATTTTCATTTAGCTACCCAACCTGACATTCCTGACTCTGCAGTAGTATTACACAATTCCTGTACAACACATTGCAATCATTTATGTGTTGTTGTGCACGTACATTTCACTGAGTAATATATATTTCCCCCTTAAGGTTACTCTTCGCAGTGCCATGAATAGCCGAGGTGAGAAAGGACACTCTTTAACTGTTAACTTTTTGTGCCCAGGATGAGCACTATTCAGAGGGTAAAATAAAATACTATAGAAAGACTCTGAATATTTAATCTGTATTCAACCCTCTCCTCCTTTACCAATCTGTCAAATGGGCTGATGCCCTGCATGTGCGGGCTTAAGAGCTCGCACTTTGTGCTTGAGTGTTGAGATGATGAAAGGTGTAGGTTTTAGCCAGCAGCCGGGAAATGAATGGAGGATGTCCCAGGGTTGTGACTTTGTTGTTGATGTCTCTATAGAGGAGTCATCTCCCCTTTTACTACCAGGAATTTTGTCTTCCCGTCTGTTGTAGCCATTTTTCCTGTGAGTGGTGCTCACCGTGTTCGTCATCTAAGAAAATTGTCTACGGTCTTAGAGCGTTTATTATGATCCCCAATGATTCCAGGTGGAAAGAGATTTCTTTGTTATTACAGTAAACTGTGGGCTGATGCAATATTCATGGCCTTGAGCTTGGAGAGTGCCAGGAAAGCTGTAAGGAGAATCTTGACTGGGTTTCTGCTTCACAGATCTGCTGCCCCTCCTCCCCCTTCTTTTTTCATTTTGAACAGTGCTGACGCGTCATTGCATCCTTTCTTCCTCTACCATGTCAAGAACAGCAGCTAGTGTGATCGACAATTTAAATATAGTAAGTAATCACAGTCTGACATTGACTGCAATGATGTATGTTCCCACTTTCCCTCATTCTCGTCTTTTCTTCCCAGAATGCCCAAAAAACTTTGAAAGAGTTGAAAGAGTTTATGTAGGCCGAAGAAGGAAGAGGTGAGCTAAATAGCGGATTTAAGTGATAGCTGAGCAGGTGGTATTGCTGAATTGAGAGGGAAAAAAGGATCTTTGTTCCACGACTTCAACCAATTGACCCTTTTCTGGGGCCAACCCCTTGAATGCAGCTTCAACATTTTTCTTTTGAACCGGTTTTCACTTCATTCATTTTGACATCCAGAGAATCTCCTTCAAATGCATATTATTTTACCTGTTTGCTGCTCCCAAAAATATAATGGAATTTATTTAGGGAGTGGAAGTAATGACATTGTGGACTCTATGGTGTTTCTGACAGCTCTACAGTATAAGCGTGGAACAAGGTATGCTAATAATTATAATCATATGTTCCAATTTGCTCAAAATATCATTTTGTACCATCTGGACATTGAGTTTGAAATAAAAGTTTGATTGATACAAGGTCAAGGAAGCCTGGCGGTGGACAACATCAGGCAATTGGTTGACTGTCAATTGCAGGGCTGACACAAAACAATTCACACTCACATCCACACAAATTTAGAGTGACCAATTAACCTAATCCCCAAAGCACTTTGGGAGTAAGCACCTGGTGAGAAAGGCCACTGGGTGGAATCAAACCCAGAACATTCTTGCTGTGAGGCAACAGTGCTAACAAGCACACCATTGGGCCGCAGCTGTCAGTATGGGTCGCGGGCAAGGAGGGGGGACTCAGACGCGGAGTTACAAAAATAAAAGGACTCAAAATCTCCAACCAATGAAAAAAAGGGGAAGGAGGGAAAAAACAAAGACCTTACAAAATAAATGGCATGAACATGAATCCTAGACGTGGCAAGGCAATGACGAGACGAGTAGACAACAGTAGACAATGACGTGACAAGAAACTCAACGGGCTTAACTACACAAGGGAAGTGCAGGTGATTGGACACAGGTGGAAACGATCAGGCATGGCAGACAATCAGAGGGGAAGACGGGACAAGGCAGGAAGTTAAGTTACCCAGGGACACAAGAGACATGAAACTACAAAATAAAACAAGAACCCAAACCGTGACAGCAGCCCAAATTTGCAATTGAAAAATGTAAGCATAATGAGAAATTAAACATATTACATTAGATTACCAGAACCTGTGAGGGAAGGTATTCTCTTGATGTTGTGCAGCAACAGGAACGCGGTGTTGCTGTATTGTTGGCAGTGAGGGGAAGTTGACTATCGAGTGTCACAGCGAGGTTCCTGGCAGTCAGGGCTGGGGTTAGGACAGTGTTGTAAAACGGAACGGTCAGGTTGTTGGTGGGAGAGCCTTTCCTAGGCCATCCACTGAGAGATTCAAACAGGCAGAGATTTGTGCTGCTACTTGTGTCACAGATTGAGGAAAATACATTAGTTGGGTGTCGTAGGAGAAGCCATGTGAATGGATGGCAGAGCAGACACAGTTGGTGTAGAGAGAAGAGGAGGGAACTCAGAATGGAGTACCCAAAGTAGCCTGACTGGTGACGATCAAGACGACTGTTATGGTGGAGATAGGAGGAGAGTTGTTTAAGGGATTGAGCTCGGTTTCTTTAGGAGACGGTTCAGTCTTGCCTCTTTCAGAAGGTTGGGGAAACAGCCACTTGACAGGGAATTGTTGATAACGTGTGAGGAAAGGAAGAAGGTCAGGAGCAATAGACTGAAAAAAACTGGATTGGGTCAAGGGGGTTGGCCGGGCGGAGGTTACCAAGGTGAGGACTTGGTTGGGAGACAAGGGGATGAAAGGGGCAAGTGAAAGTAATGAAAATGAGGTTGATGGAAATATAGTCACAGACAGGGAATGACATTAACATTTGTGCTCACCGGCCACTGTGGTTATCCAAAGTTACTAGCCACTCAGCAATTTCATAAGCCACTATTTTTGTTGTTGGGAAATAAGCGTAGGGTGACCAAGAGGGGTAATGATACCTGCACAAAACAATACAACAACGTTAGCAGGCCAACTTGGTTGGCGTTTCCTTCTCAAGATGTGGCGTGTGAACTGGTTGAAATGTGTATGTGTTACGGTAAACACGCGAGGCTTGAGAACTCTACAATGGGTTTCATATTTTTTTCAAAAGGAGCAGGCAGGTCCTCATAGATACAGTACCTCTGCTGGCCGAGCGTCTGCCGAACAGCACAGAGCTGTTAGACGGATCTTCATCTCCAAGCACACCTTGAACCGGCTGAGCTTAATTCTTTGAAGCGGATTCAGCCCGCTAGGCAAACTAAGTTAAGGAAGTGCACACTTGTGGCGGTCCGTAGTCAGTTTAGATCAGAGGTCTTCAACTAAAATGTGAAGCGGTTCAGTTACAGAAAATTTCAAGAAGCAAAGGTCCGGAAGATCATAATGTGACACTTAGTGTGATTAAATAGAGGAATAGAGTTGTAACAACCTCTGCATTCAATCAATACACGGCTAACAAATTAAATGAATTCAGTATAATTCTTAAACTCCTTTGACAATATTTATTGTCACGAAACAAAGAACTGAACATTTATGTGTGACCTCAAATACGAATGTTCTCAATTAACTATATAAAAGTAGGGCTGCATTTAAAATCTCATTATTATTATAAATAATGAATCTAAACACCTTTTATCACGTGGGATGGTTTAACTCAAATGCAATTGGTCTATGCTTTCAGCCACTACTGTAAAGATGACCAAAGCTCGTTTAAATCGCAACCGTCTTTTTTTAGCTTTTGGTCCGGCTCACCACCGCTACCACTAATATGACTGAGCGTTCTGGGTTTCTGGATGATGCCCTCACGACACAGTCATATTGGTATACAGAATTGCACCCGCCAAGTGGCTAGTGAGAGTGACTGCTTTACCTGCCCCAGCCGAATTCTAACTGCATTTGGCGTATGCTAATGTCAAGCCCTGGTCACAGAAGGAGGATTAGAAAATGAGGAGCGTTTTTTTTTGTAAAATAGTTGACAAAGTGGCTTGGCAAAAGTGTGGAGGGAGGAGGGGGAACGAGGGGGGGATAAAGAAAATCATTTTTTGGGTTAAAAAATAAGGATGGAATTCCGATTTGGTAGAACAAGCTTTTGGCAGCAGAAATAGAATCAGAGAAACAGGAAAGAATAGACTAGTAAGCGAACAGTTTATCAGGGCGGTTGGAATTTCAACATTTCCTGCTGCCTGCATAGTGGCTCTGTCAGCCAGGGAGCCAGGGGAGGCTTGCGAAACTGTGGTGATGTAGGAGAAGAGAGAATCCAGAGAGGAAGACAGGGTAGAGTGTTTTGTCTGTGGAGGTGTTTGGGTGCATGAAAGAGAAGAGTTTGTTGAAAGGGGGCTGATAAGACAGAGGAGGCCAGAGAGGAGGAAAAGAGGGAGCAAATGTTACGACGGAGAGGTACAGTCGGCAATTTGATACGGATGTCAGATTGAAAGAGTGGGAGAGAATCAGAGAAAAAGAAGTGGTCAGAGACATAAAATGGAGTTAAAATGAGGTTAGATGTAGAGCAGTTTCTGATAAAGATATAGCAAAAGTGGTTGCCAGCTTTGGGGGTAGGAGGGGAAGGGCTGAGTGAGAGAGCAAAGTAAGAGCAGTAGGTCACATGACCTTCTCTGGGTGTTTAAGTCACACAAAAAGGATCGGCGGAGGGCAATTTTCTGCGAAGTTTGATAGAAGGATGTCCAATTCTTTCAGGTAATCTGAGAACCTGGTCAACGGTAGAGATGTTAAATTGTACTGGATGAGTGAATTTCATAGCCTGGAACTCAGATGACTTTGTGGTAAATAGTGGAATTGGGTAGAGCTATATGACATATGGTCCATTTTGAGGTATTAGTTTTGATTATCGCGAAATTGGCATCCAAATTGCAGTGGAAACCCCTGCAATCTCATTATTATAAATAATGAATCTAAACACCTTTTAACAATTGAAGAGTTGACTTGATTAGTTAAGTGCTATCACGTGGGATGGTTTAACTCAAATGCAATTGGTCTATGCTTTCAGCCACTACTGAAAAGATGACCAAAGCTCGTTTAAATCGCAACCGTCTTTTTTTAGCTTTTGGTCCGGCTCTGGATGGGACGGCTCCTAGGTCCGGATCGGGACTGCGGTCCGCCAGTTAGTGACCGCTGGTTTAGATTTCAAATTGCAGTGGAAACCCCTGCAATTTGGCTGCCAATTTCTCAAAATGGTTGCCAATGGCAACCTAGCAACTGTCTGCCTTGGACACTACCGACATGTTTAGTTTATTTTCAATTGTTAGCATTGGAGACACACTTTTACCTTCAAGGTGTTACCCTCCAATCATCCCACATACAGATACACATGCATGCTTGCACATGTACGTGCTGCCCTCAGGCAGAGAAGTCCCCTGAGCTTCCAGTGCCTGGAGGAAGTATACCTGAGCGATGAAGCTGCAAATCAAGGCCACTGAGGATACCTGAAGAATCACTGCAGCGGCCCACATTTATTGCTTTGATATTACAGTTCCTTTGATGAAACAACCCCAGGGCTTGGATTGCATTTAGCCTTCAAGAGGGGTGCAAAATCTCAACCTCTATTTCTAAGCGGATACACTGGCAGTTGTGACCTATGTCTCCAGGGAAAACATTGGAACATCTTCGTCACCAAATGCTACAACAAAATACTAATATCTTTAACTAGTTGAAGGCTTTACACTTACTCGTGATACACTTGCTTATTCATTAACTCAGCTAAAAACAACCAATTTTGCAATACTGATTTCACTGTATTTATATTATCTTCCTGTAAGTGGTGTTGAGAGGGTCAGAAGCAGACAATATTCTTCTATCAAAATACACATTTGAAAGGAGATATGAACAGCTATTTGAAGACTTCCTCCTTGTTTAGCACTCTGAATGGCCAATAGCTTACTTCAGGTAAAATATGTTTTTTCTACAGCGGAAAGATTGCGCTCTTTGAGTGCCTTCCAACATTTGTTCCTTTGACTTCAGCAAATATGTGTATTAACTGATGTTTTTATGCCAAGCCATTAGGTGCCAGAGTATTTTTCTTTTACAAGACACACCATATGGATTTTATTGATCGAGAGTGGCTTTAACAGGACATTTTAAGACCCACATAAACATTTACTGTAACAGTGTGCCCATTTAGACTTGGGAGCATTCATATTGGGGTGCTGTAATTTTAAATTAGTCTAAGTGTCTCTGTAGCTATATCTGCCTATACACATCACCATGATGCTGTTTGCTCTTGAAAAATGTCAGCAACTATCATTGCTCTTGATATGTTGTAGCATACTTCTAATGTTTTATAACAGATTTACCGATGTCAGCAAAGACTGATGTTAAGTATCGTGAAATACATTACTAGTCTACAGTGTTGGCTGGTGGATTTTTTTTTGATGGGGCCAGCCAGTCAGTTTCAGTCAACATCCCAGTTAGATTCAATGCAAAAAAGGGTATCAAACAGACATTATTTTGCAGTTAAATATTTAACATTTTTCCATTAATAAGGGCAAATTATTCAAACAGTTCAGTATATATATATATATATATATATATATATACTGTATATATTAGGGCTGTCAAATGATTAAACATTTTAATCAAATTAATCAGAATTTTCAGTGGATTAATCAGGATTAATCACTATTTGCAATTACACCTTAATCCTAACCATTCTTTCTGAAATGCATACCAAAGATAAATAACAGGACACAGATACATAATTATCATTATTTCTTTTTACATAAATACATGTTATTGATATTTGACTTGGTTTAATTAATTCCAGAAAATAATCAAATCAATGTTATTTGATAAGTTACAGACTGATTTCCCTGCATGGCTCTAGAAGGGTCTCGAGCCTCTGCAGTTTATCCCACTCTGCTGCGGTCGGCAAAACGAGTTTGTGCTCCTGATGGTCCAGGGCTGCGAGGACCAGAAATGTCAACCCTCCCGATATTTCCGGGAGACTACCGAACTTCAAAGCCCCTCCCGAAAATCTCCCGGACAGACCTTTCTCCCGAATTTCTCCCGATTTCCACCGGACAATAATAAAAGTTACACCTTGAAGTTGACCGGCAATTACAACGGAAAAAGATGAGACTGGCGCTGCAAGGAAAACCGCTAGCACCCCCCCCGTCGATCGCCAGCACACCCCCCACGTTGACCGCACCCGCCCCCCGGTCCTTTTGAATTGGCAAGTATGGCGATGACGGCCTCTTTATTTCTGCTCACGCGCTTGACCATTTCCAGCGTCGAATTCCAACGTGTTGGAACATTTTGCTATTGTGTTGGTCAAATGATCTGAGGTTGATTTTGTTAATGGCCTGCGAACATTCAGCGTGGACTGGCGCAAACGACTTGCTGAACCTGACGGCCTGACATATGCCTACAGGTGGCAGTAATGTGTTGTATAGGATGAAGTGCATTCCCTAGA
This sequence comes from Pungitius pungitius, assembly GCF_949316345.1. Taxonomy (NCBI): domain Eukaryota; kingdom Metazoa; phylum Chordata; class Actinopteri; order Perciformes; family Gasterosteidae; genus Pungitius; species Pungitius pungitius. The sequence continues at coordinate 8,765,188 of NC_084907.1, forward strand.
GGAAGAGGTACTTTCTTTACCTGAATAATTTGTCACACTGCGCATGCGTGAAATGTGTTAAAAAAATTGACGTAATTAACAACAAACAACTAATTAACGTCGTTAACGCGCTATTTTTGACAGCCCTAATATATATATATATACACAATATTTAGAATATGATTTAACTGCCGTAACTAACCCTACATATATAGAGATGCATGATCCTAGTTTGTTGAGGAAAAACAAACTTAAAAGCTCACGAACTTCACATAATTTATTATTTTGCCTGTTTTCATCCATGTCCGGGTTGTGTGTCCTTACCGTAGTCCTGTGTGTGTCGCAGCTGGGTAACGATGTTAACTTTAACATGGCGATGTCATGCCGGTCCGTTGTCAGATTGTGAGGTCAGGCTGATCTGGGTCCAGCAGTTTTACCTCTAGTTTCTCTGGCAATGTTCTTCTCTTGTACAGAGTTCGGGTCTTATTGGAGGGACACTGCCGGTGGTCACTCATGTTGTTAAACGGCGCGTTGGAGACCTGCCCCGACAAGACCACAACGTAGGGCGGCAAAGGGCAAGCCCAAATCTCAATGTATCTTAGGACGCTAAAATTATAATGTTACTGATTATCAGTGTCTGTCTTCATCAGTGGTTGGATAACTGCTTTTTAGATCCGCCACTTTGGGACTATGAACCTAGCTCATACAAGCGGAGAGGATGTGCAGGTAAAGTGTATATTTTGCACAGATAATACCGGGTGTTATAAAGCATCAGAGTCAGAGGGATCCATTTCCAGCGTGGTTTATTGAACAGGGTAGTCAAACAGGCAACGGTCAGGACCGGAAGATACAGCAGTGGGGACAAGGCTAAATTGTAGTAAGATACCAGGCAGACAGGGAGGAATTCAGGAACGGGCAGGGTCACAGGGAATAGCGCTCCGAAATGTTCACAGTAGCAAAACAAGACTTTGCTCTGAGTGTTGTGTCAGTGTGGCTTAAATGGGTGTTTGAGCATGAGGTGCAGGTGTGTGGTGTAATTGGTCCAGGGAGATGTATGATGAGGAATGTAGTGCAGAGTCAATATTTGGGCGAAGCTGCTCGCTGATGGCCTGAGAGGGAGGTTACCTTTTTGTATGCCTGTTTGTACACTGGGTATATAAACCACGTTTAAAAAAGCACAAAAACAGAAATATTGACTTGTTTATTATATTAAAAATATTTTTTACAGCAAATATAAATAAAAATGGATCAGCCGCCACTTTCTACAACTATGTCTTGTCTTACGGTTTATTAATATAATGTAGTAGTACTATACAAACATAGTTTCTCCTTTCAACTAAACTCATCTTATAAACATACATAGTTACCGTATTTTCGCGACTATAAGGCGCACCTTCAATGAATCCCCTATTTTAGAACTATTTTCCTATATAAGGCGCATCGGATTATAAGGCGCATAGAATAGAAGATTCTGCAGTAAAACGTTTGATTGGGGTTGCGTTATGCATCCACTAGATCAGGCTGTGCTAAATCAAACTTTATTCTGAAAAGCGTTCTGAAAACTCTTCACTCCCATTGTTCAAATGTTAATGTGGTTATTAATAGAGATGAGCGAGTACAGCATTATCTGTATCTGTATCTGTTGAACCATAAGAATTATCTGTATCCGTATCCGTACTCAGACTGGGCGGGGCCTAACCCGGAAGTAGGAAGGATTTACCCCGTAAATTGTCGGGTTAAGCCTTTCTGCGGTTAAAACAGCATTCCTTCTTAATTCTTATCACTGATGATCATGAGAGAGAGGGGGTAAATGTGTGTGTGGCTTAATTTGTAATATTAATATTTAATATTTAATATTTATTCAACACAACTAGTCAACGTCAGACACTGAGTGCGTGAAGAGATCCAGCAGACGGTAAAAAAAACTGATGAGAGAGAGAGACAGAGAGAGAGGTCAGTCTCAACACCAGGAAAAGCGTGCTGTCCCCAGCACGTAGGACCACCTTCCTGGGCGTAATCTGGGATTCGACCACGATGCGGGCACACCTGTCTCCCGCTCGGGTAGTTTCGATCCTCTGCTGTTCAGCAGGCTAGGCACAGCCACTCACTGTGAAACAGTTTCAGAGACTGTTAGGTCTCCTGGCAGCGGCATCCAATGTGATGCCTCGCGGCCTGTTACACTTGAGACCGTTGCAGTGGTGGCTCAAGACCAAGGGGTTCTCCCCAAAGGGGGAACCAGTACCGCTTGATTAAAGACACTCGGCGCTGCCTGAGGGCCCTGGTCATATGGAGGCACCCTGGGTTTCTAAACCCTGAGTCAGACTGTTGATGTGAGCGAGCACAACATCACAGTGTTGGGCCGCCAGGCGCTCGGAGCGCGTTATAATCAACCAGTCGTCCAAGTAGTTCAAAATACGGATGCCCTGGAGACGCAATGGCGCCAGCGCTGCATCCACGCATTTGGTGAACGTACGGGGCGAGAGGGCTAGGCCAAAAAGGAAGGACCTTGTATTGGTAAGCTTTATCCCCAAAAGCGAACCTCAGGAACTTCCTGTGTCGAGGGAGGATGGGAATATGAAAGTAAGCGTCCTGAGATCTACCGTGACAAACCAGTCCCCGGACCTGATTTGTGCCGCGATCTGTTTGAGAGTGAGCACCTTGGAGCTCAACTTCGCAACAGCGCGGTTCAAACGGCGGAGATCCAGAATCGGACGCAAACCCCCATCCTTCTTTGGAACGATGAAGTACCGCCTGACTCTCTGTCTGGGGGGAGAACTCGTTCTACAGCTCCCTTCCGCAGCAGGGTCTGTACTTCTTGTTCCAACACCAGAGCCTGCTGGGGGTCTACCACCGTGGGTAGTACGCCCCAAAATCAAGGCGGCCGCCACCTAAACTGGATGGCGTAGCCGACATCGATTGTGTGCAGGACCCATTGAGATACGTTGGGGAGGGCTCGCCACTCATCCCTCACCCCTCGGGGCCGGAGCCCGCAACAGTGTACTGGCAGGGAAGCGCTGATGTAGTAGAGCCGGAACCCTCCTTAGAGGGGGCAAACAGCCCTCGGGCTCATGCTCGCTGGACCCGGTCGTGCCCCGAAGCGGCGGCGGGGACAACGGACCGACTCCCGGAGAGTACCGGGGGGAAGGGAGCACCGAAAGGTGCGGTGGCACCCTACCACCTCTGGTGGGGGTTACTCTCCGGGCCCTGACCCTTATGGTGTAACGAGCGGACGTGGCGTCGTCGGGGAAGGAATGAATCTCATCGAGCCGTCCTCATTGAAGAGAGATCGACGGGATTGCCACGGCAAATGCTCACAGTCTGCCCCTCAAGGGCTAGCTGGGCGTGCTCCATGCCTAAGCAGACAACGCACAGGTCGTGTGAGTCTCTGCCCGTAATAAATCGGGTGCAAGGTGGAACACATTGGACAAACCGCTCAGCCATTTCTATCTCAGTGGAAAAACACACGTACTAGATGAAGGCAGAGAGATGAATGGTCCTGCCCATCGGGTCCCTTTATAGCGCCCAGGTCCGGCGTCCCCGCCTATGACATACCAGCTCGCCATTGGCTAGTTTTTACACGTGCTTCATGACACGGTCACGCAGGGGCTTTCCCACAGCGTCTTTACGCAGCTCGAGTTCCCTGAGAGGGAACGAAGGTTACATACGTAACCGAAAGACGATACTCTACAACGGTGCACATAAATAAGTGTCTCCAAACCCAAGGATGATTTAGATCATGACACATAGCTCGTCGCCTCTCACAAAGGTCACACCCCCAAATTATATCATGAATCACTAACAATCAAACACAACCAAGTTATTTGATTCTTCCAAACTGTGGTGGATGACTGGTGAAGAAAAATCCTTCACAACAGATCAACATCACTTTCCAGGAGGTAGTTGTACCTGTGTAAAAGTTGACAATCAAGACAAGACTTCACCAGAGTAAATACAGAAGGTTCACCACAAGATGTATTGGATGGTGCTTCACAGTGCAGATGGACAATGAACCAGAAGCATACTGCGAAAGCAACCAAGGAGTTTTTTAAGGCAAAGAAGTGGAATATTCTGCATTGGCCAAGTCAGTCACCTGAGCTGAATCCAATTGAGCATGCATTTCACTTGCTGAAGACAAAATGAAGGGAAAATGCCCCAAGAACCAGCAGGAACTGAAGACGATTGCAGTAGAGGCCTGGCAGAGCCTCACGAGGGACGAAGCCCAGTGTCTGGTGAAGTCTTGATTCCAGACTTCAGGCTGTCATTGACAGCAAAGGATTTGTGACGGCCCCTGCTGTGGAGGCAGCGGCCTCACATTGGGATTTGGGTTTGTGGGCTGGTTTTGGTGATTAAAGACACCTGGGTATGCCCTGAGATTAAAAGAGACACATGGTTCATTCATTGACTCTCTTCTCTCTCCAGAAGAAGTCCCATGGTGAGGTGCGGCTGCCGTCTGATCTTCGTTTTCTTTTTAGTTGGATGCACTTGACAACACACACATCTAACACTCTACCCTCATGCACATCCTACACTACTGATAAAACGTTCACATCCCACCTTTAATTTGATGACTTTCCCTGTCCTATGTTAAATAAATAATAATAAAACCGCTTTAAAACAGTGCAACTCCCATTTTTGTGACATATTTTCAACAAAGTATTAAAAGTGACAATTAGATTTAGGACTATATTAATTTGTCCAATTACTTTTGGTCCTTTTAAAACGGGGTAGCCACTTATGCATTTGTTGTAGTTCCTACACCTTTCACCTGATTTGGATATACTGATTTGTAAATACCCTCAAATTAAAGCTGAAAGTCTGCAATCAAAGCACATCTTGATTTTTTTTCATCTTGGAATCCAGAGCCAAAATAATGAAAAATGTGTCAATGTCCAACTATTTATGGACCTATCACCTGAAGAATAGAAGGATTAGATGACTTAACAGGACAGAGAAAATTGTCCATCCATTCGTCGACTGGATTTTAGTACCTTTTAGTATCTTTGTAAAAAGTCAGTTTGAATGCTGCAGCTCAAGTCATCACTAGGACCGACAAAGTGTCACGGTTTGGGTTCTTGTCTTGTTTTATTTTGTATTTTCATGTCTCTTGTGTTCCTGGGTAACTACACTTCCTGCCTTGTCCTAACTTCCCCTGTGATTGGACACATCTGGAAACAATCAGGCACGACAGACAATCACCTGCACCTCCCTTGTGTATTCAAGCCTTGTGAGTCTCTTGTCGCGTCATTGTTGTCTACAGGTCTCATCTTGCCATGTAAGTTTATGTCATTGTTATCCTCAAGTCCAGGTTTTTTGTCTTTGTTTTCTCTTCCTTTTCGTCCTTTTTTATCGGTTGGAGTGATTTTGAGTTTTGTTCTTGACTATTAAAGTCCTTTTATTTTTTGAACACTCCGCGTCTGAGTCCTCCCGCCATGCCCAAGACCCACCAGTACTGACACAAAGTGGATCACATTACTCCAGTTCTCAGGTCTTTGCAGTGGCTTCCTGTCCAACAAAGAATTTCTTAACATCCTGGCTGGTTTATAAAGCATTGACTCGCTGATACCTTATGAACCATTCTGACCCCTCACGTCGTCTGCGACGTGTCTCCTTTCTTTCTGTTCTGTGAGTCAGAACCAAACATGGAGAAGCAAACAAACACCCATAAAGCTGCAGGTCTGCAGAGACTCTCATGGGTTCAAATTTGGACCGAAGACTTTTCTGTCTGCTGCGGCCTTTAACTGAACCAGATTTAAAGGATGAAGTGGATGTTTTTTACTGTTTATTTCATAAACTGCACTGTAAGTTTTATTCCTTTTTAAGGTTGTTCATTGTTTTATTGTTTGGCATTACTTAATTGTTTTTAAATGTCCTTTTCTTTTGATTATTTGGTGGTTTTATGTGAAATATGCTTTTCAAATAAACGTAGCTTGCCTTGCCTTACACACAACATGGAACATTGAAGCATGACAATTAATGAGGTGGAACGTGGTCCTTAAACTGAAAATGATAGATTTCCTTAGGGAACTGTCCTATCTTCTCATTTTCCCTTGAAAATGGAATTTCTAAAGTGCTTCCATCCAGTCATTGGAAGTAAACTTTCTTGCTCTAGAAGAGTGACCTTCTGCTTATTATTGTAGACTAACGAGGAAGACTTGCTCGCATCTCCTCCCTCAAAACGAGAAAGGTCACAAGTTGCTCTGCAGAAAACAATATTGTATTGTCTCTTACACGCAATGCAGCGCTGCAGTTGTTTACGTCTCCCAGCCTTCGGGCTTTGTGTGCAGTGGTACAAATCGGAGTGGAGCACCACACCTTGTCTTTTTTTGTGTGTATTAATGTAACTTTCATAAGCCTTTCGGACAGTTTGCACTTGCTAAATGATAACCCTGATGTGTGTGAACGTTTAATGGACAGCAGTGTCCGTCAGTATAGTTCTAAATGTCATGAACAAAGTGAACCTGAACCGTAACCTTATTAGCAGTGAGTTTTTTGTTTTTGTTTGTCTTGTACCAATTACTGCCATGACCCGCGACAACCCCACCGGTCTCAATATGGATGCCACACCTGGGCTGTATTCCAAACTGCACAATGAGGAGTTTTGACTGCATTAAAAATACAGTTGCACCTCGCTAATCTGAAGCCCGCAGGCATTCAGCTTGCTTTGAATAGTAAATTCAGTCAAATAGCAGGACTGAGCTTAAGGTGGGTGCACACTTCTAATAGCAGTCACTGCCTGCATCCGTTAAACTGCTTATGGACCTGCTACAGACGACAGCCCATTTCCTCCTAAATCAGCCTGCTAGTGAAGCCCTATAAGGGCAGGTATAGTATTCTTATTCTTGTCTGCTGGGTTGTACAACACTCTGATAAAAATATATATTTGATACTATTGAGTTGTTATGCCCTAAATTCATTTTCTGCTGCTGAACTTAGAATTTGAAAAACATGTATTGGGCCTCTAAGCGCATGACTTAATGGTTAGCACTTGCATGTGTATTCCCTTTATCGCCAAATTCCGGTTTCTCGCTGGTTAAAAGGAAGTTAATTTGATTTCTTATCATACGTATTCTATTTAGTCAGGCTTGTCTCTCTCTACGTTAATAGATAACCATTACAAAAAATGTTTTCCATCTCAACTAATTATTATGGAGGTTATTCACATACGGATGAATGTGGAAGTATAACTAATGGAGGAGTGGGTGGTCGATCAACCATCTCATAAGCATCTGCTTTTAAATTCCTTTTGGAAAACTAAAAATCAAGAGTAACTAGTTTGTAAGGTCCTAAATGCTTTATGACGATACACTAATCTATTAATGAACATTTTGGGGTGTTTTGTCCCTATTGTTTTCTTTTGGCCTGAACAGATGAACATGACTTGATATATAATCCTCTTTTTACCACACTGACTATAATATAATATGTGCTACCACGCCACTAATCCATGAGAAACACCCCTTTATATCACTTTCTTCTCAATCAGGGCTTAAGGGTTTTTTAACTAACATGAACTAGACGGCATGCAGTTGTCATTGTGTGTAATGTCTGTATTTTCACTCTCAGATTTTCAAGAACTTCAGCAGAACAGATTTTGGAAGTGGTAATTTGAATTTCAATCATAATCTGATGGTAAAATAGTACACATTTGTACTTCAATGCCGGACCTTGAAGTAGAGAAATGCACAACACGGATTGAATACGCTCAGTCAATAACACAGAAACTGTGTGTGTGTGTGGGTGTGTGTGGATCCATACCAGTGCCTCTCTACAGACTGTATTCCTGTTGGCAGGTCTGCATAGTGATAGAATGAAGGATTATACAGAACCACTCCACTCTTATACTATGTCCACTGCTTTATTTACATAGACTATAGTGTTGGTAACCCACTGAATCCCAAAAAGCATTAACTTATATATGATCGATAAATTCAGGATTTGATTTGTGCAGCTATTACTGTAGCTACTTTTACAAAAAGCTATTTTTTGTATAATCTGTCAGTGCTCTGTGAGGTGTTTGTGTGTTTACTTTGACTTTCTGCTGCATGTTGAGCTGTGTATTGCATTATTCACTGAAAGTCACTGCTGCTTTAATTGGTCCTGATTCTTTAATCTGTAATATGAGACAGCCAATGCAGCCCACTATAAAGATATAAACACATTACAGAGCCAGTCCAGCACCGGGATAGTGTTGTTGTGCGGAACGAGGAGGGGTGTTGTGGCAAAATGAGAGACAATATGAATATCTTACATAAACAGGATGCTATTAGTTGACAGGCACAGCATAACCATTATTTCCACAGTTATTTTTTGAACTGTCAGGCTACAACTGCTAAAATAACAATAACTAATAAAAGCTGACATAGTAAGAACAGAGCAGTGCATCGTGTGTCTCGCTGTAAGAGACCTGTCTCATGTGGACTAGGAATACAGTAAATCAGAGATGCACATCAACATGAATTTCAAATCTATGACGATCTAATATTCATGTGACATAATCCCACTTCTAGAATACTCATTAGCGTTTGAGGAATGCAGCAGGTTGTCCATCATTTCTCCCACGCATGGACTTGTCATCCCAGCTTGATAAGCTGACTGTCTGTTTGAGGATTGCCTTGATTTCCTCTGCAGTGCCCCCCAAAAAGTATCAGTTTGTGTTTCACAGATGATGGGTTGTCACAGCTGAGTGTGAGAGATAGTGCTGCCTGAAAACGTTGCTTGTGGACCATAAATTGGGCCAGTATCTCTTTTCTCTGATGCTGTGTCATGTGGTTTTTCATGGGCGACCGTACGAGGGCATCTGTAATCATTGGTTTTGGGACAACTTATTTTCCTGATCTTTTTTTTTTTTTTTTTTTAGCAGGCAGGGGTTTTCAATTCAGCACCTTTTTTAGACTTGTTTGAGTATAATGGCATCCCTGCTTGTTTATGTTATAGAAAATACCTTACTCTTCGAATGCTATTCTGCTTTTATCCATTCTGTGATATTAAACTAGGATGGTATCTGTGCTGGATGCCTCACCGTCAACAGTCACAACACATTTCACTGCCAGTAGTTTTTTCTACTCTTTCATACACAATTCAGCCCAAAGCCCAAACATTTGAGCCGTCTATTTGATCACAGTAGACAGTCAGCAGGAACAGAGGCAGTGGAGTGCACTTTTGAAGCAGCGAAGGGTGAAAAGTCTAAGATCTCCCTGAAGTTGGACAATCAAGGGGGCTGATGAGCCGCAGGGCCTAACAGTGAAGTGAATACTTGGGGACAAGGGACTCGGGTCCATGGCAGATAGACAGGAGGCCTGAATCTCTGATCGTAAAATCCTGATTCTTTGGGCCCTTTTAACTCTGAGTAACGCACTTTGTCAACAGAAATCACATCACAGAAAGTGGCAGGGAAATAGAGCCGCTGGAGAATTGATTTAAATGCTGTGAAATGCAAGGTGGGCCACGTGAGTAATGGATGATTCATGAGAGGTAGCTGGGAGGACAGGATGGTGGATTAAAGGATATTGCACTGCGGGGCTACTGCTGATTGCTGACTGTGTGTTGAGGAGAGGATGTTTTGTCTGATCTCTGTCTGGGTGCACCAGTCTCTTGAAACTATATTGCAGGAGAATTCAGGAGGGAAAACCTCTAAACAGGCCTGGGGAGTGCAGCTTATGTAACCGATGAGTCCTAAAGAACATTAAATGGGGACAAAGTCATTAGCAAGCTCCATTTAAATGGAGGAAGACTAGAGAGGGTCACGTCATGAGGAAAAGAGGACACTTCCTTTCCCCTGTGCACCTCCATTACTCAGTCTGCCACTGTTTCTCCTCTCAACCATCCCTCTCTGCTGTCTCACACTTAGAGCCTTAGAGAATTTTACATTTTCTTGCTGGTTGTTATACACTGTTGTGGAATGGATTCATTTAATGTGCACCGAGTCGAACCTTTGTTATTTTTTTGCATATCCAATTTGGCAATATGGAACAAAAGGATTGGAGGCCTGGATGGAATAATTTAATGCAACAGGTTTTGGCTCACCTTAAACTCTATTCCACCCACAAGAGTATTGTCTCTTAGCCTATGACAGCATTGTACTATGAAGTTTGTTGGAAATTGGGTGGGTCAAGCAAACAGTTCAGACAACATCAACCCTGCTCTTTTCTTAAACCTAAAAATTAAAGGGGTTTTATTGCCCTAAACTTCCACAAAAGACGAAAGCTATTTCTGAATGGACACTATTCAGTTTTCAATCTTACAATATTGATTGCAATGCAAGGATCTTTAAACGGTTACAAAAGTTAAATAAGAAAACTTTTTAAAACAACTGTTTTACAGAAAAAGTAATCAATAGCTCATTTCTGTTACACATTTGATTTGTTGTCTTGTTATCGACAAGCTCTAGCTAGCTCTAGCTGAGTTGATATGTACATTTAATTAGTTGTCTTGTTATCGACTAGCTAGAGCGATAACAAGACAAGACTCAATGTACTGTTGTACATATGTTTAAGCTCTGTTCTTATACATAGGTGCCTTCTGACTGGTTAATCGATCGTCAGAAAGACGGCTGTTTCTGTGTCTGGTGGTTTTGGCGCACAGTGCTCTCTAGCAGGGGGGAGGAGTCTGAACACGTTGAGTCCAGGTTGAGAAGAGCTGCAGTAATATTTCTCCAAACTTTGAGCTATGCCTCAATTTGTAATCTGCATCCTTGTAGAATCCAGTCCTCGCAGTAGACCTGAGATGGGTCCTACAACAGCTGCATGAACCGAGCGGTCACAGAGATAAAAGATAATCTTCTTAATTAATTTCATTAAGGTTGATATGCTTCTCCTCCTCCGCAGGATAAATTTCAGGCTGAGTGAAAAACATTTTCCGGTTACTTTAAATTCAAATGAAATCAGTTAAGCCATGTACTTTCAGCTTGAATTGATATTGCAATCTTAAGTCAGAGGAAATTAATCAAAACTGTGAATAAAAACCAAAACGGTAAACCCATTTATTAACTCATGCAAGAACTTTTTTTTTTTTCTTGCAAAGGATACAAGCTATTTTAACTGCAACGTAAGAGCCGGTAGTGATAATTGAGATTATCAGACTACTTTCTCCTTTGCATGGATTGAACACAAAACTGGTCTGCAGCTAAAAATTGGTTCTCCTTCACTCTTCAAAAAAAAGTATATGACCTCAAACACTTCCTTCTGCTGATCGCTTGTGCACTCCATGCTTTCCTTCTGGGGGAAAAGCGAGAGAAACGAGAGTAGGAGACACGTAGGAAGTAAGGAAGGAAGCTGAGGAATATGACATGTCAGAGAGGCATAAAGAGAGGCTAGGGAGAAATACGAGCTGTGGTGAGGAAGGAAGGGGTGCCAAAGAAGGCATCAGAATAGCTACAGGCTCTGTCACTGTCTCCTTTGCTCCCAACATACCGAGTAGAGGCAGTACTGGATGCTAATTACTTATTAGATTGCAGATAGACAAGTGCTAGACATGCAGTCAGATTTGTCAACAGGTGTGTTTGTCTTAAGTGATGTGATGTTCATCCTTGCTGACCTTACAGACTTACAGTATCTTCTAGTATGTTCATTTACATCAAGAATCCTAGAAACGTGAGTCCTCTGTTGAGAGCGGGCCTGAATGATGTGTCCAGCTGTTAATGTCTCTGTCTGAGGACTAAGCATCTTAGCAAAATGCTTAAGACGTGTGTTTTGCTAATGTGAATAATAACAGACTGCACCTGTGGAAGAGGACTCACTTAAGAGTAGATGCTGCAGATGAGACTTGAAAATGTGACTAAATAACAGTTGCATGTGGCCAAACGCGAAGTGAGCCGAGAAGCAGGCCGCTCTTTTCACTAAAGCAGCTGGGAAGCCATTTATCCTTTCTTTGTGGAGACCAAAAGCAGAGCTGAAAGCCTAGTCAATACGACCCTTCCTTGCACTGCCTAACTCAACTTCAGCATCCTGGTCCTCCACTCCTTGATGTTCACTTGTAGTGTGAACATAGCAGTGTATCAAAATTCTAACTTACCTACCAAGCAGGTTTTTTTAAAGTCCACCTCAAACCATCTAAATTAGACGTTGTCGCTCTGAAACATGAATCTCATGTGGAAGAGGCTTCTTCTTGTGTTCAATCAGTTGAACAAACGAAAAATGTAATCAATTTTGCCCTCACTTATTATTGATTCCCTTCCCAGAGGACTGCAGTTGTGTTTAGATTAAGCTAATCTTTTATTTAGCTATACTCACTTAAAATGTGATGTCACCTCTAATTTAATTCAGATCATTTATTGAAAGCGCTGGTTTCCTTTTCTTTATCCTTGATGGTCTGAATGTTTTCTTCTGACCATCTTTATGCCCATCTGCGTCCTTTATCTGGTCTTTTCTTATACCAGTTTCCTTCAATTAGCAGGAGATATATTTTACCAAATAGACCAACCTTTGGTTGGTGTTGCATGAGAGAACAAACCGGGGAGGGTGTAATGTATTAATTAATTAATAAATAAATTCTATCTTCTCATTTTATGGGCTTTACTTCAAAAAGTAAAGCTCATAAAATGAGACCATTTACTATATATATATATATATATATATATATATATATATATATTGGAAGCAGTTTGTGTGTGTGTTCAGCGGGGAATTTACCTTTTTTGAGTTGTTACAGATATTATCTTATTCTTTTTTCAAAGAGCTGGTTTGACTGGGGGCAGCAGGGAGAAGCGGTTTTGAGTCCCCAGATAGAGCCCTGAGGTCCCTGGAGATGAGAGGCATGGAACCCTGTTTCACTAATTAATGTAGACCCTGGTTAGAGGAAGGCTTTGCCCCATTGAGCACGACAGGTCTACCGATAGGCAGTTGGATATATTCTTTATACTGTGTGTGTGTTCCAGCAATATTAGTGCTCTTCAGAGGATAAATTACAGCTGGGCCTTGAGGGTCTAACGGGGACTGCATGAATTTCACAGCTGAATAATCATACGTTTTGCCCCCACACACAATCACCCAAATACACACAGCAACAGCCTGCCACCATAGTGAGGATATCATTCTGTGTCATTATTTCACTGTAGATAAAGAATAATTGATCAGATTGATGTTTTTTTTTGTTGCTCAACACCTGCAGCACCTTACGCTACAGTGTACCTCCAGTGTATGAGGGGGTCATACTGTACATTGCTGTTTTTGTGTCACAGAGAAAGAAAAACAAGATACTGTTAATAACTGCTCTCACAATCTTGTGTCTGCGTACACATGCAAACACATGGAAAGTGGTTGGTGCCCCTTAAGACAAAAAAATGTACTCAATTACTCTGCTATACTTCTACTCTAATACACTATTACAGTAATAATCTAGACACTAGATTAATACACTACTACAGTACTATTATAATACACTTATACACTACTACTCTACTACACTTCTAGTCTAATGAACTACCACACTAATACACTACTACGCTACTACTCCAAAACACTACTATACTAAGACTCATTTAATACACTACTACAGTACTACTCTATTACCCTACTTCAGTGCTACTCTACTACACTTCTACTCGAATGAACTACCAGACTAATAGATTACTACATGTAGCAAGGGGAGCTTATCGACAAAGCAACACCAATTAATACCCATCCGCCAATCACTGGAGGGAGGGGCTTTCATAAATAGGTAGGGATCCTTTGGGTTTCCACACTGACATCAATACAGGGTTGCGGTTGCGGTCGTCCCTGTCAGGTGCCAACCAACTCACGGGCCCCCCCCCCCCCCCTCGTGCCGCAAGAGCTTTGTATCCGCGGCTTTTTCCGGTGAGTTGCGTATAATTCTGAGTTCCCCGCTAATACGGGGTCCCATTAATCACCACATTTGATTACGTAACCGCCGGTAGCAGTGGTGGTGGCTCCTACCGACTTGGAGCAAATGACGACTGCCTGATCGTTGGGTACGTTCTGTTTTTTTAGTCCCTATCGTGGAAGTATGCTGTATTGCTCATTTGATTTTACGTTATCCTCCACCGTAGGAACTTTGCTAGCAAATGCAGGAAGAACGCTGCTGTTTTGCCTTATGTCAGTCGGACCCACATAACGCTGACTTCCGCCGCTGTGTTGCCATGTTACCACGAAGGTGGACCTCGCGGAGGGTCTCGGGATGGCTGAGGCGATTTCCCGCCCCTCTACCGCGGGTTCCAGGATCTTGTACCAGGTGTCGGAGGCACGCGCGGTGGGTTCCTCCAACCTGGACGAGACACCGCTCTCACGGTCCAGCTTCGAGGAACTGGTGGTGAGCGTGGAGGCAGCGGAGGCTGAGGACATGAAGGCGCTTCATTCCCCCGCATCCGCCCAAGAACTGCTGGAGGCTCATCCCAGAAAACCAAAACTGTTCTCCCTGTTTGTAGGTGCTGTCAAGGCCCAGGTGGTGGGGTCGGTGTCCTCGGGTGTGGTTGCCCTCTTTTTACGGGTGCTGTGTATTTGCGAGGCGCCCCGTGCTTGTAAACCCTCATGTGTGTATGGCTGAGCGTTTTTGTCCAGTGTGCCCCCCCGTCTCGCACACCTTGTGTGTTGTCTGCTTGGGCGTGGAGCACGCTCAGCTAGCCCTCGATGGGGACTAGCTGTGGAGATTGCGATCGCTTTTCCTGAGAAGAGGGCGCACGCGTCTCTCTCGTCGAGCCCTCTTTGAGGAGGACGGCTCGATGAGACGTGCTCCCCACGGCTTCCGTCGCGCTCGTGCCGAGGCAGAGTGCCGGATGTCTTCGTGGGGATCGCAGGTGGACCTCGCGGAGGGTCTCGGGATGGCTGAGGCGATTTCCCGCCCCTCTACCGCGGGTTCCAGGATCTTGTACCAGGTGTCGGAGGCACGCGCGGTGGGTTCCTCCAACCTGGACGAGACACCGCTCTCACGGTCCAGCTTCGAGGAACTGGTGGTGAGCGTGGAGGCAGCGGAGGCTGAGGACATGAAGGCGCTTCATTCCCCCGCATCCGCCCAAGAACTGCTGGAGGTCCTCACTCGAGCCGCTGATAAACTCAATATCAGCTGGCCGGCGGATAGGCAGCAGCCTACTACGAGCGGTAAGCTGCATGAATGGTTTCTGCCTTCCCGTAGAGTACCTCCGCTCCGGTGCTTGCCTTTCTTCCCGGATGTCCACGCTGAGGTGTCGGCGTCCTGGGGGAAGCCGGTGTCCCCTCGCGTTTACAACCCACGTACGGCTTTGTATTCGTCAGTAGTTGAGGCTAAGCGACATGGCTATGCTACCATGCCGCCCGCGGAGGGGGCCCTGGCTCGGCGGCAGGGCAGGCGGCTTCCTGCCTGCATACGATGGTGCTCGTCCAGGCGTATCAGGCGGAGCTGCTTGCCGACGTAGCCGAGGGGAAGGAGTTAACGCCTGAGGTAGTTTGTGAGCTGCGGCACACGGCTGACCTCGCGTTAAGAGCCACCAGGGAGACGGCTAAGTCTGTTGGCCGCTCCATGGGAGCCCTGGTAGCCTTGGTAGCCACTGAGAGGCACCTGTGGCTTAGCCAGTCCAGCCTGTCGGCGCCACGTCCGCGGGGCTGCTCAAAGGCGGCCCCGGTCTGTCGTTAAGCACGCAGCACCTGGCGCAGCAGGAGAGCGTCGCGCTACGTGCACCCCCTCGCCGAGTCTGGGCCGTAGCACGGCACTCCCAGGGGCCTTCACGCGGCAGGGCTGGTCTGAGGACGGCCGCCACCAAGAAGGCTTCGTCGAAAACGGCCCTGACGCCATAACTACGAGGGCCCGGAGTGTGATCCCCACTGGGGGGGTCAGGGTTTCACCGCACTACTCGGTGCTCCCATCCACCCAGTACTCTCCAGGAGTCAGGCTGCTGTCCCCCCCATCGTTTCAGGGCACGGCCGGCTCCAGCGAGCCCGAGGGCCGTTCGCCCCCTCCAAGGAGGGGTCCGGCTCTACTAGACCAGCGCTTCCCTGCCAGTGCGCTGTTACAGGGGGCTGCGTCTGCAGACCCAAGACTTCCAGAGACCAGCCTCGAGGGGCTGGCGCCCCTGAGAGAGTTTTTGGGAGAGTGGCGAGCCCTACCCAATGTATCTCAATAGGTCCTGCGTACAATCGACAGGAGTTACGCCATCCAGTTCAGGTGGCGGCCGCCTTGATTTGGAGGGGTACTACCCACAGTGGTGGACCCCCAGCGGGCTCTGGTAATGGAGCAAGAAGTGCAGGCTCTGCTGCAACCAAGCAGGCCAAGCTAGGCCAGTTACTCATCGGCCTAGCTCCTTTGACTCAACGCCAGGAAGGGTGTACTGTCCCCGCTGCTAAGGACCACCTTCCTGGGCGTGATCTGGGATTCTTTCATGTCTGTACGCCTTTTCCCCGGTTGCTCTGCTCCCAGGGGTTCTGGAGTAGGTCCGTCAGGGCGGCGTCAGTCTACTGTTGCTAGCCCCGTTCTGGCCGGCCCGAGTATGGTTATGTCGCTCCTCGCAGGTCCTCCTTTTGAGAATCCCATGAGGGTGGACCTGCTGTCTCAGGCGTCGGGGTCCATCGTTCACCCCCACCCGGAGCTATGGAAACTATGGGCGTGGCCCTTGAGGGGACCCGCCTCTTAGAATCCGAGCTTGTGGAGACCATTCTCCACTCCAGAGCCCCCCGCTATAAGGAAGGTGTATGCCGGTAGGTGGAGGCTCTTGGTGTGGGGAACGACAGCTGGACCCAGTTAACTGCCCGGTTGGTTCAGTACTGGAGTTCCTCCAGGAACGTTTCTCCACAGGTTTATCCCCATCTACTATCAAGGTATATGTGGCGGCCCTTTCGGCAACTCAGGCCCCACTAGATGGGCAGTCTCTGGGGAGACACCCACTGGTATCCCGCTTCCTTCGTGGCACCCTGAGGCTGAGGCCAGCAGCCAGCACTAGAGTACCGTCCTGGGACCTGGCCATCGTACTAGAAGGTCTCTCCGGTGCTCCTTTCGAGCCCATTGCAGAGGTCGCAGTGAAGTATGTGGCTCTTAAGACCCTCTTCCTGCTTGCTATTTCTTCCCTCAAAAGAATTGGAGATATGCAAGCCCTCTCGGTGGCCCCCTCGTGCTTGGAATTTGCACCCGGCATGGTGAAGGCGTTCTTACTACCTTCCCCCGGCGAAGCTCAACCTCCTCTGCCCATTTAGGGCCTTAGACTCCTACGTCCGCAGTACCGCCCTGTGTAGGCTCTCCAAACAGTTGTTTGTGTCCTTTGGATCACCCAATTCTCGGGGCCCGGTGTCTAAGCAGAGGATGAGCAAGCGGGTGGTCAAGGCCATCTCACTTGCTTACGAATTGGCCGGTCAGCCCGCACCTTTGGCTGTCCGGGCCCATTCTACCAGGGGTATGGCGGCTTCTAAAGCCCTTTTGTCGGGTAAAGTATCGCTGCACAACGTTTGTATGGCGGCAGGCTGGTCCTCTCCCCACACGTTCGAGAGGTTTTATCGTCTACGCCTGGAGCGCAGATGCTCTCGTCTGAGTGTGCGTACTAACTTCACACTACGGTCACTTGTTCATATGGCGGAGTGGGTATTGGCGTTCCCACAGCGTTTCCACGCAGCTCGAGTTCCCTGAGAGGGAACGTCTCCGGTTACGTATGTAACCTTAGTTCCCTGAAGGGAACGAGACACTGCGTGTCGATGCCATACTCCCGGCTTGCCCGTGGCACTTGATTCGGCCATTCGGAGATGAATGGTCCTGCCCTTCGGGTCCCTTTATAGCTTCCTGGTCCGGGCGTCACCCGCCTATGACGTACCAGGTCGCCATTGGTTAGATTTCACACGTGCTTCATGACGTTTCCACGCAGCGTCTCGTTCCCTTCAGGGAACTATGGTTACATACATAACCGGAAACGTTCTACTCTAATGAACTACCACACTATAACTCTGATATATTACTACGCTACATCATAAATATTAGAGATGAGCCGGATACTCGGCTTAAACGAGTATCCGGTACGGATAAAGCACTTTTGCCGAGTACGAGTATTATACGAGTAATACGAGTCAATATCTGTGCTCGGATTGAATAAAAGTCCTCATTGGGTAGCTGTCTGTGTCTGCGTTCTGTGATTGGCTGGTAGTCACAGCGCCCCTCCACTACACACATACTGTTTGTGTTGCTGTGTCCCGCTCGGCTCGCTCACACACAGAACTCTTCTCTCCCTACCACAGTCACCAGGTTCGCGGGTCTTTCCCGATAAATTTAAACGATTTCTTCGCCTTTATTTTTTTTAACTTCGGTTTGTTGTTCTTAACTAGTAGAGTTCAGGTAAACGTGGGGCTTGTTAAGACGTGGTGCTTAAGAATGCGACTCGCAT
Organism: Pungitius pungitius; assembly: GCF_949316345.1. NCBI lineage: Eukaryota > Metazoa > Chordata > Actinopteri > Perciformes > Gasterosteidae > Pungitius > Pungitius pungitius. The sequence goes on from NC_084907.1 coordinate 8,783,447, forward strand.
TGCGTCTCTGCCTGTCGGAGTTTTTTTTTTCAGTCGGCTCTAACCAGTTTTTTTTTTTACTTCACGCACTGACCTCTCTCTGTCTCTGTCTCTGTCTCTCTCATCAGTTTTTTTTACCGTCTGCTGGCTCTATTCACGCACTCAGTGTCTGATGTTGACTGGTTGTGTTGAATAACTAAATATTAATATTACAAATTAAGCCACACACACACACTTCCCCTCTCTCTCTCATGATCATCAGTGATAAGAATTAAGAAGGAATGCTGTTTTAACCGCAGAAAGGCTTAACCCGACAATTTACGGGGTAAATCCTTCCTACTTCCGGATTAGGCCCCGCCCAGTCCGAGTACGGATACGGATACAGATAATTCATATGGTTCAACAGATACAGATACAGATACAGATAATGCTGTACTCGCTCATCTCTAATAAATACACTACGTCACTAGTAGACTACTACACTACATCAGTACTACTCTCTTATTCGAATACAATACTACACTTGTGTTCTAATACACTACTATTACTCTGACATGCTACTAAACTACTACACTATTCACTGTGTTAACTAATATACTAATTTAGTCACTTTGGCGTGAATGACAACATTTTATTCATCAAAATGAGGATACGTAATTACAAACAAACACCAAGTAACTCATTCAGCACTCACTTAATAATTTCTTTTTTTACAAAAATAATCAAGGTAATTATTCCAAGGCCAAAAAGTTTTTTTTTGTGTGTACTGTATTATCCTCATAGCTCTGGTTATGTAGCTTGTTGCTACCCTTTAGAAGTAAAACAATCTTCAACCCAACCCACAATTAATCCATATATTTATATTAGCAACATGTGGAGGCCCCAAACAGAATATATTTTCATACATCATACGGCATAGTGCCGGAAAATCTTTGGTGTCTTTGTTGCCTCTTAAATAGACAGCTTTAGGTAAAACTGCAGTACACACAGAGATACTCTGATACAAAAAGTAACCCATGAGCAGTCATTTAAGTGAAAAGATGGCATGGACAAGGACATAAACGCAAATATTTAAACACACACTTTGTTCCTCTCTCCAACAAGAACACCTCCTGCTGTCAGTGCTGTGTATCCTTGAGACCGCCCTCCATGCCCTCAGGTCTCGATGCTGCCCTGCTTTTCCTGTTGACACACATGTAGGCACACACACACATCCTTACCCTTGTTCCTTAAGCGAAAGTGTTCAATTGGCAGGTGCACACGGCGTGAAATAACAAGAGGGGGCCAAAAGCAGCCACACCATTGCACCGTATATGTGTGTGAATGCCTGTGTTAGTGTGTTGTGAGTGCACATGCAAGGAGCTAAAGGGACGCGGAGGAAACTGGGGGTTGAGGTGGTCCAACAGAGAGGCCCAGTGTGATTAATACAGTGTTTACACCCAGGGTGCCGGCGTTGCACGTCCCGTTAATCTGTCCCGCTGAAGATCTGCTGAGCCTGATGTGAAATGAGGCGTGAAGGCGAGTCGTTTATTATCTGGGCTGATGAGGGGAACAGGCGGGCGGCAGCCGCAGCACGCCACTTGGGACCTACAGAAAATTACATTCCTAAACACAGCACCAATGAGCATTCTTTTATTATAAAAAATTTCGACAAGTATTTAAATTCAACTTTCATTTGAAAACCTGAATGGAAGCCTTATATGCACAAATCAATGTAATTTGATGCAGCCCTAGTAATTAACCGCCTTTCCTATTTTAGCATTGGCAGATTACCTGTGTTGCGTAGAGAAGCCGATTTTCAAAGTAGAATGTGGGAAAGGAACACTCAAATGGATTAATCTAATTTATGAGATTCATCTACCCCTAAAGTTTAATCACCTGACTACAATATGAATACTATTTGATTCTTACAACAGCATCGTATCGGGGGTTGATCCTTGGAGGCTCCCGGAACAAGGATGTACACCGCAGGTTGGATTTGTAAAAACTTTATTTTACACATGTTTTTTTGCAATCAGTGGGTCCTGGGCGTCCAGCTTTTCTCTCCCCTCGCCGGATCTTCCCTACTGTCTTAAATACAGGGAAACAAACAACGACCGTTTCCTGAGCCACTTTCCTCCTCTGTCCCCTCTGCAGCCGGGCCGAACAATGCCCGCCACCACAAGCATTAACTTTTTTCGTGCCATTTACTTCAATCTCAAAAAGTAGATATAAATCGACATGTGCATCCTAGTTGTGAGATATTTAGTTATGGCATGACCTGTGGAATAATTAACCCGAGAAATTGTCCCTTGCTTGATTTACAAGCTGTTACATTTGGAAATCCAACACTTTGAAGGTAAGTAATGTGAGATGTGTGTTTGGAGGGATTTGACAATGGCAAGGCAATGCGTATCAACCAATAGTTTGTGAATTGTACTGAGTGTATTTAGTCCAGCCTGTAGCTTCCCTCTGAGACTCACATTATTCCAGCAGCACTTAAAAGCAAGTTCGATGGATTATAGCAAGGAGGCCGTGACACTGATCTGGTACAATACTCCTGCCTGTTGTACACCCTGCAGATGGGAACCTGAATCTGACAGGAGCAAGTTTTAAGCATGTTTCTGTGTCTGTGGAGTCTAACACCAGAGAGGTGCGACTTTGATCTTGACCCTCCCCTCTCCACCGTCCTGTTAATGAACTTCATGACAATGCCATGGAGCAAAATCAAGGGCAGAAAAATTCTTAAAACAATTGTCACAATTCACCGACCGAGTATTGGATGGTGACATATGTTAAAATTGTTTATTTAATTAAAGCCTCTGGTTAAAATATAGGTCAACCTACTACTGGACAGACAGGACAAACATGACATTTTGTGTAAAATGAAGTCTGTAGAGTGCTCTCATACTACAGTGCACATAAGAAAGATATTCTTTCAGAAGTGCTTTTGAAAGTTGTGTGCCTACAAAATGCTTTCTAGTTTGCAAAGAGACAGGGACATAGCTGCATTCGGGTTAGAAAAGTGAAGCCAATACATTCATACAACACAATGCACGCTCTTATCGGCCATCAAGGCTTGACTCATCTTGTATGAAAAGAACATCCTGTCAAGTCTTTTGGCTCCACAGGGAAACATCCGTAGCTCAATTTAAACAAATGTCATGCATAATGTATCGTGTGGATGCACAACAATGCCCTTCGTTTCTGTATTCTGTGTGTGTTTATGATTTGGGGGTACAACATGGCCCTTTTTGCTGAACTTATTCTGTTTCATAGTGTCTTTCAAAACCCGAGTTGAACACAGGTGCTCAGACTCCCAGAGAAAGTGATGTCTATTTACACTGCTGCTTACCCGCATCTTCATGTCTGTCGTATTACCAATGACTCACTTGCATTAAGTAATCAAGCGTCCTTAAAAGATTAATCCAGGATTTAGCAATGTATTCTGTTTTATGTAAATCAGATACCAAAGTAGGTTATTCTTTTAAGCTGTAAGCATCAAGCCAAACGTGCCAAGTACACCTAGCATTCATGAAACGAATACCACAACATATTTTTTGTAATAATATACTATGTGTAGTATATATTAATTTTTTAGCTTAGTATATTTGAGAAATATGTTGCGCAATTACTTCCTTTGGGATTCATGTAAATCAGCTTATATCAATGTATTGACGGCAATATCGGCAGCGATCAGCTCTGACTCCGATGTGGTAGGCAGACACACCCCTCACTTATTCAGGTACAAAACAGAATCCATTTAAAGTAACCCATGATGACCCACTCCAGTTTGGTTAATTACCGTGAAAAAATGTGATCAAAAACGTGCTCATTCTCTATGGATCTTTAGCCTACTATAGTGTGTGTGTGTATTTATACAAAAATCCATGCACCATGCTATCGTCCTCTGCCAGTCACAGCCTTCTGCTGACGAGTCACAAAATGGGTTGTCTGTCGATATTATTTGTCGCTCTGCGTGCAGCCGGAGTCGGGCCAGCTGGGGGAGCGTTTAGAGTAATAACTGGGAACGAGGGTGGCAATAACTCCGCCAGCTCTCTCATCAAATCAGAGCCGACTGAACCGAAATAATCAGCAATTGAAATCAGAGGAAGGAAAAAAGCTGAACTGACAAAATGGGAAATGTCATCATGAGAAGAGCAATAATAAAGGAATCAATGAGGTGCAGTTGCTGATGCACCTCAGGAGCCAATAAGACAACTGGGGCAGAGCTGTGCCTTCAGTCTGTTCCCAGAGTCATAAAGGAGAGAGAAAACGACTCTGCTGGAATTTGGATATCACTGTTGAGAACCATGTGTATGGTCAATACACAATCCATGCAGGTACACTCAGTAGAAGTTTAAATTGACCACAGTACAGAACCTGGACATTGTCCAGGATGTCATTAGGAATTTAGGAATAAAACGTAAATGAATGTACATCATACACAAAATAGTTTTGTTTTTTCTTGACAATTTGCAGACAGTGCAGGTGTGGAGATCAAAAGAACAAGTGAGGACGTCTGAGGCTTTGCTTGCTAAACTGCTAAAGCAACAAGGCCTTTTTTACCAGGGATGCACATCCCCCAAAATAGCAAAAAACAGCCATTCGTTCTCTGATGGAGTTCATCAAAAAGTGCTTGGTGTACTCTGCTGCACTAACATACACCAAGGAAAAAAAACTCTTTGGAGAAAATGCCACTCTCTAGGCGTTCCGTCACCAGGAGGATTGAAGAAATCGCGAAAGAAAGCTTTGAAGCTTCAGCTTCCAAAAAAGCTGATCATTTTGAATTCTTCTCCTTGCCTCTGGATGGATGAGAACTGCACTGTCTGTGACACTGCCCAGTTACTCATCTTTATACGTAGGATAACGAAAGACTTTGTGCTTACACACGATCCGGCATCAATGCAGTCAATAAATAGGGACGATGATGGGGAGGCGTTTGTCCATGGAGGAAAATGCATGATTCCACAAGATGAGACTGAAATGGGACAAACTGCCACGTCACAAGCAATGCCTGTCCAAATCTGCGAAAAAAGGAAAAAATGTTGGACTTATAAAGCCGATGCAAGAGAGACGTATCCATGTTGTTGATGTTATAATTAAAATAGTTAACTCCATCACGACAATATATAATACTGCTGAAGGAGCATGAGACTGACCAAAGTCCACATGTCAGCTAGGCTACCACCTAGGTGACATGTGGCTCAGCCTGGGCAAAGTTCTTTAAAGAGATTGGGACCTGAGAGCAGAGATCCAAGATCTTTGTGAGAAGAAAGGCAAAGACATCCAAGAGCTTTCAGATGTTGCATCTGCTGTTTCTGCTATAAACACATGGATAACTTCTGCTGTACTGCACTTGAATATAGTATCCTCCCCGAAAACATGGTACCCTTTGCACCCTGGACATCAGACAGTTGATGGACCCCATTGACTTCCATAGTAGGAAAAACAAATACTATGGAAGTCAATGGGGTCCATCAACTGTCTGATTACCAACATTCTTTAAAATATCTTTCTTTGTGCTTAGCAGAATAAAAAAATCATACAGGTTTGAAACAACTTGATGGTGAGTAAATGATGACACAATTTTCATTTTTGGGTGAACTATCCCTTTAAAACAAAGTAACCTATACTTGCAATTGTAAACTGGTCCATGGCACTTACAGTAGTTCTCAGCTTTGTATGGGTTTTTGGAAACGGAACAGTAGATATGCATATCTACAGGGGCCGCAAGGATAGTGTACTGGTTGGTGGTTGTGTCCGACCGATTGTGGTGGGCCGGTCTGGGCAAAAATGCCAGGGCCATTTTTTTGTCCCAGTCCAGCCCTGCAACCATGTGTTACACCGTCCATGTGGGGTTTTACCAGCAGAACTGCAACCCAACCCTTTTGGCTTCCTTCTGTGTTTTTACTAATTCAAAATTCATATTCCCTTTTTTTTACTGTTTTATATTCTCCTTTTTTATATATCTGCTTCTTGTTTTCTTCAAAATAGTTGCTTAACATTGTTAGGGGAGGACTGAGACCATATTTTGCTGTCATTTTTCTGCATGGACCAGGGTTAAAATATTCACTTGTTTCTCTTTATATTTCCATCCTTGGCTGCTTCGTTTTCATATTCCTCAATTTTTGTGTTGCTTAACCTGTTTACTGGAAACGTATTCTCTTAAGAAACCACTTTAGTAAACAAATATAAAAAAGGCTCTTTTGTTCCTTGTTGTGTTTGTATGTCACACAGCCCTGCTCGTGTGCCATCATATGACTGCGGTTGGGTTTCTGCTCCCATGATGAACGTGCTCCCCTGTGATCTGTGTTATTTGACAGATTTGTTTTTGCGCGTGTGTGTGTGAGTGTATTTACCGGTGTGTAGGTGTGTGTGGGGGTGGCTGGTTGAGAGAAAATAGGTCACGGGTGGAACAATAACAATTTAAAGAAGAAAACAATGAATGTGACAGTTGAGGAAAATACATTGCTTTGCTTCTAATAAACTGCACTGAAAAAAATGGACTGAAAAAAGCAATGAATGAGAAAATAAAGGTGCGCCGGAGGGATTCGTGCACAGCTGCTTTCTGCAATCTGACAACATGTCAATAACCTCACCAAGTTTAGAGATATATATATATATATATATATATATATGAAAACAAATATAAACCCCAAAAACAGATGAACCAATAACAATACTTACGTTTTGTCTTCCCAAAAGCAATGGAAATATTAATTAAATAATAGAGAAATGTATAATAAATGTTTAAAAACACATGTTTTATTACAGTTGAAGTGTTTCCCGTAACTGTCATTTCAACAAATGTCAAATAAAAATGGGGAAATAACACACTAAAGATCAAGCTTCACAGGATGTGTAGAAAGGATTCATTAAAAGTCAAGTGTGATTTTTAAAACCATATATTTACTACATATAAAAACGAGACAATTCGTTATTTACACAATGGGCATGTATCACAATGACAAATTACCATTATAACAAATTATTTTCAAACAACACATGTAGCTGTCCGTTTATTTCATCGATGGCAAGGAAGTGGAGGATTGAAATATGGCGACGTGCTCTCTGTCCAAGGCTCTTCTTCCAGTTTCAGTACTAATGTCATCACCGTGAATATCAAATTGTACAGCAGCCGTCATGGTGACCATCATTGTTTGGCTATGGGTTCAAACTATTAAGACGTCCATATTAACGTCAATGTTAAATTTTGACAAAAATCTGAATCCAAGGATACCGAAAGAATCACTTGCAAACATTGAGCATTTCTCTTGTCTCATCCGGTCAGGGTTACTTATTACGTTGTTATATTATGTTAAAACCCAATTTAAAAATAATTATTACATCCATTAGGAGAGAGGACCAACATGACATGGAAATAATTAGCTCATTCACAGAGCAAAGAAGTGCTTTACAGTGATGACGGTGGCCATTCTGCTTTTCATCTTCCTCATCAATTTCCCCAACACCCAAGAGAAAGAGAGAAAGATGATGAAGGCTGTATGGCAGCCAAGCCTGGTGTTGAGGTGCTCAGAAAGTCATTATGTCGGTCCAGGTAATGGGAAGGCCTGGGGAAAGTGTTCAATAACAGGGACTCGGCTTATCTCCCACCTGGACCGGCCTGAATATCATTAATTACACGCTCTGTGTGCCTCAGCTCTCTCTCTAGATGTATGTTGGTGTTTCCTCACAATTCCGAGTTAGAAGGATTTGTTCCCTCCCCCCACCCCCACTGTGCACAAACCGACCACATCATCCCCTATTACGCTGTCCTTCCTCAACCCTACATTTACGTAAGCTCATTTGCTCTTCTTACTGATAATACACAACATTACTTTTAGAAGCTATCAGCAGTCTTGTGGAGCGAGTTCATTAAAGGCGATGATGTTTCTGGTAAACTGAATTTATTTGTTTGCAACTAATGAATATGCCTAGAATGTGACTAACACATCATCTTTTGCGGGTGTTGGTCCCCAAACATTTTTGTCGAAGAATAGTGTTAGAAAATAAGTTGCGGACCCGTCTTTAATGTGTCTATCAAATCAAATGTGTCTGGTGATTGGGGACTACTTATTTTACAGCACCTGGGGATTAACAGGACTTGGCTGTTTCTGATTTAAGGCACGCTTCACGATCAGTGCAATTCAAAGAAGCGGATATCCCCGCCTGCGAGATCAATTTTGATCCACGCCTCAAGAGTCAACGTTGAGTCTCCACCTGTGCATGCTGCAGGACCACATTTCTATATGCAGAGCACCATACGCCCTGGCTAGCAGGCCTTTCTGCCCACTTCTACGGTTCTCTTTCAAAGCTTGTATCACATGCACTCACTGGTTTTACGCAAATTCAATTAAAAAAACAAGAGCAGCATAATGGTAATGATAAAAATGACAAGAATAAAAAAAACCTTAACATTCATTCGCACTTCCACATACCACTTTGAATGCAGTGTATTACCTAGCAATAACTCTTGCCCAACAGACTATGTATCTTCATGTTCATGATGTTTACACAAATCTTACTAAAATGGAAGGAGTCTCCATTTGTGTTAGGGTGCAATCTAATCAAACCGTTCACTCCACAAACCAGTTCCGGTTTTCACAAGTTTTTCATTCTCAGAGAGGGAAACCGAGGCATGGAAGCGAGGAGAAGAGAATACAATACGGGAATGGTCACCTATTTAGTCAGGTGTGTGGGAGAGTTTTCAATTTGAAAATGAAAATGAAATATTTTGGTGTACTAATTTGATTTCTTTTCCAAAGCCTTTAAGTGGAAAAACATGTTATATTTGCAAATAAAATAAAATACAGAGAGAAGGTTGGAATTAGTTTTATTCTTATTTTCCCCAACGTGCAGTCCAAACAATGACCCCAAAGTCAAAAGACAAACGAAAGTGCTATAGTGCTTGAGCTAAATGCTTGAATTAGCAGGTTAACATACACAGAAGGTATCATGTTAACTGTGCCCACCATCTGACTTAGATTACTAATGTTCTTTAGGATTTAGTAATTTATGTTCAAGTTCAACATTGTACTTCCTCAGTAAAAGTTTCAAATAGAATGAAATCGTATATTCTTAGTGTGCTTCATGACTGATCCTAATAAAATCCTTTTTTAAGCTTATTTCATCTTCATTCCTTCATTCCTCCTTTCATGTCCATTTTGTTTTATTAGCAACATCTTTTTTGGCAGCATTGGTGCAAGATTTTAATTATTATCATAATCTCATTGATCTCAGATTGCGCTCTGTAGAGAACATTTGCTTTTTAGATACTCCTGTTACAAGCACACATTCATTTGTAAAATTATACTGTGTTTTCCCTAGATGGGGTAGCGGCCACTGTTCTAATTACTGGAAAACACCTACCTTTTTTTCTGTTTTTCGTGTTTACAACACGTTTGTATTCTAATCATTTTCAGTCTCTTTCCTAATTGCTTTTGTGACAGAGTGGCTCTGTCCACTTCAATCTACCTGTCTAGTGGGTTGGTCTAACTCAGGTGGCTTGCCACCTATGCAACTCCAGTCACGGTGGGAGACCCAGCTGCAAACAATTATTCCCCGTTGTTGTGGTCACAGGGCGGGGCTCTCCCCTGGAGAGTATATGTATGAGTGCATCTACCTGTGGTGGGCCTATCTTACTGCTTCTCGGGGGTACAATGTTTGCTTGGGGGTTTCTGTGAGACTCACCTGGTCGTGGCGTTTGTGGGCTTTGGGTAAGTTTTGGTAATATAAATTGTTAGGCATTGTTTGGTGGTAGCTGATGCTCCTGTCTGCATAGTCAGCCGTGGTTTGGAGGTTGCGGCTGAGCGAGCGTGTCTGCAGGAAGCTGGTGTGGCAACTCCCCGTTCTGCGCCATCAACGGTAATCACCAGCCTGTCGACTGAGTTTGGCTTGAAAGAGCGTGGTTCTCCAGCCTGGGTATAGTTACTTAAGTGTGACACCATATTCCGACTGTAGGCTGTCTCATCTGTACTGTGATTGCAGTTGCTCTGGCCAGCTGTTTTAGCAATGTGTTAATTTGAATCCGATCTGCAGCCAAGCGGCACTGTCATGATGCATCGCTGAAGCACTACGGCTGACCAGTGGATCACCTGCGGAGGCAAGCCCCCAAGATATTGCGGAAACCCCCTCCACTGCTGTTCTGTCTGGACTCGTTTTGTGAATTAATCATTTTTTTCTTTGTTTGTGTGTGTGGGCCCCGTGGCCGATATTTTGTGTTAATGGTTTTCTTTATTTAAGGAACAGGAGTTGCTTGGGCTGCTGATAAGAGTGGTTGGCTGAGCCTGGTGGTGGCGGTCCCCTTCGTTTTCATTCACATTATTTCATTATATATTCAGCTGTGTGGTTTTCTTTTATTTTGTTTTCTTTGCTGTGACATTAGAGACTGTCCACCCCCACCTTTTCCTCAGTAGTCCTCTCTGCCAGCGAGCCCTCAGTCTTCTGTCCCCTTTTCCTGGTTTGGTTTATTTGTAACATGGATGACTTTTAAGCATTTCTCGTTGTTTTGGTTTAATCATGTATCAATTTATAGATCATATCAATTGTCTGGAGACTGTATTTTAAGAATGATGTAATTATAAATAAATGTTGTGGCACACCCGGGGGGGGGTCCACGTCACACGCTCAATCAGACACGCCGGCACCAGGAGTACAATGGGTAGTGTTTTATTGGAGGCAAATGAAGGAGGTTTAGCCACACTTCACCGTTCCCTCCCTTTGTCGTTGGGTCCACGTGTCGTTCATCAATCGGGTCCTCGTCCAAAGGGGGTCAATACACGGGGGGGGGGTTAGTCAGCCGGTCCAAGTCACAACAATTACCTCAGTTTTCCGTTTGTTCGTTCGCTGTCACCACACCTCTCTCTGCTCTGTCCTACTCCCAACAACCTCCTTCACTCTCCCTGCTTCCTTTATGGCTGAGTTCCTCCTGCCCGGATTCCCGGCAGCCTCTCCTCGTTAGGCGGGGGAGGTCCATAGCAGGCTTGGGGGTGGAACTACCGGGCCGCTACATACCTCCCTTCTACCACCACTCCCCTCAGTCTGCTACAACGTGTAATTGTGTATAATGGAATCACGTCTAGTGCCGGTGTTGTTCGAATCTGTGTCCTGTTGTTGACCCTAAATAGGTGCTCCATGTTATTAATTCCGGGGGTGAAATTCCCACGGTGGCGTTGCTAGCATATTAATTTAGATTATTTGGTCGTCCTCCTGACATTGCTACACTTTTTCAAATGTGCCGTCAGTTAGTTGAAAGTATACTGAAAATCTCTCCTCGTGATTTGGTCTTGTGCAGTTACTCTATAAACAGAATACTCCGGCAACAATTCTGTTGAATGTTTACATGTTTTTGTAAATGTAAAGCAAAATGTAATAATCCGCTAACTCATTTTCTTTGTTTCTCTTGCATGTTCTGTGATGCCGTCTTCACAACAGGTAATAAGACTTTTTCTCATTTTGTATATTTGAATAGGTTGAGTTAAATAGTAATCAACCTGATACTGGCTGTATATAAAGCCTGCTCACATGCACCACTGCAAGCCAACATGACTGTTTGGTAAAGCAGGCTGCTGTACTCGGCTTTATTGGCAAAGTCTGTGTGCAGAGCCAAACTCTTTATGAATGTCTACAGATCCAAGTGTTTTGTATAACACAGTGCCTAGATTAAATAGGAAAGCTCTTTCTCTGTGATCTGTTGATCCTGTTTGCCTTCTCTGTGGCAAACTAGAAAGACAACAGTGAAATGCTATAACATTACTACTTCGACTCGGATATGTTCAATCTCCTTTGATAAGAGTTTTGTCTCCGGCAACTTAAGAATAGACAACTGCTTAATGCAGCACTGTGCTCCCCAGCATCATTGTCAGTCGTCCACACAGTGCTGAGCAGGTAGTGTATGCACAATGGGGCTTCTCATAGTGCTCTCCTGCTGAGGCCGGAAAGTTTGTGGGCTGAAAAACAGAACAGGGTGCAAAATGCTCCATAGAGCTGACATCAATGTGTTCGCCTTCTGTGTGTCTCATCCATTAATATCATGTCAGCATAAAATGAGAAGTGTTTATTCAAAAGGAAATGTTCCAATTTTGATTCAAGAGGTGTTCATGTCATACAGTATGATGAGCAAGTGTTTGGGATCTTAAAAGCTGCAGTCGACATGAATAAACACAGTTACTGGATCTTGTACAGTGGTTAGTCATAAAAAGAAGCCCTTCATAAGCTCAGCTGTCACCTCTGCTGGGGGCTGCTCTGAAGCAAAAAGATGATGACAAGCCTGATAGAAGTTGACAAGACTTTTAGCTCCTCTTTCAAAGGGTCTCGACGCAACAATTCTCACTAGTTTTTTTCTGTAATCATTTTCCCATGGTTGGATCTCAATTTTTATCAATTTTTTTCTGTCCACAGTGTAGACAATCAGAGCAGAAGAAATCCCATTTTAAGGCGGATCCACAACACACACACGCATGCTCCTATTGTTCCCAACTATCATTCTGTCCACATTAGATTTCAATGATGCACACACAAGCAAATACACTAATGCACTCTGCTTGTTATTGTTTTTTTCTCTTTGTATATCAATATAAAGAATATATCTCTATTCATGCACCTCATTATCCCGCCTCTACGGAGCTCACTGTTTTTGGACATAAACGTTTGCAGCCGCAGAGCCGAAGCAGCCCTTCAGTCATTAATGCCAACTAAGCATCTTTGTCAGCCTGAGCGATATTTCCCTGACTACAGCACAAGTCCTTTACCCACCTCCTACAGCTCTTCTTCCGTGTGCTCTGCTGACCAATTTAAAGGACCATACCGTTATTATCACAAGACTTCGCCCTGTGTGAGGGAAAACCCTTAATGATTTAGGATTAAAGAGGGGCCCTTTTTTCTAATGGTCTAAATCCGGGGTGTCAAACTCATTTTAAGTATAGGACCACCTACAATCTGTTATTTTTCACAATAGCAAATCCGGTGGGCCACACTGGACCCCCCCCCCGACAGGCTGGATTCGGTCTTGGGTCGGACACCTATGGTCTAAAGGTTGAGTTCAAGCTGTCTTGAAACCTATGATACTAAACAAGACATCTTGTATTTTGTCAATATGTTACACATGGGAATAGTTGTTGGCACTGCCTTCCACAACTGCAATTTATGTTAAGTGAGGAGTTGATTGGTCACCGTCTGCTCCTTTGTATTTTCTCTGACCTGAAGACTGTTAAAGCTTTTTACATTATCTGACATCCCCTCTCTCACATGAATTTTTCAAAGTAGAAAATTATACCACTTCTATATGTCCATAGGTCAAGGCAGAACTCACAGGTACTATGCAAATACAGTATGACACAACCCAGTTTGTGCAATATTGAAGAATTGGCCATTAGGTAATGCACATCCCAAACAGCGCTAGGGTAGGTTAAATACAAGTCCATGGACATCAGGCTTTGGCATGTGTTAAAATGAGATATCTTCATTCTCTTTCACACGCTGTTCCACACTTAGGTTTTTTCACTCAAATGTCAGTGGGTTTGAATAATTCAATTTAATTAATTTTATTTTGTATAGCCCAAAATTACAAATTTGCCTCAGAGGGCTTTACAGTCTGTACACATGCAACATCCTCTGTCCCGAAACCCTCACATCAGCACAGGAAAAACCCAAATTATGAAAAAACCCTTCAATGGGGAAAAAAGGGAAGAAACCTTAGGGAGAACGTCAGAGGAGGGATCCCTCTCCCGGGATGGACAGAATGCAATGGATGTCATGTGTACATAGTCAACAATGTAAAATGTACAATACATTCAGCTCCTCTAACAGAGATGATACAAGTAATTGCAAGTAGCAGAACAGGTGTATGGCAGGACCACTGCAGGGACAACCACCATCAGATCGAACCAACATCCACAGAGGCTTCTGTGGGGAGGGAGAGCAGAAAGATGTTTATGATGACAGTAATGTCAATCATATTTAAATTAATGGTGATGGCAGCAGCAGGTGTCAGCAGAGCCATGCCAGGAGTCAGAACCAGGGTCCGCACGAAACTATGATCCACGGAGACCTGCTTGGCGAGAAAGCACAAAGAACTCCCGGAAAGAAGCTGAAATTAGTGATGTACATAACTAAAACATGGATGATTGTGGAAGGAGAGAGTGAGAGTGTGAGAGTGGGGCTCAGCGTGTCCTAAGCAGTCCTCCGGCAGTCTAAGCCTAGAGCAGCTTAACTAAGGGCTGGTCCAGGCTAACCTGAGCCAGCCCTAAATATAAGCAATATCAAAGAGGAACGTTTTAGGCATTATCTTAAATGAACTGACCGAGTCTGCCCCCCGGACTGAAAGTGGAAGCTGGTTCCACAAAAGAGGAGCTTGATAACTGAAGGCTCTGGCCCCCATCCTACTTTTTAAAACTCTAGGAACCACAAGTAGCCCAGCATCTACGGAGCGCAGATGCCTTAAAGGGCAGTACAGTGTAACGAGCTCTTTAAGATAAGACGGTGCCTCACCAGCAAGTCTTGTAGGTGAGGAGAAGTACCTTAAATTCTATTCTTGATTTAACAGGAAGCCAGTGCAATGAAGTTCATACAGGAGTTATATGATCCCATTTCTTAGTTCTTGTTAATACACGTGCAGCAGCATTCTGAATAAACTGGAGAGGTTTAAGCGATTTACAAGAGCAGCCTGATAACAAAGAATTGCATTAATCCAGTCTAGAAGTAACAAATGCATGAACTAGTTTTTCTGCATCACTTTGAGACAGGAAGTTCCTGATTTTCGATATATTAAGTAGTCCTTGAAGTCTTCTTTAGATGAGAGTTGAAGGACATATCCTGGTCGAAGAGAACTCCAAGATTTCTGACGGTGCTGTTGGATACCAGAGCAATTCCATCCATAGAGACTGTATCACGTGACAGCTGACTTCGAAGGCGCTCTGGGCCTATCATGATAACTTCCTTTTTTTCCGAGTTTAACATCAGGAAGTTGCAGGTCATCCAAGTTTTGATGTCTCCAAGACAATCCTGAAGTCTAACAAGCTGGTTGGTGTCTTCTGGCTTGATCGATAGATACAGTTGAGTATTGTTATGCGGTGTTTTCTCATAACGTCGCCCAAAGGAAGCATATACAGGGTAAATAGAATCGGTCCAAGCACAGAACCTTGTGGGACTCCGTGACCAACAGTGAACATTGGTGGTCCTCGATGATTCACCGTTCACAAACTGGGATCGATCCAATGAATAAGATTTAAACCAGCTGAGTGCAGTTCCTTTGATGCCAATCAAGTGTTCCAGTCTCTGCAGCAAGATACGGTGATCGATGGTGTCAAATGCAGCACTGAGGTCCAGCAAGACAAGACAAGAAAAGAGACAAGTTCTTGGTCCGATGCAAGTAGAAGATCATTTCTAATTTTCACCAGTGCCGTTTCTGTGCTGTGATGCATTCGAAATCCTGAATCCTCGAACAAAGCATTGTTTTGTAGAAAGTCACATAATTGATTTGTGACAGATTTCTTAAGGATCTTAGCGAGGTAGGGAAGATTAGAGATGGGTCTGTAGTTAGCCAACACCTCTGAAGCTAGAGTAGGTTTCTTAAGAAGAGGTTTAATCAGGGTTCGAAATGAGGGGGGTCTGGGGGGGTCCCGGACCCCCCATAAGCCATTGGGGACCCCCCATAAGAATTTATTTTTAGATTTTGGGGGGTCCCCAAAAAATATTTTTAACATTAAAAATGATTGTGTAATTATAGGTCTTTAGTGACGTTTTATATTTATAGCAAAAAATTACTTTATTTCCTAGCGCGATTGAGCAGCAATCAGGGCAGCTAATAGCGTCACAGATTGTTGTCGTGGTCCTCCGGAGTAAACAGTACAGTCTGTGACGCAGACACGTAGGTCATTGAACGCGGCAAAAACGAAGCCTCACAAAGAGTGAAATCTAAAGAACCCTAATGAAAATCCCGAGACCCGGGGCTAATACGGTACAGGTGTCTTAACGGCCGTTATCTACCAGACCGAATAGTAACTCTGATTTCGGTGCCTTATTTAGATGCCACTTAAATGCCTCCCGCTTCTCCCTGATGCTCCGAAAACGGACGTTAGAGGGAAGTGAAACAGCGCCGCACGGGACGCTAGTAAACACTACACTGGACAGCAGGTATGTTAGCCTACCGTTAGCTAGCAGCTGAAGTATATACATATTTTAAATATGTCAATGGAGCAACAACGGTTAAAATACTGACAGTTAAACGGTGTAAAGTGTGTCTGTGTTTCACTGAACAGTCTGTAGCTGCCGTTGTCTGAAAAACAAACAGATGTTGCGTTCACGTGAAATTCGTGCTGCATTCGAAGGTGTTGTAAAATACCCTTTTCCCATTGTTTTTGTTGTTTAACAGTAATTTACTGGTGAAATAAGTTTTTGTTATAAGTTATTGTTATTATATTATTAATAATTCATTTAATGTTGAGCTCACTATCGTTTCCTTTTTTTTTTACTAACTAAAAAAAAAGAAGCAGGGGTGCCCTGTAGGTCTTCTCTCCAACCCCAGTTAACACTAACCTGATGAAGTTGTTAACAAATAAATCAAATATGTGCCTGGTCACTTAACATGTCGATTTTGAATAATGTGGTTACTATTGGATTATTGTCATATTAATGGCTTTCGGTCATGTTAGAATATCTTACTTTTTTTTTTAAACGTGTCCCTAAAGATTTTAGTTCAGGTTATAGATTGACTACTTTAAAACAAAGTAAAACATCTAATGTAGGTACAGTCTTTATAGACATCATTATTATTCAATCCAGCGGCTAGTTGTTTTACAAATTGTATTAACATAAGGGATGAGAAATGCCATTTGTATTTCATCCAACCCTTTGAAGGTGCATGGTGCTGCCATAATGAGGACACCTGCTGGATTTAGGTAACTTAGTTAACTTCCTTGCTCAAGGAAAGAATGACCTGTTATCCACTTTGTCATGTCAGGGATTTATATAAGGTGCTGTAACTTTGTTGGTCCAGAATTAGAGGGTTACCTGTTTGATTATAGCCAATCCACTTCTCCAGACACCACTACAATACTGGGACCAGCCCAAACCATGAAAAACATCCCAAGACCATTATCTCACCTTCAAAATATGTCAATATAATTTGGCCTGCAGTATATAGTGTAGCAAGGTAGTCTTCAGTATTTTTTATAGTTACATTTTAGGGGACCCCCCAAGAGTCCTAAGTCATTTCGAACCCTGCCTCTGACTTTAAATATAGCTCTGCTAATTGCCACCTACAGAAGTTCTCTGGTGACTGCAATCATCTGTCTCATTTCCGCCGGTGATGACAGGAAATACAGAGAACTCAACCAGGGCTTTTTAGGATGGTGCCAGCTTAACCACCTCCAGATAAACTCTAGTAAAACAAAGGAGCTGGTGGTGGACTTCTGTCGGGGTAAACACTCCGGTACCAGTGAACATCCAGGGAACGGCATTGACATTGTGGGTACCTCGGTGTTCACTTGAACAATAAACAAATGGACAGATCACATCTGTGCACTCTTCAAAAAGGGTCAGAGCAGACTATCTGCTGAGGAGACTGAGGCAGATACCACGACAGATCTTTGATTCAAGTTCATCAAGAAGACCAGCAGTGTGCTATCTTACATGAATGCAGTTATTAAGAAATGCAAAGAATACTAATAGTGCCGTTACTTCTACTGCCACTGCATTCCTTTCTACAGCTTTGTTTTTATTCCCCTCCCATCCGGAATGCTTTTGGACTTGTCTCATGATAAACCGCATAATGGGAATCCCAGTTCAGATGAAAAACATGGAAAAACATCAGGGCAGAGCGAACGCCACAGTGTATGTCAAAGCAGGCTAACTTCTGTTTGAACCAAAGAGGCTTACAGCAAAGCTCACTGATTTGACAAACCTATTGAGGTGAGTTTTGATCCTTGGACTAAAATAATCACTGGAGTTGTAACATTATAGTGACCAAGGATAAATTAGAAAAACAACCTAACCATGTCACCACCACATTAAACCCTGTTGACTAAATATCAATCAGGATTTTAGATACCCAGACCACAGCAAAGCGTGAATGCATCTTAAACACACTTCTATTGAGGTTAGCCAGATGACAGCGGCGATGGTAGCACGTGGGTGCGCTGGGAACTGCAAGGTTGGAGGTTCAAACCCTAGCTCCTCCATGTCTCATGTCGAAGTGTCCCCGATCAAGACACCCAACACCAAATTGCTCTCTAGGCAAAATGTAAAATACAATGGCTTAAAAATGCAATGTATGACGCTTTGGATGAAAGTCAGCTAAATGATACCTAATGTAATGACATTAACTACAATTTTTTGCAAATAAATTTGTATACTTTTTGCAATGACGGTTGCTCCTCGCGATCTCCAGGGACCAGTTTGTAGTTCTTGAAGGTTGAATTTCTTAGACATAAGAGGATGAAGGCAAAGGTCTGTATGCACAGAACCTCAATGTCACTAATTCTGCCTCTTTTTTTGTACTGACTAAGCCCTTCTTTTCCATGTTTGTTCACTGCTCATTGCACATATTACGTCATTCATTATTAGCATGAGCCAAGCATTGTTAGACTGGCATGTTGGGAGGGCCACAATCCTCTTGGCTTTTGCAATCACTCTCTTGCTCATCTCATTAGATTACCACTTCTAACAATTATTCACACCATTTAGCACCTATTCATCAAATCCTTTCATTCTCTCTTCTTTCCTTTGCCTCTCTAACCTTTTCTTCCTTTTTTTCAATTTGTACCCTTCTTTTTTGCTTGTTTTTTTTAGTTGTCCCTCCAAATATTTAATTTGTTAAGAAGTGAGTTTTGTTTTTCTTCTGTGGTCATAAGCTCTTACTGTTTTCAAAAATGTCTCACCAAACCTGCCAGCCCCAGCAGATAGTGTTCTGCAGTGGACCTGCTGTTTTTGTGAGCTGTTTTTTGTGTTTCTGTGTGTACAGGTAAAAAGAAAAGAAACACAAACAAGTAAGTCTAGTGCAATGATGCAGAGGGTCCATGTCCATCCACTTACTTGTAGATGCATAGAATCTGCTTCTTTAAAGAGCAAATAAGCACATTGCTACAAGCTATAAGGTATCTGTGTACAGATGAGGTTGTGGGTTACGTAGAGTTGGACAAAGTACAGCCAGAAACTAAACAGTTTTCTGGCACATGACTAAGTCATAAATTTTGTGAATAAATACAGAATTGTGTGGATATTTGGCAGTCTCTTCAGCAATTATATGGTTTTTCAGAGTTGAAACTTTATTTAAGTAGAACTACAAATCTTTAGAATACATCTCAAAGAAAATAGGGTGAGCTCTTTTTTGATGGGTACCACGATGGGCGACGTGTGTTACTTTGTTTACTTTGCTTGTTACTTTAATGCAATTATTAGTGTGTTCCATGACTGCAAATGGTCAAATAAAGGGGTCAGTATCGAGTTCTTTTCATTGCTCCTTTGAAGGCCGACTTAGACAAATCCCACAACCGTCAAGGTAGTGTTGGAAGTTCAGGTTTGAGTCACTCAGTAACTGTGTTATCAATACAGAAACAGACTCTGCTTTCCCCAAAGATCCCGATAGATGGAAGTTTTATTACTGTCAGCGCTGCAGCATCTTTAAGGACATCCAATCAAGCGTGCGGCCCGGCTGCCCCACAAACATAGATGTTGACCAAGCTCATTAAGTTTATGGGTCTATAATTGATTTCAATCAATAGCCTATCCTCAGCCAGGGTGAACATCTATCGATCAGGAGGCAGGGTCCACAGTACAAAGTAAGAGTAACAGCTTGGATGCATGCAAGGTTTCAGATAACGCTAAGTGATTCGTTTGACTTGATTTTTTTTTACATTTAGAAAGCTATGTCTATTCGAAACATCGCCTTTTCTTCCAGATGAAAAAAAAACGTGATTTAGAAAACAACATTTCTGAGCATAGTGGCGAAAGGCTAAGCTCAAATACAGACTGTCCATTTGATGGATTTTAATATATTTTACATCACAATACACATACAATAAGGTGCAAAACAAAGCGAGCTCTGATGCAAAACCCTCGGAAATGAAAACGACAAACATTCTTGTGTTAATTCTAGTGGTTGTTTAATAGTTAAGGTTAGTGCAACATACAGGGGTTGGATTTGTGGTTAATACAGCCCATTTTCTTCTTCCTTTGCTCAACTAACTCCAGGATTGCTCACTTGAGCACAAATGCATGGTTAATTAAGTCCCATTATCAGAAGGCCTAATTGGCCATGAGGCTGTCAGGGTCAAGGCTTACAACCTCTAGTATAGATCCCCTAATTTGTTGTTTTTCTCAGATGGATACATGGGCATGGAGACAGTCAATAGATACCCAAGGATGCAGTGGCAAGATTATTTAAGATTATTTAACCTTCGGATGCACTGGCTTGATAGCAGTATTTAAACCAAGGGGTCGGAAAGTGATCTATTCTCAATTGGTAAGTGTTTTAATAGTTTGTTTTAGTGGGGGAGGGGGTTTACAATGTGCATGTGCTTTGTTTATAAAACCCTTAATTAAAACATTATTTGGTTGATTATGGTGTGCTTACAATGGCAGCAGAATGTATCTCACTGAAATTACAAACATATTATTTCATAATTTCGTTCAAAACGTCAAAGTTAAGGGGCAGTCATGAGTCTTTTTTTCTGTGGTTTTGGCAAGGTTTGTCTGAGAGAAATAATACTAATTTTAGCATCTTAAGCGTCGTCTCTGCTAGCGCGTCAGTGTGTTGTTTCCTTTGTGTGCACATTTTCTGGACTAATTCGCATATATTTTATGACTTGTTGGAGTGGTTTTTGGAGTATTTTCATATAGAGAAGTGCAGATTTGTGTTGAGTGCACAATATTTCTATTGGAACTTGTCCCTTGGACATGGACTCTCAGGTGAAACAGAACCAACTGGTTAAGAAGGGAAACTCCATCATTAGAACTGGCCAGTCTGAAAAAGGTGGTGGAGAGGAGGACACTGAATCAATGGTTATCCATACTGGATAACTATGGAGCAGCCTCTCCAACTCTTCCTGTAGGTCCAACAGAGCACTTTTTCCAAAAGACTCAAGCAGCTCTGCTGTCACAAGTACAGACATTCCTACAAACTGCGATAAGACTTAGAAATAACCTCTGGCCAAATCAATCACACACAACTACAGGTCATACTGTTTGCTTGTCTAGTTAGATCTTCACACACTGTTAAGTTATTGCTTTAATTTAATTTATTACTGTTCTATTTTCTTTGTACACGTTTCAGGTTTGTATTTTTATTTCTCAACCTGTAAATATAAATGTGGCTAAGTAATTTACCCTAAAAAAAGTAAATGTCCATCCATCCATTTATTTCCTATGTTGTCTCCAATATAGTCTTCAGCACATCCCTCTTCTTTGGAAGTTGAATCTGCAAACTATATATTTAATTGCCAGATTCAAGAATCTGTCATGGGTGGGCAGCACAAAAAAGGCATTTGTTTTGAATCTAATAGGATATTAAGGATCATTATACTGAGTTACCTGCTCCCAAAAGAAGGGTGAGGAGTACCTGAAGTGGACAGTAAGGGAATTTTAGGATGGCTGCAAGAAGGAAAATGGAAGGAAAGAGGTAGAAAATGGTGTAGTATTGATACACGTTACCAAGATAGGTTGGAAAGAGATCTATGTTTTTAAATAATACATTTATATCCAAAACCTTTGGAGCTAACATTAGCACACCATTAACTGATTTTAGCACCTCTATGCTATGCTAGCTGCTAAAGGTATGCTGAATGTATTCACATGCTGCTTTATCTTTTTACCCAGCCTCACAGGAACACTGCTGTTCCTACGTTTAATTGTCTTTGTTCTTGATCACCTTGTAGTGGTTTACTTTTAAACTGTTATCTGTACCTCCAGTTTCCGTCTTCATCTTTTGACCCGTTTCCACTGCTGAACCAGTCTGACTTTCTGGATTTATCTTTATTGATATATTTCCACGTTGTACACCTTTCTGTTTGCTTCTCTCTGAAATTGCTATTTTTCTTTTCCTCAGAAATTTTATAATATTTCTTCAGGAAGTAAAGTTATTAGCAGTATGGGCTCCATAGGGCAATAAGGCGATAATGAACCCTCTACGAGGGCTGTGTTCGAGAACCTAAGGCTGTTCTTGTGATCCCTTAAAGAGTGTATGATAAATAAATTGAACATAAAAAATGTCAGGCTAAGTGATATTAGGTGTTTTGCAGTATATGTTTTAAACAAACAGGTAATACCTAATTAATCAGGAAACAAGAAACGTTTATTGCCACAATATGTTAGACATACCTGGAAATTGTCTTGGCAGTTGGTGCATGACAGAAGACAGTACAATAATGACATAGTGCACCAATAAGATAAAAATAAAATAAAAGTATAATAAAATATATCCTATGGGTTAGTACGCTAAAGCTAAAGCTATGGGTTAGTAAGTTAGAGGAGATAAGATAAAAATAGAGATAAAGTGCACCAGCTAAACAAAGTGATGAGTGACAAATGAAAGTTGTCACGGTTTGGGTCTGCTTGTCTTATTTTGTAGTTTTCATGTCTCTTGTGTTCCTGGGTAACTTCACTTCACCTGCCTTGTCCTGTCTTCCCCCGTAATTGTCTGTCGTGCCTGATCGTTTCCACCTGTGTTCAATCACCTGCACCTCCCTTGTGTATTTAAGCCCTGTGAGTATCTTGTCTTGTGTGGCGTCATTACATGTTGAATGTCTATGTGTCAAGTAAGTCTGTGTTTTCAAGTCCAGGTCCCTGTTTCTGTCTGTTTTGTTTTTGCCTCCTTCCGGTCCTTTTTTCGGTTGGAGTGATTTTGATTTAGAGTTTTGACTATTAAAGTCCTTTTATTTTTTCCAATACTCCACGTCTGAGCCTCCTTGCCCTCACACCCGCGTCCTGACAAAAGTGACAAAGTGAATGAATGAACATGGGTGTCAGAGTCAGTCAGGGGGGTTCCCTAATGATTTTATTGCCACAAATGAAACCCATCCCTAAATGGTCACATGACTTCACCACCGATTACAGTATAGGGCTAGTGCTCTAGTGATCATATTTAGGCAATTATTTGGACGGCCTTTTTGAGATACTCAAAAATGTATTTACTAAAGTATTTTATATCGTAGAACAAAAACTTTTTCAGACCTCAAATTAAATGTATCTTCATCCTCCAGCACTCTACAATAGTACACTCCAAATTTGGTCCTTGGCTTGCTGAATATACACTCACCGGCCACTTTATTAGGTACACCTGTCCAACTGCTCGTTAACACTTAATTTCTAAGCAGCCAATCACATGGCGGCAACTCAGTGCATTTAGGCATGTAGACATTGTCAAGACAATCTCCTGCAGTTCAAACCGAGCATCAGTATGGGGAAGAAAGGTGATTTGAGTGACTTTGAACGTGGCATGATTGTTGGTGCCAGAAGGGCTGGTCTGAGTATTTCAGAAACTGCTAATCTACTGGGATTTTCACGCACAACCATCTCTAGGGTTTACAGAGAATGGTCCGAAAAAGAAAAAACATCCAGTGAGCGGCAGTTCTGTGGGCGGAAATGCCTTGTTGATGCCAGAGGTCAGAGGAGAATGGCCAGACTGGTTCGAGCTGATAGAAGGGCAACAGTGACTCAAATAACCACCCGTTACAACCAAGGTGGGCATAAGAGCATCTCTGAACGCACAGTACGTCCAACTTTGAGGCAGATGGGCTACAGCAGCAGAAGACCACACCGGGTGCCACTCCTTTCAGCTAAGAACAGGAAACTGAGGCTACAATTTGCACAAGCTCATCGAAATTGGACAATAGAAGATTGGAAAAACGTTGCCTGGTCTGATGAGTCTCGATTTCTGCTGCGACATTCGGATGGTAGGGTCAGAATTTGGCGTCTACAACATGAAAGCATGGATCCATCCTGCCTTGTATCAACGGTTCAGGCTGGTGGTGGTGGTGTCATGGTGTGGGGAATATTTTCTTGGCACTCTTTGGGCCCCTTGGTACCAATTGAGCATCGTTGCAACGCCACAGCCTACCTGAGTATTGTTGCTGACCATGTCCATCCCTTTATGACCACAATGTACCCAACTTCTGATGGCTACTTTCAGCAGGATAATGCGCCATGTCATAAAGCTGGAATCATCTCAGACTGGTTTCTTGAACATGACAATGAGTTCGCTGTACTCAAATGGCCTCCACAATCACCAGATCTCAATCCAATAGAGCATCTTTGGGATGTGGTGGAACGGGAGATTCGCATCATGGATGTGCAGCCGACAAATCTGCGGCAACTGTGTGATGCCATCATGTCAATATGGACCAAACTCCCTGAGGAATGCTTCCAGCACCTTGTTGAATCTATGCCACCAAGAATTGAGGCAGTTCTGAAGGCAAAAGGGGGTCCAACCCGTTACTAGCATGGGGTACCTAATAAAGTGGCCGGTGAGTGTACAGTGAAGCTGTTTTTGGTTTTCTCCCAGTACATCTATTACAGTGATTTCTTCTTCTGTGACACAGGGGGTGTTGTGAGTATGCTGAGTAGACATATATATTTATATTGTTGGGGATCTTGTCATCATTCTTGAGAAATACCTAAAGCAAAATAAATTGTTAAAGGAGCTGCGGCCATGAGGTAACACAAAGACTTCAACATTGCTTATTTGTGTGTGTTTGTCTGTGCATGTGCCTGTGTGTGTGAATGGCCAGCGGAGGCTCCTGACAGCAGCATAATGAAAGTGTCTGTTGCTCAGTTAGCAGAGTCGGACTCTTTCTACGGGATCTGCAGCACGGGTCACTCAGATGGAGCCAGTAGTCCATCATGGCGCGTTTCCACCGAGCGGTACGGTGCAGGTCGGGTCGGTAGGGATCGGGTTTGTTAACCATGATTTGGCGAGTGTTTCCACCGTCAACAGTACCCTTACTTGATAGGCGTGGTGTATTCCAGAAAGTAGTGGTAACGTCACTTGATAGGCGTAGTATTGGACGGAAAGTAGATTGACGTCATTCGATCTCGCGAAAACTGAAAGCTAACCGCAAACAACAATGGAGGACATACAGCCGACCCTGTTCCTGCTTCTCGATATGTGGCTGTTAAAGTAAATGCTGCGCGGCGACATTGTTGCGACGGTGTTGTAGTTTTAAAATGGCGCCTCGTGTGTTGGCTAATTTTAAAATTTGGCAATTTAAAAATGAGCTTAAACGCTAGGTATTCAGTCAAGTCATGATGGCCTTATGGTAAGTCATTTATGTATATGTATGCGAATGCTTTGTAAGACCATTTCATGCTGTGTTTCCACAATTTTACAAATGTAAGAATCCATTGAAGTCCCTAAAACTGGTTTAGGTGGTCCAAATGAATACCCTTTCCCATAATTTTGAACAGTTGTGGTGTAACAGTGATCCAGCATAGGCATGTCATAGACTGTTTGTACTTTGCGAGCTCATGGCTGAGGTTTCTTTTGTTAAAGTCCCCAAGGACAATAACAAAGGTCTGGGAGAGTCTGGGTTGGTCCGCTCGTCGCCCCGCGGCGGCATGTAAACACTGAGCAGGATGAATGAAGCGAACTCACAGGGAGTAAAGGGGTTTACAGTTAATGATAAACGATTCCACATCAGGAGAACAGTGTTGTTGGATCACTGTTAGGTCGTTGCACCAGCTGGTGTTGGAGTAGAAGCAGATTCCTCCACCCTTCGTCTTGCCGGAGAGCACCCTGTTGCGGTCCGCTCTGAGCAGCTTGAAGCCCGCCAGCTGGAGCGCGTAGTCCGGTATCGATCCACAGAGCCAAGTCTCCGTGAAGCACAAAACGGAGGATGTAGAAAAGTCTCTCCTCACCAATAGCTGAAGTTGGTCCAGTTTGTTGCTCATTGAGCGCACGTTGGAGAGAAAAATGCCCGACAGCGGTCTGCGAGAACCACGCTGCGGAGTCACACTAACGAGCCAAGAGATCGATCCATTGACAGGGATCATAAAAGGAGAACATATTTTCTGCTGTAGATTGGTACTTTCTCAATATGGTGGGGTATGTGATATGTGATATGCACATGGAGTGCTATCCCTAATGGATGCTTTCAGTGACAGTCTTGGTAAATAAAAATGGAATTTTGTCTTACCTTTGACAAATATGTGGGCCAAAATCAAAAATTCATGAAATAACGTCAAAATGTTGTAACATATTCAAATTAAAGGTGCCACTTTGTGTTTATGTGATGAATTCTTAGTTACTGTCCCCAAAATAAGATTACAGTTGACATTGTTTTTCAAGAGGTTCACCTTCACAAAAGTTATACATGATAAATGATGATAGACAAATAATAGCCCGATTTAGTAAATAAATGAGAGACAAGCGGAACGTTTTGATTAAAATGGAATGGACCAGCTATTGTGTTGGTCATCCTGTGGGGAATATTGATCTGGAAGAAGCAACATGCAGCCTTATTAACTGGGAGGAAGTGGGGCAAAAAGACAAAAAGATGAGAGCTAAGTGTATGAGAGGCGACACCCTTACTTAACCCCCCCCCCACCCCCTCCCCCATTGAAATAGCTGCCCTTAAATTTGAACTCCTGACCTGCTGGCTATATACTTGTATTTTGCATTTGACCTTAATTGTAACTGCAGTCAGGTGAACAGCCGCTCTTTTCCAAGATCCAAGAAGCGGCACATGAAAGGTTACACAATAAAATTTGAGGAACAACACGCACATTAATAATTAAAGACCAAAAAACTGTACAAATTGCAAAAAGGACGATAACTGAGCTCAGGCGATAAACACAGGGCACGCTGAAGCTTAGCTTCCTGAGATCTGAGCCAACTAAAATGACTTTGTTGATGTGTTTAATATCTGGTTTGAATTCTCCATGGTCAGAGTATATGACTCCTGAACTGAAAAGAAGTCAGGCACAAGCTCCAGCAGCTGAGCAGGTGCATGAGATAAGAACAGATCAAAATGTTAATCTCATGCCAGCCAGGAAAGTCAAATGTTCAGAAAACACCTTTAGAAATAGAAGCACAAAAGGAATACATAAACTAAACACTGGCGGTATGCGGTGTCATTTATGATACATGTGTTTATGTAGCTATTCTGGCTTTAAATTGAATCCTCACTTTTGTATGAACATGATTAATCACAAACAAGTTAAAATGTTTAAAATATTTCACATGTGTAGTAACACAAATCATTTAAAACAACCAATAGGGGCGTAGAGGTCTCACTCAAACTCAAGATCCAGATGGTCACAGGGAAGTTCAGGTATAGGAGACAGTGCGGACTTAAACGCAGATTTCCAAACCAAAATGCTTCACTTAAAGTTGAATAGCAAAACGTCTAGTGACAAACAGAAATACACCAGGAATACACGATAAACCAAAAGACTGCTCATTAGAACTGACAAGGGACACACCTTGTTTAAATACACTGCGGAGGTACAGGTGATTGGACACGGAAGGACACAATCGGGCACGGCAGATAGTTACAACTCCCAGGGGAAAATACACCATGGCAGGGAGTAAAGTTAATCCAGGGACACGAGAGGCAGGAAACTACTAAATAAAATAGGAAACCAACTCACACCGTGAGTGATAGATGGTAATACTAAACTCATCTGCACATCTCATGAAATATGATAAACCCAGACTTGATAATATAACCTACGACAAAAAATATAGAATAACTGTTTATATATATATTGTCAAAAATACTACAAAATAAAACAACCCTTAAATAAACACTGAGCACAAATTGGTAAAAGTAACTACAAATACACAAAAGATGACCAAAAAAAGACCAAAAGTTTGCACACTGACCCCAAAGAGATCTAAAATTATTACAAAGATGCACCAAACTGTTTTTGGCCAGACGGGGTGAATGTCAGTCTGTTCTTCTGGTGATGGATGTAGCGTCCATGTTCTGCCTCATCCATCTCCACTCACCGTCTACCAGCACCTGCTGCCCAGGGCCTGAAACCTTCACTCTTCCTCATTTTTTTTCTCAATCTGTCGGTACTCTCTTTGCTCTTCCTCTTTCCTTCTAACTCTCTTTTCAGTCCATTTATCACATTATGGTCCAGCTTTCTCAAGTGGTGTCGAAAATGAAGTGTTAATCTCTCTTCTCATCAATCTCCCCAGCCCAGAAGTGCTCTAGTCTCTCTGCATCACAAAATGATGACTGGCACTTTACTTGTTTGAAGAAATAAGTGTGGGGGCTAAATTGAATTTTAATGGATCGTGCAAACCCCCAGTGAAAGGTGCAATCCATTACTGAATGATTGTAATGTTATTTGTTGCCAGTGTTGATTTATGGTACGCATAGTGCGGTGGGCCAAAGGTGGGCACGTTGGGGAAGGAAGCTGCGTGCTGCGTTGATGGGGTTTTAACTATAGCACAGTGGAAGGAAGAGGAAGTCTAGGACCACATTAGCTGTTTATTCCACTCCTTTTGAAGGGAGTAGCTCTTAGAAGGAGAGGGATATAGACCTCGCTCAAATGTAGTTACAGTGGAGGAAACAACTCAGTGCTCTTTCTCTCAGCACATTGTCTCCAGCTTGTCTGGCAGAAGCCCCATTGGGTGCCCCCCCCCGCCCCACCGAAGCCCTGCAGGAGATATTGAATCAGGAGGCTTTTGTGAAGGCCTCATGACCCAGAAATGGGAGCAGTCGAAAGGTGGATTGCTTTTTGATAAGTCTGCATTTGGTTGGACCATTTGCCCCTTTCAACCACTTTTTCAAATCCTATTGGATCCGACTAATACCACGTGGAAAAGAGTGACAACTCTCTTAGCCACTCAGAAGCCAAAATGCGTAGAGAAAGTGAAAAGAAAAAAAAGAAAACCTGTGCAGAAAGTGCTGAAACTGCTTGTGGTGGGCATACAATGACGGCTGCACATATATTTCATATTTTTGTTAAAAACGTCAGGGCCATCTATGATTCATATACTCTTGGTTGTTATTTTTGCTGTGTTTTTGGTAAGGTTTCTCTGAGAGAAATGATACTTATATCAACGTCCTCAGCATCTTCAGCGTTTTTCTTTTCATTTCATCACAATGCTGCCATGCAATGCTGCAATAAAGCATATATAGGGTCGTCCAGCAAAAACATTTTTCCTACTTCAAGTAGATACATGTTTACACATTGAACCACAATAAAGACAACTGCATTATCCTCCAATTTTCAAGATGTTTAAAACTAGGGAAAGCTACCTAAAAAAAACTCTAGATTTACTTTGCATTTGGTAGATTTCCTGCTCTCTTTTGCTGCATTCACAGCAAAAGCCAACTGCGTGACTTGTTGTAGTTATTTTGCGAATGAAAGGGGGCGTGAAAGAGGTCCTGGCTTATCTTAGACAGTTATCATTTCCCCTATCGACCATGGAAATAAATAACCACTATTTCTGCTCTTTATTTGTTAATTACACAAAGTCAGAACCGCAAACAGGGTTGTGTTCAGGTTCATGACGTCATCCGTCGCCGCATACAGCTTGAATTTCACCGTCTCCTCCAGGAAGTGCGTCTGGATGACCGCCGCTTTCAGCGCTACTTCAGGCTGACCAGTAGCCATTTTAACCCTTGTATGGTGTTAATTTTTTTGTTACTCAGCAGGTGTTGTGGGTCTGTTGGACCCGCTGCATTTGGGGTTTTTTAATTCAACACAATCAAACAATTTTAAATTAAATTAAAGTTGCGAGCAACGTTGGATGGGTCCTCGCTACTCCTTGCACGCCGGGGCACTGGCCGGACGGTTACAATTGCAGCCGAGGAACCCTGGACGAAGTGTTCGCAAATCAGTGGTCGTTTACCGTGTGGTGCAACGCCAGGAATGCCGCTCTGCAAACATTATCTTTAACATTATCATGGCCCTAGACCTTTTCTGTCAACACATAACCAGGATATTCTGATCTACCATTCCAAAATTAAAGCCTCTCAAAATACTATTCATGACCTGTAAGGTTTCCTTCATAATCTTTCACACGACTACTTTTGGTCAATTTCAGGTTATAAATAGAAGGTAATTAAAAATAGTTACACAGTAATTCCACTTCAGGCAGAGAGTATACATCACCATGGTGTGACTTAGTATTAACCAGTACATTCCGTTGTACCAGTCCAAAATAAAAGGCTCTCAAAATACCATACATTACCCAACTTCCTTTGAAATCTTTTAAAAGCTGTTTTTTTTTAATTGCGCCCTACGCACATAGTTTAATATTTCTTCCGGCAAAATGCAACTTTTAGAGGCCAAGGTCTCAACAGCACACTGCGTGGATTGGAAAATAATCAGGTTTAATCCCTGG
This sequence comes from Pungitius pungitius, assembly GCF_949316345.1. Classification (NCBI taxonomy): domain Eukaryota; kingdom Metazoa; phylum Chordata; class Actinopteri; order Perciformes; family Gasterosteidae; genus Pungitius; species Pungitius pungitius. The sequence continues at coordinate 8,813,703 of NC_084907.1, forward strand.
GAGGAGTTCGGTCTTTTACAACTGTAAGAAATAAATAAATGCAGCGCCCCCTAATCTTCTAAAATTATGAAAAATGAGGGTATGTTCAGGGGTTCAATGTTTACACATCCTGCAATTTTGGTGAGGGCAGGCCAAGCCATTTGGAAGTTATAAATCTTGCCAGATTAAGCCACACCCCTTTGAAAATGCTCCTTACACACATTTTGGAAAATCTTCTGGCAAAATACAGTTTTTAGAGCATAAGGTCTCAGGGTCACACTGCGCGATTTTGAAAAAAAATAAGGTTTATTTCTTGAGAGGAACTGTAAGAAATCAAGAAAAAAGGCCAAAAATAGGCCAAAAAGGCAGATTTTCAACCAATAATTACAGCACCCCCTATTCTTCAGAAATAAAAATATTAGAGGATGTTGAGGGCTTCAATGTTCACACATGCTATAATTTTGGTGAGGGCAGGCCAAGTCATTTGGAAATTAAAAATCTGCCAGATTAAGCCACACCCCTTGCGAAGTTAATTAGCCCATATCTCATCAAAACAATGAGATACCAGCACCATTCTGATATCTCAAGGGCACATTGACCCAATAATGATCCAATAATGAAATGGTTTCGTGACAATCAATCAAAATGTGGTTTAGACTAAATTCAAATAGAGGAAAATCTAGTTAACCGCCATTTTCTCACAAACCGCGGGCCTTTTTGGGGCCTTTATCATATTCAAAGTTCTTAAATTTGGCATGGATATCTGGACTGTTCAAATTTTTTTTTAAATGTGGGTCTCACGTTTGGGTAAGTTTGCAAAGCGGCATTCCTGGCGTTGCTCCACACAGTTAACGACCACTGACATGCGAATGCTTCGTCCGACGGCCAAAAGGTTCCTCGGCTGCATTTGTAATTGTTCCGGCCAGTTCCCCGACGTGCAAGGAGTAGCGAGGACCCGTCCAACGCTGCTCGCAGCTTCAATTTATATTATTTTTGTCTTTTTGAAAAATGAAAAAGGGGTCCCACACACCCGGACACCATACAAGGGTTAATGACCTGTTGTGTTGGCTCGGTGCCAGCGTCTCGGGGTTCGACACCAACTAACTTCCAGGCGTTCAGTCAGTTTCATATATTGTGTTCACACTGTGTCTGCAGGATGGCAGTGATGACAATTGAAGTATCTCACCTCTTATTTGCTGTCGTGGCAGCGAATAGGGCGAATTTAAAAAATATTTCCAATTATGACAAAAAAATTGTTTCCTCGCTCCTTTCGCTTTTTTCCGTCAAACGGGCCATGTCTTTCGCATTTTTTGCATCTTTCGTGCCACCGGTTTGAAATTTGCCTTATTTGCGACCAGATGCGTCTGCATTGGCGTTGCATTGGCTGACCTTACGTTCTCTCCTTGTGTAGCTCTGGGTAAGCATCTCCCATGTTCTCTGGAGAGTCTCCCTCAGATGGAGACAGGCACTCAGTTTAGCTAATCTGGCACCAGCAGCTGGTGTGCTGGGGGAAATAAACAAATCAATTAGAAATCTCTGCTAGCACACAAACTTTGTTATTGGAATCTCCGGTGTGTTAACCAGCTGGTGGATTCTATTGTCTTGTGCATCTTAACCCAGCTCAGGTTAGCTGTGATGTAAGTCATTTCCTCTCCATGGATCCGCCATCTGCCAGTGATAAAATATTCAGTCTGCGGAGGGGAGGCGCCCTGGGAAAGAGTTAGCCAGATTGTCTGCACGGTAATGTTCCACGCAGTCATTTTCTTTCACTTGCTGAAACTCTAGGTCGTTTATTCTCCCAAAGACGAGTGTTGAATAACTTTTTCATTTTTTGCTTGCTGATTGAGCGCCAGAAGGAATCAACCTGCCCACGGAACTGAATATGATAGTAACTATTGTTTCTGAAAGGAAATTGTAATGCACTTGGTTTAAGTTTATCCCACTTGCAGTCTAGCAGTCTAGAAGCTTTGTCTTTCATAATTTGGATGTTTGTGAACATCGACACACCAGATTAAAACACATCCAGTTTGTGGACAGTAAGCATGGAAGGTTTCACTTTGATTGAATGACTCTTGTATCAGCTTGTAGTTGCATATCATATTTATAACTTGTTGGAGTTATGTCTGGAGTGTTTTTAAAAAGGATCAATGTATATTGTAGTCAAGACTAATGTTTCGAACAGTGTGAAGCATTCATATATAATTTTTCGTGGTGAGTACACTATCCTGTTTGGTTCTGTTCGGAGCCAGAATTATCGCGGCTCGGGTTAAAAAACAGGTTAAAAGCTCCTTTTTTAAAATCTTCTCCTATACAACAGTATTTGGTTTGGATGAACAGTTGATTACTTCATTTGTAGATTGTCGACAACAACTAATTTCACTGTTTCTGGATCCAGCTTTACAAAGGTTACGATTGGCTTCTGATTTTGATTTCCAATTTCAAATGAATCCACATTCATCAGTTTCACAAAATAAACAGCACACATTTTGGGATGTGTGACATACCCAACTGAAAAAAATAATTTGTGAAAAACAAAACAATTACTCAAGAAGTTAATCAGCAAAATTGATTCATAGTTTTCACGACAACACACACACACATTGTGTACATGGACTGAGCTCAATCCAAATGAATATGACACTCTAAGATGAATCAGTCAGATATGATGATGGCATGTTTTACAATGGACCACAGCCTTTCTGTAGTTTGGCATTGTGGGTTTGCCTGACGGTCCTTGGCCCACCCTCTTGTTCAACTGGACCTAATATGAGAACATATGTTATCTTTTAACTTGTTTAGTTGAAATAAACAAGAAAGACATCAGTCATCTTCTATATTGCCTATTCTTCCCGGAGAGAAGGCACGCAGACACGGGGGGAACATGAAGAACATCACACCACAGTTAGAATCAAATAATGCTAGTTGCGTTCCACAGCAGGATATACATGATTTAGAAACAGTTTGAAAGTAGGTGGTATGAAAGAGAAACATTTTTAGTGAACATTTTTGGACACAATCAAGGACGTCCCCAACGTCCCTAACAGCCCCCTCATTTCACCCAGCAGCTAGTGGTCACATCTCTCTCAGACAACTTTATTAATCTGCAGAAAAGATTGTGAGCATCTTGTAACCATTTGGCTGTGACATCAGAAACGCTTACTGTTAGCCATTCCAAACTGCCTATGAACTGTTTGCAAGAGCCTCCGGAGAGCAAGGCACTACAGTTGGACATGCTGAAATAGCATCTCCATCTGGAGACGTCGAAAATTTCCAGATGGCAAAATGTCGAGCAGCATTCTAATAGACTGTCACCAAATGTTCACTAAAAAATTCATGAGATGTACACCTTTTTCTGAATCTTAAATCAAGCACATAATCTCACTGTCACAAGATTTTCTCCATGGCTTTGAACCTCTTGCTTGTGATAATATTAGTAAATATTTTAAGGTTTGCTTTTAAAGCAGCACCGTTGTTTTCAGTAATGGTATGTTATACTAAAGCAAAAAAGTACGGAAAGCAGTACTTTATTGTCCAATAATGTAACAGTTGGAGGGTGTAGTTAGGCCCGATGCACAGTGGAGGGCCGGCAACCCTCTGCCTCAAGTACTGCCTTAAGACCTGATTGCTTTTATAATACGGTTGCCAGCGAAATTATTAATAGTTGTACAAAATAATTGTAGCCACGAAATCGTTGTGTATCTCAATTAAGTAAGCTGGAGAAAAAATAGTACCCGTACGTGCATGTAAACAACATTGGGTCCTGCACCATCTCATGCATTCACATCGCTCATGACACCCACCCTTATTGTCTGATTGTGAAAGCTTGCATTGCCTGAAAATGATATTTTGTGGGATTTCCGGGTGTTTTTTGGCCACCGAGCTAAAAGTCAACCAACGGCCACGCAAAATCTAACCTGTTAGTTTGAGCGCGCAATAATATGAAACGCTCGCGTCAATGTGAACGGCAACTGTACATTATCGCTGAATAATGCACCCCCTGTGACTTGCTCTCGACCAATCAGAATGCTGGATTTAATCTAGCCATATTCTAATTTAGGATATGGCACTGTTGAGAGCTAAACCTAATGCCAATATACCTAAATATCAATTTGTATAATATGTTTGACTGTTATGATCCTGGACTTTGTTTCTTCCATAATATCAAGCACCCACAGATGTAAAGTAACCTCTTGGGAGGTGACACAGCACTCCTCTGCTCTCTGACACCATCTAACTTGTTATTTTACCAGCCGATATCAGTCAGCTCAAACCTGTATCCAACTCACTGTGCAGTTGAGCGTGTGCATTTTGAACGGAGTGACATTAGGCACTGTAGGCGATAGCTGTGTTTTCCTTGGAGTCCTTTCACGAGGAAACAAAAATCAATGCGGGCAGCTCACGGGCCATTTGAAGAGTCGGGCCCCCTGCTCTCATTCTTCACCTAACAATCTACTACTTTCCTTGAGAACAAATCCTCGCAGGGACCTCTCACCACAGCTATGGCGTCCTGGATGTTGGTGTGTGAGAGCGGTACATGTGAGTGTTCAATTGGTCGATGCCGCTGCTTCATAACTCCCAATGCTTTTCGGCAATGCCTCCAATATGTCATCATGAAATGTAAAAAAAAATAATAATGATGAAAATAATCATTAAAAATATATATATATTTTTTCACTGATCTGTAATAGAAGTGTAATTATTAGATTCCAATCTATCCATTATGGGCAATATCGCTGAATTTGTGTATTTTTCTGTCCAAATGCGGGGAGGCGGCAGCGGGGAGGCGGCCTCCACTCGGATTGCGCAATCCCTCATAAACCCTGTTGAGCGGCTCATGATTTTGCTCAATTTGAGCATGTGTAATTATTGTCTCAATATGTATGTCACCAATGTAATGTTTGTACAGTTTTATGACATCTTCTAAAACCCCATAGCCTAGGTCTTGTATTTCACGTATGTTGGTCTTGTTAATCAGAATCAGAACGACTGAGCAATAATGTCTCGGAACGGAACTAAAAGAAGATAAAGAGGACTTTCACACCCAGTCATAGAGATATTTGTCCAGAAGGCAAATGGACTTAACGTAATTTACAAGTAAAGGTAAGAGCATGTAGACACTGCTGTACACAAATTAAAGACTAGCCCTATTTTAATGATATTTAAAAATGTATGAAAGTTTTAAGCAATAATGTACGAGAGGCTGTACGTTATCGTAAATAATGTACTGTTCAAGGAAGTTGTTGGAAAACCTTATTGCTGTTATGATACGGTTGTCCGTGACATATATACATATAAGTAAACAGCTGCCTTTCAGCACAACACAAGTTGTAGACACTAAACGTTGTGTATCGCATTTTAGTAGCCTACAGAAAGTTTCTATGCAACAGACAAACAATATTGGGAACTTCACGTTTGTTAGCCTAGCACCAAAAGTTGGTTGATGATTAGCAAGGATATTGACATTATTTGTACATTCCAGGTCTCCTTGCAAGATATCTCATTCATTAACAGCGCTCATGACGTCCACCTGAATTGTCCTCTTTTGCTAAAAGGAGCCCTAAATTGATTTGCGAAAGCTCGTTTTTCCCCAAACTGCTCATTTGGGCGATGTTTTTAGGCGATTGCCACCGAGCTAAACATCGAAATGACAACCAACGGTCGTGCAAATTCAAACTGTTATTTTGATCACCGCACTGAAACAGGTACATTATGGCTCAATTCAGTACACCTCGTGACTCACTCTCAACCAATTAGAACGCTTGATTTCATCCACCTGTATTATAAAAGAATACACAATACGGGATATGAAACATAAGCAGTTGTCAATGTGCAAGCAGCCAGTTGAATGGTGAATTTATGCTACTTTGTTGAATTTGTGAATCTGACTTTGAAAGAGTCAGTGTCTCCCCAGCCAGCAACCTCACCGCACGTCACGTTTTAGTGTTTCAGTGTGTGTGGGTAAGCCAAATAAGTCATGAAACAAACTTTTTCCTTGCTACCAAGCAGGGTTTAGGGTTCGCGTGAAACACCCTCACTTCTCACTGACAGACAACATGTTCATGTTATGAAATGTTTAAATCAGGGGTCTTCAACGTTTTTCTGGCCAAGGTCCCCGAAACTGAGGGCCATTATTACTGTAAATACCATCAACTCCTGTTAACACAGCAGCTGCTGTGAAAGGGCAGATTGGAAGTAGCAATATTTTCTACGCAGATTGTTTATTGCAACGTTTTTTAGATGGCTTTGTATTGCTGAATTTAGGCCAACTGGCACAGACAAAACAACACTTTAGTTTTCATTATAAATACACAATCAGCTGTACAAACAGGAACACACATCTCACAGTTATTATTAAAATGATCTTACCATTTTTGTGTCACAAACTGGCTCGGGGAATGTCGAAAGGTTACGTTTTTTTCATTTAAAAACGCTCAATTGAACAATGGATTGTGTAGGTCGGCAAAGTCAGCCGTGAAATGTTCATGGATGTGTGGCCTTTGTGATGTCGAATCCAAAAAATACCAGGATCTTCTTATCACTTTTTCTGCTAAATTCATGAGACAATCCTATAGAAAGGATGACATTATTTCAGAGGCTGAAAACACAACAAGGGATGATTGTAATGCTTTAAAAAAGAGCTCAAACTTGTCACTGGAATGTGGAGTAGAATTGAGGATGGGGAGGAAGGCTTAAGGGTTTGTTATTCTGGGACTTGGCAGTCACACAGAGTACAAGCAGGGGGTCAAGGGATTCAGATTCAGTTGCTGATATCCCGCTGAGTTTAAGTAGGGATGGACAGTGTTTAGGTGTGTGTGTGTGTGTGTGTGTGTTTGACTGGGATTGTGTGACTTGGATGTATAGCTAATAACGTTGAACGTAGAGACTGTGTTGCAGCCCAGAAGAGGGAGGTGGTAAAGCGAGAACAAGATATATTGACAGGAAAGAGGGGACCCCAGGAAACTAAACTCTTGGTGCTCACACCCAATGTGGCTTAAGGAAAACATATAACAGTGCCAAGCCCACACATATTTGCAAGCAGTAGAAATTACCGAAGACACAAAATACCAATTAACAGTAAAATCATGTGTCCAAGTTGACGCCCACATACTGGATTTGTTTACACGTGTCTCCGGTATACAATCAGATGGTGCACTTAAAAGTTTACTTAACCATCTTCTTCTTACTTTTTTCTGACCTTATCTGATTCATTCAATGAGTAGACATTGGAAAGTTTAAATTTTACACAGAACACAGCATGATGTTCATTTAGCACTAAAACAGTGCAATTATCATCGTTAGATCACTCTAAACATTGTTACTGAATCAGTAACAATTGAATAACGTTGCTATGGAAACAGCTTTTTACCAAAGTAACTTTGGAGATGTTGGACAATATATAAAATGATAGTGTTAATAATAATATTACATTGTGTGTGGGCATGTGGAGCAGTGGGTGAGAGCTGAGCCTGCAGGGCGTGTCAGAATAGCACACTGTGATGGCTTATGTCTCGGGGCATAATGCATTCTGACAGCTTGTTGCGATTCCTATGCATAATGCATGATGTGTTATGTATCAAACTATCTGTAATGCATTAACATATTATACTAATGGTAATGGCTGTGGAGAATGTGGTTTGTGTGTGCGGACGGGGGAGGGGTGAGATGTGGGGGTGTTAGCGGGTGTGCAGCAACATTTCTTGTCATCAAAATGCAAACGTGTATAATCGAAATGTTACTCCACAGGTTGCAGATGATCTAATTAGATTTCTGAGCATGATGCTGCATAAATCAGCATATTAATAAGGAAAACACTTTTTTTCAATAATCAAGCGACTAAAGACACGATACAATCATAGACATACAGTTGTCACTTCGAGACACACAGGCCCTCATGTACGTTCATTTGCAGACGTAGCGTTATGAGCGCGCGGAAAGCACGCAGAAAGCGCACGCTGGGATACTTCAGCTTACGTCGTATTTGCGAAGCCTAAAGCTCATCAGGTAATCAGTTCCCCTTGACCGTCCCAGGAATGCATGTGCTTGACATGGAAAGGGACAGGCAGTCTCTGCACTTTTACCCCAGTGCGGCTTGTTTGGTCATACCTCGCCATGCTTTTTCGTGCCTGTTGCAAAACTTACACGACTGAAGGTTGGTTCCCTCACTAAAGATGAATGAGAAAAACAGGAAAGTAAGAAACAAGGTGGAATATTGTGAAATCACTTACTTACAACGTTTATCTCTCAGATGAGATAACACGTCGGCTCATAAATGCACTGTTAATGTGTTTACTGGAAGGGCTCAACTAAATGTTCAGGAACCAAAAAACATGAACCACATGTTCATGTTCACATTTACGACAACTGTGAAAATTAGGCATATTAAGAGAAGGTGAGAGGAGAAGTGTAAGCAGTGTGTGAAAGGCTTCAGTGTTTTGCTCTGGCTCTGAATGAGGCTGTGCATGTCCCTGTCCTCCTAAACCTTTACTTCTGCAGACACACACCCGCTTTGTTGCTCGTACATGTATATTATGTCGTCTGCGACGTCCTTTTCACACTGATATACTTAGTATAGTATATCTGTGACTGGAAAAAAGGGTATTGGAGGGAAACAATTGTGTGGCTGCACCTGTCAACTAGCCCCAGCCTGAGAGAATGCAGTTACATTACTGGAGATTGTCGCTCTCTTGACTGAACCACGACCACAGGAAAGAGCGGTTTCATGTTAGCACTGCGGCTGGCAAGTTTCCCAAAGTCTCATTTGATTGGAATCATTTTTTGAGTGCAGAATAAGTCCTCAAACATTTGAAACAGGACCTAGAGGACCCCTTTGCTCTGCCACCAGGACTCAATAATCAAAACCAGTTAGCCATCTGAAACTTTAGTTCAAACTTTTGACTTTTGACTTTTGAAGTCGCTGTTGGTACCTGAAGCAGACTATGACTAGTCCCAGCTGAAAGAGGCTGAAAATACTAATCTCGGTGCTGAAAGCAGTGCAAGGCAAAGACTGGAGGAGTGAAAATGTGTGCACTGTGGAGAGCTGAGGGGTTGGTATGTAGGAAGTGCAGATTTTTGAAATGTCATTAGAGCATTCGAAAGATGCCAGTTAAGTAGGACATTGTTGAGCTGTCCATTGAAGAGTGCAATTTTGATGAACTAAAGGGTTAACTACCGGCAGCTTGCAGAGACAGCTTCTGGTGAATCCACGCCTACATCTCAGCTGTGAAACTTAATGAAGGAATGAAGGATTCTGTGTAATTCTGGATTTCAATCTATGTGTGCTTATGAGCCGGATGATGGAATAATATTTAAATTCTATACGTGGAAGCTTTTCATTAGATTTGGCCTTTCAAGTATTGACTGGGTTGTTTCTCAAACCTCTCCCTGTGCTTGCCTCCTCTCCATCACATCACAAAAGATAACTTTGATCCCCACACAAACGTTCTCCAAGTGTCAATTTAGCTTTAGAAAAACAATACGCTCCAAAGAAAGTATTTGTCATTTTCTTTATGTGGCCAGTATTGTTCTCTTCTCCATGACGGCCCCAGTCAGATTATATCTATTAAATCCACAACCTTACTCTGTTTGCCCGAGGGACTTTTATTATAATTTATTTATAAGCAATGAAAGACAACAAAAAGAAGAACAACAATTATACTAGTGGTACAATCCAGAAACAGTTTTACTAGAAGAATTCTAGAACAAAGCAAGGTCAAAAGGATTTACGGCCATGAAGATGAAATGTTTTTATTTCCACAATCCGGATCAGTGCTGTTTGTCTGGGCTCGTAAAACCCCATCACAGACACACACACACAATATACACAAAATGCTTTTTCAGACACACAATGTTGAAGCCCAGCCAGCATACAGATTAGAGCTTTGTTGGGGACGGGGCTGATGTCTTTGCCATTGAGCTTTTTGCACCAACATTCAATATTGAGGACCTGAAGACACTAAACAAGATCTTTAAATGTAAATGTTACCATGCAAAACATCAAATTCCTGTTAGGTACAGGTCAATCTTCTACAGCTCACTTTTATTATGTAACAATTATTTCACTATATCAACTACAGCTGAGGGCTTTGGGACAAGCAAGTGTTTGAATGGGTGAATGATGCATAGTTAAAGTACAAACAATTCATTATTATCTAGCTCTTTATTCACAAATCGTATTGCTTGTATTGTAGCGCTTGCAACTGACCTCTCTGTATGACCACCCTTTAGGCTCGGGAACAGGGATCGGCCTGTCAGGTGGCTTCAGGTTATTCAGGCTGGCACCAAGAGGATTTATACATCCTATATTTTGTTACATCTTTTTATTTTTCCTAATAGGAGAGAAAATAATGAAAAAGAAGCATCATACTACTAACCATTATTTTAAAACAAATTTCAATTATCAGAGCAATTATTTCAAAAGTGCATTTCATAATCTTATACAATAAATACAAACTTGATTGCAGCCTTAATCTTCACTAATCTTACTCAATATTTACATCTACTTTATTTAGCATAGTTTAGCAATAAATCCTTCCAAAATAAATTTGCGGTTTAAAAACTTTTGGATTGAGTATTTAGGTTTTCTTGACTGTTCTCAGTCTCAGCAGTACTGTAGCAACAAACTACAACACCGCTGTTTCCCTTTGGTATGACACATGAAAATTCACAGCAACTCAACAAAAGATTTCCCTGTATGTTCACCAATAATGCAACTATGAGTGTGGAATTAGTGCATTCCTCATTGGATCATGATAAGTTCATGAATAAATCCATTCATGCGTTGATCGTTATACGGTCTGGTCCCTAAAGCCTTGTGATATTTTAGCCCAACAGTGTGTGTCTGTGTGTTGTTATTTTTGTGACACCCTGGAAGCACTGATCCTACTGTATTGTGGCTGCTCCCCCTGCATGTGTTGATGATGGAATGCAGTAATTGGACACGCTGAGTGACAAGCCATGTCTCGGAGGAGATAATAAGGCAGCCATTTTGAGCGTTATGCTGACAGACACTTTAAGTTAACACAATTAATGGCTGCAATGGGCAGATCACGCGATAAATGTATTAGCACGGTGATTTCATATTATACGTTCATGAATATTAATCATTAACTGATAACAGATTGAAAAATAAGAGCACAGATTACATTTCAATCTTTTTTGAGTTATTTTCTGATTTATTTTTGGGGATTGTGCTGCTGCTCCAGAGCTCAGCACTGTGGCGTCAGAGAGATAAAGAGACATAGAAGAAAATACTTTTCTTTTTGGTGTCAGCTTGTTATTGTATAGGCTCACACAATGCTGCAGCTTAATGGATTCAGGAACAAAGCATTGAGACAGATGTCCCTGTGTAAGGTAATGGGATGAGTCTGGGTAACCTTGTTCAGAGAGCTTAATGCACCTGCACATCCACACAGTTCTCTACACCCTCCGATCTATTATGCCCGTCTGCAGTCCACCGTGTGGGACTGGGGGAGCTTTAATGGGGATTTTCCAGTCATGAATTCAGTCTGGCAACTGATTATTATTTGCAATTATTGTGTTTGTGTATTTAAATTAGTTGGTCTTTTATTCTGATCCTCAACTCTTCCTGTTTAGCATCATTGTGTACAGAAAACATGTGCTGCCTTTGAAAGTCAGACAACAGAGGACATCGGTGACGAATAGCTGACATTGTTGTCTTTGGGAAGAATTGTGGAATGTACAGACTGTGTGAGCTGTAGACTGCAGAGGGCCAAAAAATGTGTTGCTTACTTCAAACAATCCCAATGATGTCGCTTTTTTAATGATATAACTAATGCTATCTTCATTTTCTCCCTGAGAAAATCTGTGAATTTCTCTCCAAACGCCTTCATTTTTACTCCTACTAAAAAGATAAAAGAGCCAATGACAGTTTATAGTTCTCTCTTTCTGAACTGTCATCACTTCAGTTTATTTTGTACAAGTAGTAACGGCAAGTGTTTTTTGTATTGGTTGGACAACTGGAAAACTACTATACGTAAATACATTTCAGTATAATATTTTCATAATTGCTGCCTTTTTATATGGTTTTATGTTTTTGAAAAGAAGAGTGCATGTATGATATGTGCAGCAACTGACCATCAAGCCATATCACTTGGTCAAAAGGTGCGTAAGAGGCAAGTTAACCGGCACCTTAAACTATGTTTTTTTTTCCCCATGCATCTAATTTCAAGCCCCTGGACCTGAGGTTGGAGGACCGAGCTTTCAAATGAGTTTTAATCTAGTCTAGATTTAGGGTTTATTAAAAGGCTCGAGGTAAACACTCCACCTCCTCGGCCTGCGCCTCAAGGAATATCAGTATTAACATAGTAAATCATTATCTGGTATACATTTAGTTGACAGAAAGATCATGAAGAAGATGAAGATGACAGAGATTGGATGGTTAAAGAATCCTATTTTGTAGCACTGTTGTTGGTCAAAAATTGTGGTACTCCTAAACTGTTCATCTTTGATTTGAAACTTCCAAGTAGCCATGGGGCAGACACAGGGATTGCTTTCCACTGACCACTCCAAATGGAGAAATTGCTGTCCTACCCAACAAAATGAGAAGCAGATTATAAGGGAAGCGCTGCCACAGTGAGAAACGCTGACCTTAGAGAAGATTAACTAGGTAAAAAGAGAGAAAGGAAGAAAAGTTCTCCCATCTGACATTCCTGTTGCTTTTGTGTAACTTCCATCTCAGATTAGCAGCATAGTAAAGAGATCCCACTCATCTCGTCAATTATTGCCTTTTGAAATACACCAGGCTGCCAGTTCTGACCTTTGAGAGAGTTTGATTTTTTCCTGTCAGTTAGAGACATTTTTAGCCTGATGCTGTGTTGACGACCTCACTTATTTGTTACTCAATAACCTGCTACGACTTCAATTTGCCGCATAAAAATATAAAGAAGATCACAACTTGATATCAACTTGTGCCTAATGGGAGGATGAACAGGAGGAATGCTGGGTAAAGGAAACAGGGAGCAATCTTTCATGGCGATCTGTGTTCTGTCCAGGAGTATGAGCTGCATTCTTGCCATACGTCCATCTCCTACAAATTACCGCTCTGGTTGGAAGAGGTTCCCTCAAGCGTGGAAGCAGAGAGAAAAAGATGGTGTTGTTTCTCCTCTTCGTTTGGCAGGAAACTTCCTCTCAACAGACACAAAGAGACCTTCTCTCCCTGCACTGGTTCAATCAGGATTAGTGAGGAAACAGTAGAAATCGAAGCACTAAGGCATTGGCCTGTATGTTGAGTATGCCTAGATGGAAACATCATGGAAAGAAACATTTATATTCATAGTTCGCATTATGGCACAGATTCAATCATTGCAGCTTTTACAACAGCATGAAGTTGGGACTGGTGCACTGCAGTCTTTCACACCGAAGTCTTCTCAGTTGTAGTTTTCTCAAGCAGTACGTCGTAACTGCATCACACTATTGATTACACAACTATACCGATCATTACATTACATGTAATTTAGCTGACACCAGGGGCGGTTAAGCATTGAATGGCACCCAGGGCGAGACCCCCTTTGAACACCCCCTCCCAGAGATGCTCACGAGTCCCAAAGCTCGAGTCCGAATCGAGTCTGAAGTCTTTCGAGGACGAGTCTCAGGTCGAGTCTGAAGTCACCGTGTGTGCGACTCGAGTCGCACTTGAGTCCGAGTCTCAAACTCAAGTCCCCATCTCTTATCAACGTCCCTGTTACCGTAAAAAAACATACCAACAACTTTTTATGCCTCCTTTACTCTTTACTTAATTTTTTTGTGGATTTTCCCATAAAATGAAAATACGAAGCGTAGCCGCTAAACCGGAAGTTTGTAGATTTTCACAGTAAGAATCGACACAACCGTCTGTAATGACAGCGGTTACCATGGTAACAAGTGCAGAAAAGTTCATTAACAGATATAAATAAATAATCCCGGTCCGACGGGATATTTTAAAAGTGACCCTGAAATTGTAGTTGATTTGCAATTGAAATTTAAATTAAAAGACCGTAGTAGGGATACCATAATATAGTAGGGATAAATAAACATGCCCTTACACTAAATGTCTTTCATTACATGCTATATTAATCCATCTTTTAGGGAGGTAACATTAGCTCCTCGGTTACAGCCTTGAATTCTATTCATGGCACACTTTTAGTTCTGACTGTTAAACTATACTTTGTCACAAAATATAGTTGTAGCAAATAGCAAATGTCCGTCTATGAAACTACCTACATATTTGAAAATTCCGTTGGTTAATGACAGGACCTAATGTTAAACCAAATGATGGAAATAAATAATAACTGAACTTGTAACAGTTTTGTTGCAAAGCACATATTATGGTGATATTACAAACCTTGTGTTTGTTGAGTTAAAACCAAATTATTGTTGTATAAGCATTAAGCAACATAGCAAAAAGGCTAACAGACGAAAGAGTTACCCCACCAAAGAAAGTAGTTTTTATTTCTTGGTGGTACTATGATACGTTATGATACGTATGTCTGATGTCACACGTGACATTTAGTCTCTTCTGGGACCAAGCGCTCCGCTCGTCCAGATCTAATAACAATGACGGAACCTGTTAATTTATTTACGATCACGTCCTACTTTAGTGATGCACCCATGGAGGTCAAACAGGGTTTAAGCTTAGTTTAGTCAATTTAGTAGTGAAGCATAATTCCGCTTCATGATGACTGCCGACCGACGAGGTTTTTGTTTTTTGCTCATGAGAGGGGCCCCTTGAGGGGGATCCCGATAACAGTGTCGTTGCACTTTACTGCATTAACTATCAAAGGGGCGCTCACACAGTTTGTCGTTGCATTTTATTATTAACCAGTCGTTGTCTTGGGGCCCCAAGCCAGCTCAGCGCCCCAAGCAGTTCCTTGTTTTGCTTGCCTTGTCGCGACGGAACTGTGCGTGTGTCGTAATTTCTTCCCAGTACGGCTGTTACAAGTTCAGTTATTATTTATTTCCATCATTTGGTTTAACATTAGCGCACCGGTAAGAAATTTCTTCCCGGTGCGCTGTAACGACCAGTACCGGCTTACTTTCACCACTGTGACACACATATAATCATACAGAGAGAGAACATAGTTGCATACCTTCATCTTTTGCTCGTTTCGCCTCTTCTTTTCTTTTCTTTCTATAGTGGGAACCTGATGGCTTTAACCTTTTTCTGTCCATCTCTGTTTTTATTTGCCACTGACAAGACAAGCAACAGATTTCCCATCCCCCCCAACACTGTCAGTCACAACCAGAAGTCAAGACTAAACCAATTAACCTTGGTGACAGGTGACACATAATCGTTTTGTATTACCAATTTCTTTTGGCCATTTCACACAATTCATAAAAAACAAATGTGCAGGAACTATAGGCCTGCATTTATCATTATTGAAACGTGCGTTATTTTGGAAGAAAGTCGGGGTCTGACTGACTTTAGCCCACTAATTACATTAGCGTATTTAACAGTGAATCCCCCGACCCCTGCTCCCCCCCCTTTTCCGACCGTTCCATTTGGGTGACCCAGAGGTGAACTGTCCCCCGCGCGCCCCTCCCTTTTCCCCTTCTCAAACACACAGCTTCTGTGCACAGCACCTCCAGCAAGCAGGGCGCCTGCAGCCGCAGGGGGCGCCAATCTGCCAATTCCCCACACAGTGAAACGATAGATGATAGAAAACTGCTTCGTGGAGCAAAGGATTTTTTTTTTTCAAGTGCTCGTGCCGCCCCCCATGAGCCATGCCCGGTTTGCCCGTGTCCAGAACCGCCACTGGCTGACACGTTTATCTAAAGTGAATTACAATAAATAGTTTCAACCATAGAGATACAAACCCAGAAGAACAAGAAACAAGAAAGTGCAATTTCATCAAATAAGCCGATTTACAACTAGCTATAGGTAAGAGCATACTTGCCAACCTTGAGACCTCAGAATTAGGGAGATATTCAAAAGGGTGCTGGCGGTCAACGGGGGGGGGGTGCTAGCGGTTTTCTTTGCAGCGCCAGTCTCATCTTTTTCCGTTCTAATTGCCACGCTTGACTTCAAGGTGTAACCTTTATTATTGTTCGGTCTGACGGATGGTGTAGCAATATTGTTGTCCGGGTGGAAATCGGGAGAAATCGGTCTGGGAGATTTTCGGGAGTGGCTTTGAAATTCGGGAGATCTTCGGGAGAGTTGGCATGTCTGGCTAAGAGCCATTATAAGTACAATTTAAATGCTACAATTTGTTAGTGTTAGTGTCACCATGACTTTATCAACCATGTGATTATGCATATTACATACAGCGATCACTTACAGCTGCGCCCACGGTTATAATGGTAAAGTTCACTCGGTAGAGGTGGGTATGTTATGAAGGTGGTCACAGATATGAGCGAAGAGAATATCAAACTGCCAAACGGTTAGCCTCATGTACTGCTGCAAGATCCTCTAGAAGTCGGTATTTCACCGAGCTGTCTGCGCCCACAGATGCCATTTTGTACAAAAACGAGTTTGGTTGTCCAACGTGAGTAGGACTTCCACGACGGCTACATAGCCGCCCTGCCTTCCATGGAGGTAAAAGTTGGAATGTTGAACTGTTTCCAGGGTGACAAGCCACACTCCTTCTGTGTTGCGTCCAGCGTGAATAACGAGATGCAGAGATTCAGTTTGGTGGCTGTATACATCAGGGAATTTTAACATTAACATTTTAACAGAATATCAATGCAAGAAAATATTAAAATCAGCTGACGATGTTACAAATGAAGCAGCACAGCATGCCTTCAATTAATGTCCAATAACGGACAACTTCCCATTTCAAGGTGAACATCCAGAGCTAATGCAGAAAGTGTTTACTTTATCTCATTAATTATTAATGTTTATTCTCTGTAGTACGGAAACATTTATGGTGAGGTTCCTTCACTCTCCCCTATATTCTCTTCCCAAAAACTGGAGGGTGATTGAATTTGATCATTTTCCATTGTGTATGGAGAGATCCTTCATAGTCACCTTTCCCTTTTTCATCCAATGCTGTGATCTTCTTTGCAAGAATATGCCACAGGCCAAGGAAGAATTGAGGATAGAGTCCTTGTCATATGAGTACACACATCAGGTTACAGCATGTATACATTACATGTGCACAGTTATTGAAAGGTATCTCTCACCTTTGATTGGACTAAGCTTGCAGTCCCCCTCCCCCATGTCTTTGAAACACATTTTAAGGCTGACTTATTTCTGTACTGGATATACAGATGTTATCAACCCCCTCATCTGATTCGAGGCAAAACTGGAAACAGGCATATTTCCTGATACTGAAGGGTTCCTGTTGTGTGTTGACATCAAACCCAGTGAAAGCAACAGAGAAAACTGAGTAATAACTTAATTAAAGTCATATTTCAAACATCCTAGCAGGACTGACCTTTTGAGAACCTTAACCCAAAATTAATCATTCATTGCTTGCTAGGGAAAATGTCTAGGCTCAGTGCCTTTTTTGTGAGTTTGCCTATTCAGCACAGCTTCTTTCTTAGCCATTAGCCAGGTGTTTGATTGAGGTAAGCCTCTATAGCAGTCAAGCTTGTCTATTCTTTCCTCTCCTCCTTCACCTTTGCACTCCCCCATACTCCTGCTTTCAGCAGAAATGAGCTGTATTAAGGCAGTGACTAATCGCTTCAAGTTATCCCTTTCGCTGCGTGTCCGGATCTATAGGTAATGCTAGCCTTATACGAAAGCCAGACCTCCTTAATCAATAGCCTCCCCCGGGCAAGGACGGAGATGGGGGAAAGGGGAAGAAGACCTAATTCAATGAAATAGACATTACCCAGTGCTCGCAACGCGCCAGGGCATGAGTAATCATAGACAAATTCATTTTAGGGCCTGGGAGCCCAGTATTGCTTTCAATTATGGGCAAGTTTTAAAGTGAACGGGTGCATATAGTGGGAGCTGGTGTTAGTGGGAAGGAGAAGTAGGGAGACACTAAACAGTAGAGATTCAGACAAAGCTCGATTCAGTTACTGTTGACATTGCCAATTTGTTGCCTGGATCTTTTTCAGGCATTCAGCACGGCTGCAACCAAATTAGTTCGATGTCTTCATCTCATCTCTAGCATTCCAACTGGAAAAAAACTAACAATAGAATATCGAATTCATGTCTAGAGAAAGAAGCACCCATAACACAATGTGTTTATTGTTGGATTTAAACGTGTCCTGACACTGGGATTGCTGTGAGCTGCTTCATTCTTTTTGGTTGCTGGTTCTGCAACTCTTTGATATGTTCGATATTGAGACTAAATGAAAAATCACCTTCATTGTACTGAAAGATTATAAACGTTCTTTACATACTGTGACAGGAATCTGTGCTGTGGCAGTGGTGAAGATATACTGGCAGTGAAGGATTTATCTGCATGTTCATATAACATGCAGCACTCATACATACAGTACTTGCATGTGTACAGACTGTAAAGCCCTCTGAGGCAAATTTGTAATTTGCGATTTTGGGCTATACAAAATAAAATGAATTCAATGAATTCAATTACTATTCTCACATACATCAAATAAAGAAAGCCTATCTATCCAGCTTTTTACCTTACATTCTTTTACTTTTCTCATTTTCCTCTTTTCACCCAAAGATGAGATTACTTTTTTGATAGCATCTTGTTTAACACCATGTTCATCCAAAAAGAGTTACGTTTTCAAAATAAAGTGTGGACATGCAGCCATTAACACTATTGCGAATGCTGGGGCCATCCAGCTATTGTCAGACTGATAAATTTATGGATGTACTCTTGAACTGATCTGCATATTATATGCATGATCTTTCAGTGCGAGAAAAAAAGTGAGTGGGATATAATATATGGCATTTATGCATGTGTTCTTGAAAAAATGCAACATAAACAAGAGCCTACTCCGAGAACCCTACACTTCAACCAAAGCAGGACATTTCTCCAGCAGTGCTTATGTTCCACAATAAATGCAACAGTTATGGAGGCTGCATGCTTTTCAGTTGCTTTTGGACAGGATTTAATGAGGAAATTGCTTTAGTCCATCTTACTAAATAAGAGTTGGATGTATTGACTGCTTGCATGTATGGTCACAATACCAAAATGATTACTTTGATACAATACTTGCCATGAATATAATGATACAGAGTACTTAAGATACAATACCAAAACAAGCAATACGATAGGATACGATAATGGTATATTTATCTATAATAGTAATAAATGAAACATCCGCATGGTTCCCTTTTTTACCAGCTTCTTCCTGCCCAGCTTTTCGAACACATAACAAATTATATTAGTAGCCTACAGAAGGATGTTAATAAAAACTGTTGCCATCTTGGCATTGATTGAGTGAGCGCGCTCTGATTGTGTGCTATTTTAAGGCAGTTTTGACGCTAAAAATATATCCATAAATGTATTGTTTTTAACATACGGGTACCGCGGCACTTTTTTTTGCATGGATACACCATGCAACATTAATTGAATGGGTTTGTAATAAATTCTCTACCAGCAGAGTGACAGTTGTTTGAAAATGTTGTTGGACTAATAGATCCGCTTTAACATTCTTCCTACTTCATAAATAAGATAACAGTAAGTCTATTCAATTCAATTCATTTTATTTTGTATAGCCCAAAATCGCAAATTACAAATTTGCCTCAGAGGGCTTTACAGTCTGTACACATGAAACATCCTCTATCCCGAAACCCTCACATCGGCCCAGGAAAAACTCCCCAAAATATGAAAAAACCCTTCAATGGGGAAAAAAGGGAAGAAACCTTAGGGAGAACGTCAGAGGAGGGATCCCTCTCCCAGGATGGACAGACTGCAATGGATGTCATGTGTACAATACATTCAGTTCCTCTAACAGAGATGATACAAGTAATTGCAAGTAGCAGAACAGGTGTACGGCAGGACCACTGCAGGGACAAACACCATCAGGTCGAACCACCATCCAGGCTTCTGTGGGGAGGGAGACCAGAAATATGTTGGGTTATGATCACAGTAATATGAATCATATTTAAAGTAATGATGATGGCAGCAGCAGGTGTCAGCAGAGCCATGCCAGGAGTCAGAACCGGGGTCCGCACGAAACTATGATCCACGGAGACCTGCTAGGCGAGAAAGCACAAAAAACTCCCGGAAAGAAGCTTAATTAGTGATGTACAATAATAAAACATGGATGATTGTGGAAGGAGAGAGTGAGAGTGTGAGAGTGAGAGAGGGGCTTGGTGTGTCCTAAGAAGTCCCCCGGCATTCGAAGCCTAGAGCAGCTTAACTAAGGGCTCGTCCAGGCTAACCTGAGCCAGGCCTAATTATAAGCAATATCAAAGAGGAACGTTTTAAGCTTTATCTTAAATAAACTGACCGAGTCTGCCCCCCGGACTGAAAGTGGAAGCTGGTTCCACAAAAGAGGAGCTTGATAACTGAAGGCTCTGGCCCCCATCCTACTTTTTAAAACTCTAGGAACCACAAGTAGCCCAGCATCTACGGAGCGCAGATGCCTTGTAGGGCAATACGGTGTAACAAGCTCTTTAAGATAAGACAGTGAGGAGAAGTACCTTAAATTCTATTCTTGATTTAACAGGAAGCCAGTGCAGAGAAGTTAATACAGGAGTTATATGATCCCGTTTCTTAGTTCTTGTTAGTACATGTGCTGCAGTATTCTCGAGAGGTTTAAGCGCTTTACAAGAGCAGCCTGATAACAAAGAATTACAGTAATCCAGTCTAGAAGTAACAAATGCATGAACTAGTTTTTCTGCATCACTTTGAGACAGGAAGTTCCTGATTTTCGATATACAGTATTACGTAGATGAAAAAAGGCAGTCCTTGAAGTCTTCTTTATATGAGAGTTGAAGGACATATCCTGGTCGAAGAGAACTCCAAGATTTCTGACGGTCCTCGATGATTCACCGTTCACAAACACAAACAGGGATCGATCCGATAAAAAAGATTTAAACCAGCTGAGTGCAGTTCCTTTGATGCCAATCAAGTGTTTCAGTCTCTGCAGCAGGATACGGTGATCGATGGTGTCAAATGCAGCACTGAGGTCCAGCAATAGCAATAGCAATACAAGAAAAGAGACAAGTCCTTGGTCCGATGCAAGTAGAAGATCATTTGTAATTTTCACCAGTGCCGTTTCTGTGCTATGATGCACTCGAAATCATGACTGGACAACAACAAACCACAGCTGACGAGGCCGTGTCGGGTGGCCCCGTGAATGGGAAATTTTATTATAAAAAACAAACGGATGGAAGCGTCGATAAGAGCATGGTTGTGTGCAAGCTATGCAACAAGGAATTCGCACATCGAGCCTCAAGTATCACCTCAACGCAAAAAAATTAGCAGCTAGCGTGGACGTTAGCCCGACTCCGAGTACAAGGACCCACACCCAACCCACACTGCACCAGATGACTGGTTTAAGGACCAGGGTAACTAATAGGGATGAGCGAGTACAGCATTATCTGTATCTGTATCTGTACTCGGATTGGGCGGGGCCTAATCGGAAAGTGGGCGGGGTTTAACCCGGAAGTAGGAAGGATTTACCCCGTAAGTAGTCGGGTTGTCTTGAAATGTTCTGGGCTTTAACCGTTATGCTCTTTTTTAAGCATGCAATTGACCCTTCGCAGGGAGCTTGATTAACAGGTGATATGACCAATCATACATGAACTTGAAAAACAGTACTGTACTGATGCATTTCTGCGGTTAAAACAGCGTTCCTTCTTAATTATTATGTTCCTTTATGTTTATCACTCATTATTCTGTATCACTGATGATCATGAGAGAGAGAGGGGAAGTGTGTGTGTGGCTTAATTTGTAGAGAGGTCAGTGCGTGAAGTAAAAAAAAAAAAAACTGGTTAGAGCCAACTGAAAAAAAAATCTCCGACAGGCAGAGACGCAACGCAAGTCGCATTCTTAAGCACCACGTCTTAACAAGCCCCACGTTTACCTGAACTCTACTAGTCAAGAACAACAAACCGAAGTAAAAAGAAATCCTTTAAATGTATCTGGAAAGACCCGCGAACCTGCTGACAGAGGGACGGAGAGAGGAGTTCTGTGTATGAGTGAGCTGAGCGGGACACACACACAATAAACGGTATGTGTGTAGGGGAGGGGCGCTGTGACTACCAGCCAATCACAGCGCGCAGACACAGACAGCTACCCAATGAGGACTTTTATTCAATCCGAGTACAGATATTGACTCGTATTACTCGTATAATACTCGTACTCGGAAAAAGTGCTTTATCCGTACCGGATACTCGTTTCAGCAGAGTATCCGGCTCAACTCTAGTAACTAAGTCCACGTCTGAAAAAATAACCAATGTTCTGAATGTACTTGAAACTATTGGTCTACTTAAAAAAACCTAGTTTACAGAAAGTCTACTTACCTATAGGCTACCTGAATTTCTGAAAGTACTATATTTCTAAATATGCTATTGCTACACTGGAATTGGTTGAACAAAAATAAAAATCCATGTGAAAAAAATGACTTCTCACTGTTCTCAGGTCAAAAATTTGTATGTATAATCTATGCGATTAATTTCGATTAATTAATTACAAAGCCTCTAATTAATTAGATTAATATTTTTAATCGAGTCTCGGCCCTAATTATTACATTTAACTTTGATTAAGTTATTAAATATAACTCCTCGGTTGTTTACCTTTAACTTAAATAACGGTGTCTCTGGAGCAGAAACAGTTTCTATAGAGTTAATTACGCTGAGTGACTGCTCGGAAGGAAGCGCAGAGAAGTGTGTAAGACTGCGACTCTGCTTCCTGGTCTGAACTCTGGGTCATGGATTAAGTCCATTAAGAAACTGGGTCAGGTTCTTAGAAATGAGTTGAGCTCCATCCAAAGCTGGATGGATGCTCTCCCTCCTAATCAGACCAGGCACTCCCCAAAACGTCTTCCAGTGATCAACGAAGCCCACATTATTTACTGGGCACCACCTCGACAACCAGCGGCGGAATGACGACATGCGGCTATACATGTCGCCACTGATCAAGTTTGGGAGGGGGCCAGAGAAAACTATGGTGTCCGACATTGTTTTAGCGTATGTACACACCGATTCCACATTAACTTTTGTGACTTCCGAGTGGCGTAACCGCTCTGGCCCCGGGTATACAAGTAACTATGGCCCCTGGTTTCGCTAACTTCACGTTCCTCAGAATGGAGCTACCTATGAAAGGCATCTCAGCGGGTGTATCGCTGAGTGGGGAGAAGCGGTTTGAAACGTGAAGTGGTTGGTGGTTAACCGTGTGCTTCGACTTAGACTTATGCTAGACTTAAGTCTATGAGGTAGAGAAATCCCACATATGCCATTATTTGTTTTTTAACTGGCATTGAATCATCAACATGAATGAATTGCAACTATCTTTGTAGATATTGTCAATGTTGCTTCTTCATCTTATATTCATTTAAATTACTTTTTCCATGATAGTCTCATCATACATTTGAACATATGAATCAGTAACACACTGTTTTAAAGCACTTACAATTCCTCTTTAGGGGATTTTAGTGTCTTTCAGCTCGTTATTTTGGTCCGTCCTGTTTCACTCATTAAACTGGTTTCAAATAACAGCTTTCAGCAAAAAAAAAGTCAAACTGTGAAATCCCTGGACACTATCTGCTCAGAACCGAACCAAATAGCAGACAGGCACAGTTAAGACTAGCTGGTGAACAGAGCGGAGAAATATATAATAGAATATTTGCAGATTGCCTCCTGCTCATCCCAGTTCCACCCAGCCAAGACGCCATCCTCTTTGGCTGTAGACAATGCAAACCACAGGAATAAAACCTTTGTAATACATGCTATATCTATATATAAGCATATAGGTATCCATTTTTTTAGGAACAATCTGTATTTGAACAGTTACATCTTAACCACCTAAAAGAAAACTAATCCCCTCTTTATTTGACATCACTGACAGATTCACAAGCTAATGGTATAAAGGCATCAGGGTTACAACACTCAAACCACATGAATTCACTACAGTCACTTTAGTTACAATGGCGCACAAATGAGAAAACCCTGACTTTTTAACCTTATTTGGGTATGATATATGACCCAATGATCTGATGCCAACCAGCCAAATAAAGCAGACCTGCACGTAAATGAACCTTTAGCACTTTCTGCTATTCCACTTTGCATCAACTTTTCAGTTGTGGTTCACACAGGGTAAATAGTCAAACCGGCAGAGGGAAGCACTCTTTCTTTTCATTACAGTGACAAAAAAACATCAGATCTACTAAGTTAACCTTGTAAGGCATTGGCTGTTCTTGTGGTTTAGAGTTTTTCGCCCATGAGGGGCTTACAAGACAAATGAATGTAGAGATGAGACGGTGAGATACCCTGACTAGGCTTAACAAATCTCCTTTAGAGCGAACGGGGAGCTTTTTCATGACCAAATTTCACCGTCAGTGGATTGTAGTGTTTAACACCAACAATGAACAACATAACTCATCTAATTTGTGCAGAAGTATGAGGTTGTCCACCGTCGATCAAATAAATGTGCCATTTACAGCTAATGTTGCACAGTGTACCGGTACTAGAAAAGTACCACGGTACCCTTACGTTGAAAACGGTACGATTTAGAATATTTTTTATGCCGGTACTTCATTAATAAAGCACGGAACCAGAGCACACTGAGTGTTCCGCTCCCTGTCCGGCTGCCTTCACGCATTGACTGGGTGGGCGGGGCTACCAACTCTCACATGCAACAGGCAGCCGTCACTCACAGAGTCATCTCAGGGGGACATGTCCTCATGTGCAGCAGCTGTGGCTGACCATTGGCTTGTTGAAGGAAAAGATGCCAGAAGTGAGATCTGGAAATACTTTGAGTACAAAGTATTTATTATTTTACGCATTCCAAAAGAGGAAATGTCCGGGTAAAAGAAGACGTCTTCTTTGTCTTGTGTTGCACTTGTGTGATGTGTGACTGCGAGAGCTCTTAATACCAGCATCAATGTCCAAGCATTTTATAACCGGCTTGCTAATATCGCTAACGAGATGTCTTGCTAGCGGCTAAACTTAGTGAAACCTCGCTTACTTTGTTTATGGCAAACTAGCACGTTGGTTAGCTTGACAACAACTTTACTAAGAGGCAAACATCAAGCAAGTGCAACGCAAGACAACAAATAAGTTACTAAATAGTCCAGAAGAAATATATAGATGCAAAATAACCTACAATTTCACTCATGTGGGCCTATATGATCATGAGGTCAGAATACACACAACATTTTACCAAATAATATACACCTGATGCAATTTTCATTGTCATTTTTCAATAAAGGGGGGAAATTGCCATTTAATTATGTGTCCATCTTTAATCTACCCAACCCACATAGCTTTAGTTTTTTTTCCACCTCAAACACACGTCTGTAAATTATGTAATTCATACTTATGTAATAACTATGTAGTCATATAGTCAGATGCGGACAATAGGCCTACATAGCCGTGTGTAATCAATGCTATGATTTTACCATGTCGTTTGGATTAATATTTTGCTGTGAGTTAATACTAATATGAATGCCATTTGTTAAGTGTTCAAAAAGCTGGGCAGGAACAAGCTGGTAAAAAGGGAACCTTACAGATATTTTATTTATTTTTATTATAGATAAATATCCAGTACCTTATTTGTGGTATTGTATCGAAAGTTTCGGGTTTAGTAATATTTTGGCAGGTATAGTATCAAAGTCATAATTTTGGTATCATATCAAAAACCACTGCAGCAGTGTTCTTAAGCAGTGTTTCTCAACTGGTGGGTCGCAACCGTTTGTAGTGGGTCGCGGGCCTTTGCGTGGAAAAAAAAAAAAATTCATCCCGTGATTTTATTTTGAAGGAACTCTCTAATGCAGCGGAGTGTCGTTTTTTGGACAGATGTATAAGTCAGCGGTGGGTTCTATTAGAAGATTGGTAGTCAGTACACCTGAAAAAAAGAATGAGACATGGTGAGTGCAAAGACAACTGGAATACTAGTTAAAATGGAGGTGACAAATGCAATTTCATTGGCTTGACGATTTCTGACAATTTACAAAATCTGACAAAAAACATCTTAGTTACTTCCGTTTTATATCTTTGAATATTTGTTGTTGTCAGGCTGTATGTAGGGAGTTAAAGCAGTGCACTTCTAGTTTTTATTAAATGCACTGTTGAAATAAGATGAAACAGCAAAGTGTAGAAAGATACCGGACTCCACCAAACTTGATCAGTGACGACATGTATAGCCGCATGTCCTCATTCCGCCGCTGGTTGTCGAGGTGGTGCCCAGTAAATAATGTGGGCTTCGTTGATCACTGGAAGACGTTTTGGGGAGTGCCTGGTCTGATTAGGAAGGACGGCATCCATCCAACTTTGGATGGAGCTCAACTCAGAACCTGACCCAGTTTCTTAATGGACTTAATCCATGACCCAGAGTTCAGACCAGGAAGCAGAGTCGCAGTCTTACACACTTCTCTGCGCTTCCTTCCGAGCAGTCACTCAGCGTAATTAACTCTATAGAAACTGTTTCTGCCCCACGGACACCGTTATTTAAGTTAAAGGTAAACAACCGAGGAGTTATATTTAATAACTTAATCAAAGTTATATGTAATAATACAACAGTGCAACAAACTAGGAGAATTAAAGGGGGACTTTTGAATATTAGATCTCTGTGCTCTAAAGCTGTTTTAGTAAATGAACTAATATCTGACAACCATGTTGATATTTTCTGTCTTACTGAAACATGGCTATCGGATGGGCAGTACTTTAGTTTAAATCAAGCGACTCCTCCAAGTCATGTTAATACTCATATCCCCTGAGGCACAGGCCGAGGGGGTGGAGTGGCAGCTATTTATGACTCCTGCCTTTTAATAAACCTTAAACCTAAACTGGATTATAACTCATTTGAAAGTCTGACTTTCTGTCTTTCACAAGCAACCTGGAAAATAATCCAGCCGGTTCTCTTTGTAATAGTGTACAGGGCCCCAGGTCCTTATTCTGAATTTTTACGTGAATTTTCACACTTCTTAACGAACAAGGTAATTATAGTGGGTGACTTTAACATTCATGTGGATGTCGATAACGACAGCCTTGGTACTTCATTTCTCTCTTTGCTGGAATCAATTGGTTTCTGTCAGACTGTAAATAAACCAACTCATTGTTTTAACCACACGCTCGACTTGGTTCTAGTATATGGTATTGTGATAGAACACTTAACAATCTTTCCACAGAACCCTCTCCTGTCGGACCATTGTCTGATAACCTTTGAATTTCTACTGCCAGAATCTCCTCCTCCTGCCAAGGGTTTTTTACAGTCGATGTTTATCGGATACCGCTGTAGCCTCATTTGAAGAAGCCATTCCCTCTCCTCTAAGTTCAGTATCCTGTCTCAAGATATCAAAAGACTCCTGTGAAAACTTCAGTCCATCACAAATCGACCATCTTGTCGATACTGCCACAGGCTCTTTGAGAATGGCACTGGACGGTATTGCTCCCCTCAAAAGAAAAATGGCAACAAGAAGGAAGTTCGCCCCTTGGTATAACTCTCAAACCCGGAACTTAAAGCAAACTGTGCGGAAACCTGAGCGGTTATGACGTTCCACCAAATAAGAAGGATCTAGGCTAACTTGGCAAGACAGCGTTAAAACATATAAGAAGGCTCTCCGTAACGCAAGAGAATCTTATTACTCATCATTAATCGAGAAAAATAAAAACAACGCCAGGTTTCTCTCCAGCACTGTAGCCAGACTGATAGAGAGTCACAGCGCTGTCGAGCCGTGTATTCCTGTGGACCTCAGTAGTAACGACTTTATGAACTTCTTCAATAATACGATTCTGACTATCAAAGAGAAAATTGATGGTCTACTACCCCCAACCGGAGCCGACCCGTCCTCGGATGTAGGTACTTTGGACGCAGCCGTGGACCCTGATACCTACTTGAATGGTTTCTCTTCCATCAACCTTGATCAACAGACTTCTACAATTTTGAAATCCAACCTTCCACTTGTCTCCTGTATCCGATTCCAACTAAGCTGCTTAAGGAAGTTTTTCCGTTAATTAGCACATCCCTACTGGATATTATGAATCTGTCTTTGTTGACAGGACATGTACCACAGTCCTTCAAGGTAGCTGTAATTAAACCTCTTCTTAAGAAACCTACTCTAGCTCCAGAGGTGTTGGCTAACTACAGACCCATCTCTAATCTTCCCTTCCTCGCTAAGATCCTTGAGAAATCTGTCACGAATCAATTATGTGACTTTCTACAAAACAATGCTTTGTTCGAGGATTTCCAGTCATGATTTCGGGTGCATCATAGCACAGAAACGGCACTGGTGAAAATTACAAATGATCTTCTACTTGCATCGGACCAAGGACTTGTCTCTTTTCTTGTATTGCTGGACCTCAGTGCTGCATTTGACACCATCGATCACTGTATCCTGCTGCAGAGACTGGAACACTTGATTGGCATCAAAGGAACTGCACTCAGCTGGTTTAAATCTTATTTATCGGATCGATCCCAGTTTGTGTTTGTGAACGGTGAATCATCGAGGACCACCAATGTTGGTAACGGAGACTCACAAGGTTCTGTGCTTGGACCGATACTATTTACTAGAGATGAGCCGGATACTCGGCTGAAACAAGTATCCGGTACGGATAAAGCACTTTTGCCGAGTACGAGTATTCGAATATTCGAGTATTGAATAAAAGTCCTCATTGGGTAGCTGTCTGTGTCTGCGTTCTGTGATTGGCTGGTAGTCACAGCGCCCCTCCCCTACACACATACTGTTTGTGTTGCTGTGTCCCGCTCGGCTCACTCACACACAGAACTCCTCTCTCCCTACCTCAGTCACCAGGTGACTTTTTTTTACTTCGGTTTGTTGTTCTTAACTAGTAGAGTTCAGGTAAACGTGGGGCTTGTTAAGACGTGGTGCTTAAGAATGCGACTCGCATTGCGTCTCTGCCTGTCGGAGTTTTTTTTTTTTTACTTCACGCACTGACCTCTCTCTCTCTCTCTCTCTCTCTCATCAGTTTTTTTTACCGTCTGCTGGCTCTCTTCACGCACTCAGTGTCTGACGTTGACTAGTTGTGTTGAATAACTAAATATTAATATTACAAATAAAGCCACACACACACTTCCCCTCTCTCTCTCATGATCATCAGAGAATTAAGAAGGAATGCTGTTTTAACCGCAGAAAGGCGACAATTTACGGGGTAAATCCTTCCTACTTCCGGGTTAGGCCCCGCCCATTTTCGGGTTAGGCCCCGCCCAGTCCGAGTACGGATACGGATACAGATAATTCATATGGTTCAACAGATACAGATACAGATAATGCTGTACTCGCTCATCTCTACTATTTACCCTGTACATGCTCCCTTTGGGGCGACGTTATCAGAAAACACCGCATAAACTTCTATTGTTATGCAGACGATACTCAACTGTATCTATCGATCAAGCCAGAAGACACCAACCAACTTGTTAGACTTCAGGATTGTCTTGGAGACATCAAAACTTGGATGACCTGCAACTTCCTGATGTTGAACTCGGAAAAAACGGAAGTTATCATGATAGGCCCAGAGCGCCTTCGAAGTCAGCTGTCACGTGATACAGTCTCTATGGATGGAATTGCTCTGGTATCCAACAGCACTGTCAGAAATCTTGGAGTTCTCTTCGACCAGGATATGTCCTTCAACTCTCATATAAAGAAGACTTCAAGGACTGCCTTTTTCATCTACGTAATATATCGAAAATCAGGAACTCCCTGTCTCAAAGTGATGCAGAAAAACTAGTTCATGCATTTGTTACTTCTAGACTGGATTACTGTAATTCTTTGTTATCAGGCTACTCTTGTAAATCGCTTAAACCTCTCCAGCTGATTCAGAATGCTGCAGCACGTGTATTAACAAGAACTAAGAAATGGGATCATATAACTCCTGTATTAACTTCTCCACACTGGATTCCTGTTAAATCAAGAATAGAATTTAAGGTACTTCTCCTCACCTACAAGGCACTTGCTGGTGAGGCACCGTCTTATCTTAAAGAGCTTGTTACACCGTATGGCCCTACAAGGCATCTGCCCTCCATAGATACTGGGCTACTTGTGGTTCCTAGAGTTTTAAAAAGTAGGATGGGGGCCAGAGCCTTCAGTTATCAAGCTCCTCTTTTGTGGAACCAGCTTCCACTTTCAGTCCGGGGGGCAGACTCGGTCAGTTGATTTAAGATAAAGCTTAAAACGTTCCTCTTTGATATTGCTTATAGTTAGGGCTGGCTCAGGTTAGCATGGACCAGCCCTTAGTTAAGCTGCTCTAGGCTTAGACTGCCGGGGGACTTCTTAGGACACACCAAGCCCCTTTCTCACACTCTCACTCTCTCCTTCCACAATCATCCATGTTTTATTAATGTACATCACTAATTAAGCTTCTTTTCCGGGAGTTCTTTGTACTTTCTCGCCTAGCAGGTCTCCGTGGATCATAGTTTCGTGCGGAACCTGGTTCTGACTCCTGGCATGGCTCTGCTGACACCTGCTGCTGCCATCATCATTACTTTAAATATGATTCATATTACTGTCATCATAAACCAACATCTTTCTGCTCTCCCTCCCCACAGAAGCCTCTGTGGATGGTGGTTGTCCCTGCAGTGGTCCTGCCGTACACTTGTTCTGCTACTTGCAATTACTTGTATCATTTCTGTTAGAGAAATTGAATGTATTGTACATTTTACATTGTTGATTCTGTACACATGACATCCATTGCAGTCTGTCCATCCCGGGAGAGGGATCCCTCCTCTGACGTTCTCCCTAAGGTTTCTTCCCTTTTTTTCCCCCATTGAAGGGTTTTTTCATATTTTGGGGAGTTTTTCCTGTGCCGATGTGAGGGTTTCGGGACAGAGGATGTTGCATGTGTACAGACTGTAAAGCCCTCTGAGGCAAATTTGTAATTTGCGATTTTGGGCTATATGAATTGAATTGAATTGAATGTTGGATGTGGTTGATTTTCATTTTCAATATGTGCAAATGTGTCTGCTCATTACATGTAAAAAGTAAAACCCCTTACTACTGTGTATTTTTCATGCACTCTCCTACTTCTGTTGAGGGGTTTCATCCAGCCCCCAGCGTGCTAGTAGCTAGCTACTCTTTGAGCTACAACAACATTGCAACTGACAAGGTTTTTTCAATCTACTTGTAACTTTTTAAGCATCTTTATTCTAAGTCAATGTTTTTATAAATGCTTATAAAGTATTTAATACTTATCTAGTAGTTGACTTCATGACAAACACAGATTTCTGTGGTCTGAGGGTGAAGTTGGACGTCAGCACTACAAAACCCAAATATGTTATTGGTTGATGTATACATTGTCAAAAATAGCATCATGGCCTTAATAGTGACATTGAAATTATCTGTTCAGCACATGAATGACAATATTTTGTTTTTCCTACAGACGCATCCGTTTGAGGCTCACAATGTTTACTCTGCAGCTTTCATTGGAATTCAGATGACTTGGCGTGGCTCACTGTCTGTCACTGTTTTCAGAGGATATGAGATGGTTCTGAAATGTCGTTTTCCTCTGATGTATCCCTGTAAAGCCTACTCCATTTCACATCAAAGTGTGTACTTTTAGTGATGAGAAACCCTGTTGCATTTGTCTCACTCAGGTACATATGGCCCAGATGAAGGCTGGGCATCAGTCTACCCAGA
Organism: Pungitius pungitius; assembly: GCF_949316345.1. Lineage (NCBI taxonomy): Eukaryota > Metazoa > Chordata > Actinopteri > Perciformes > Gasterosteidae > Pungitius > Pungitius pungitius. The sequence continues at coordinate 8,845,299 of NC_084907.1, forward strand.
ATGCAAAGAGAGAAACCAATCACCAATAAACATTGTGGACCAGGACACTAAAGTTTCCACTGAGTTTCAGGAACTGACACTCGAGGGCTTTGATGCGGAATCCTCTAATAAGACATCGATGAAGAACACTGGCAAAACAGGTACATAAAGCTAACACAGCCTTTGCTGCATGATGCACTTTTTCTAGATTATAGTGTCTCAATATATTAGAGGGTTAAACCTGTTTCTTGACTCATTCCAACTTAAATATTTAAAGTAGTGAAATGTAGGACTGATTTTGAAAATAAGGAAAGCCTACATTAAGGGCCATATAGTGAAGAGTAATAAGAAAAACTTCTGACAGATTCATTATGTAACAGTTAGTTAAGTAACAGTTATAGGTTCCCTGGTACTTTTTCTTTCCCTCCACAGGTCAAGTTTGAACAAACAAAAATGGTCTCCATATAATGAATCTTAATAAATTCTTTGACTCCCGTCCTTCCATCTCAAAACTATTTTGAGGACAGCGATTCAGCACCGCAATACTTTTGTTTCAGGGTCTATTTTGAGTTCTTATGGCACGGATAACAGTGGTGACTGTATCTGATACACAATGATGTTAAATATATCACTAAACATCACATTTACTAAAGGTATGATGCAATAAGTAGTCATAAACCTCAAAGAAGCAGTCATGTTATCCAAAGGAAGGTGTCCAGTTTTTAATGGCATATAATGCCAGAAAGAATAAAAATTGTTATAATAAGCCAAGCTTATGTTGGCAGGTGTCCGTACGTGGAACATCTGTTGCATCACTTCCCTGCTCTTGATCATAAAACCAGACAGGTGCAATATGCAGCAAGTCATTTGTGATAAATATTACTCAGTTCATTCTCATTCAGACATGCTGCATCCGTATTAGTACAAGTGCCATGGCAGGTATCGCTTCTGTAGGGTTCAGAATAGGGACATCTGCATTTGGCCCTTTTGGCATCTTGAGGACACTACTTGTCAGCCCCAGGTATTTTTCACAATTCCAGGTTGTCAGTAAGACAGATGATCCTTCACTCACAGTGGAAAATGGAGTTTAAAGGCTTCTGAGAGGCAGAGGCCACAGATGGTTGGATTCACTATTGACAGCAAGCTGAGTGGTTCCCAGAGCAGAGTTGTGTGTTTAGCAAAATAATGATGTACATTCCTACATTTGCTCTATCAAGGATGAATAAGTTGTATGTGATATGAATAAATTGCGAAATTGTATAACTTTACTGAATATACTTTGTAGTCTGAAATCTTATTGGCCTCGATGATGAAGGGAGACGGCAACTAATACAATCACCATGGGTGTCATATATCAAACATATCACAGGATCCCCACTAAATGTTTACATTCCTGTGAGGAGTCCACGACCGAGTGCTGGACTTGGTAGGAGGCAGACAAGCAAGTTTTTTTTAATTTGTAATAAAAGGATGGTCTCAAATACATATATCATTAAACAGCTAAACAAAACAAAAAAACGAATTTGTTAACTTTAATGGTAATTATTAAACTCAACATAACTGCGTCTAACACATGCCCTCAGCTACATGGATGCAACGCCATTTCCCCCCCCCCCCCCACCACAGTCAATGTCCTCCACCTTTATAGTGCTGTCAATCACCCGCCCCAGGTTGCACGATGTGCACAGGTGACACCCATTCTGAAAGATTGACCTGATGATGTCACCGCTGACATCAACCCCTGCACCAACACTAGGCCTCACTGCCCCCTCCCCTCTAGTCTCTATCAAACCAACATGGGGCAAAGGTGAGTTGTCACCCACTTTGTCACAATTCCAAGAAGGAAATGCACGAACACCACAAATGCCAATTCACTGTGGTGACTCCAGTGAGTTGTGATACTCGCATCAGATAGCTGTTCAAAATGTGCCTATGTACAGTAAGCTTTGTCTACCCCTATGGAATAAACGATTAATGAAATAATAAAGTTGTGTTATAATTCAATTGTGCTAACTGATATGGCTCATTAGTACAAGCACAAATAACACTGCTAGTTTGAATGTTTACTTCAAACCAGCCCTGGCAACTCAGTGGCACTCTTCTGACTACTACTACTTTACATACTGAAACCTACATATAAGCAGAGGAAGGTGAATATATTTTCAGGGGATCAGGATGTTTTATTATTATATTATTATTATCAAGTGTCTCTAAAAGCGGATTTACGGCATCTGACCTATCATACAAACAACGGCCATTCTCGGAAAAATTTAGCTCCATGCACTAAGCTATGGAGCCAAATCCAGGTCAAAAGATTTGTTCATTTACAAAACAAATGTGAACCTTAAAGTTTTGTTGTTGAACGTTAAAAAATACAAACAATGTATTCAAAATAAAAATAAGTGGATAAAAAATATTTTCCCGTTGAATATAGTTTTGACTCTGCTCTATATTTTTTTTGAATAAAATATTTGTTTTCAATCTTCACTTATATATGTTTTTTGATATTCACTGTATTATATTTTTCGGTTGCAGATTTTATATTTTCAGATTCAAAACTTATATTATCTTTTTTTCACATTCAGATTTTTTTCCACATTCAGAATTTTCACCCTGATGTGGCGTAAAGAGGCAGGGCATTAACTGGGAGGGTCGTGTCATGTTCAACAACAAAACTTAAACTTTCAGGTTGACATTTGATTTTCAAATGAACAAAACTTTTCACCTGGATTTGGCTCCATAGTTCGCTGTTGTGATGCCGACCGCAAAGTTAGCACAGATTAACTGACGATCTCCATGGATTTACTGACCACTCCCATAGACTTGCCATTGCCAGACAAATTGTTTTAAAAATGACAGATGAGATTGTCACCAATTGGCTATACGGACCCTAATTATCTGAAGGGTCCATGCCTAACCCTAATCATCAACCACCTAAACTAGCTATGTACGGAGGGCCTTACCAAGTGTGATTCATAATTAAGCTGCAGGGAGCGATGACAGTAGGTGAACAGGGGAAGGGTACACAATACAGATGCAAGTTACAGAGAATAAGACAAACAAAAAGGCGGAAACTTTAGTTTTCGGGATAATGTTGGGATGTTCAATCCCCCCCGAGTTGGTTGATGAGAAGAATCCGGCACGTCAAGTTAAAAAGTTGAACATTGAACAATTCCCCGCAGGTGCACCTGGAGACTACATACGTATCACAAAGTGATCCATCCAAGAGTCTGCCTGTTGTCCGACTCTGGTCCTTTTTATAATCTCCTCACGTCCTTGACGACTAGTTTGAGCTGGTTCTGGTCTCAAACGGCTATTGTCCAAGATGCCCAGGTGTTTCCCCCCCTGTACCATCCTGTGCAAAGGGGTACTGTGTCAGATAGGGATTTATCTTCGAGCTTTCTGTACTCCTTCATCCCTCAGTTCCCTTGTATGCCTTATATGGTCATAGCATTATTTAGTGCATTGTCACAACATCTGCTCTATAGAAAAAACATGTAAAAAGCACACGAACAGGAACATACAGCTCACAATTACCTTATAATATAACATACAAAATGAAATCAAAATAGAATCACGTGCACTTCCCAGTTGTCATAGGCTACTATAATTCAATTGCATTTAACTGCCAGACTGTAGAACATCATACCCAACAGAACACGTGAAAACCTCAATTACTGTTTTAACAGTGCATTTTCATATTCTATAGTACTTCAAGCCTTCTCCGAAAGTAAAATCGGCCCGTTAATGTGTTATGAATTGATGAAAGCGGTCACTATCTTCTTTAGATAGCTTCCTCTACAAATGGGAGGTATGGCTGCAATTGTTATTTGAAACACGTGCAAAATAAGGCCCTCCTTAGTTTGCTCTATATTTCCTAGAGATGCGATCAAATAACAAATCCTGCAAGGGCAGGTTGCACTGTCTGAGAACAATGCCCTCTGCAAATTAGCCCCTCATTTGATAACTTGCCTCAAAAGCTGTAAAAAAAAGATTGTGGGTTTTTTGTGTGAGCCCGTCTGTCTCTATGCACCGTAAATATGTGATGTCACACACATTAGATTGACTTGAGCGATCTTTGACACTTCCTTCAAATCAACAACAGATACCAACCAGCAATGATAACATACTTATGTTTTTTTAAAAAGATGTTGAACGCTGTATGACTCTCAGTCCTCCCGTCTTTCTTCCAGTGGCCATCATGTTGAAGGATGATTACTTCGTACGGGGAGGAGGTCTACCAGGGAGGTTTAAGGCAGAAAAAGTGGAGTTTCACTGGGGTCCGAACAATGGATCTGAAGGCTCTGAGCACAGCATTAGCAGCCGCCGTTACCCCGTGGAGGTAAGAGCAATCTACCACAACCTGTAACAAACAATATGGCAAAAGACTGGATATATTTCTATGATAAAGGTGTAGTTACAGCAAGGGTGCACACACAAGCTACTTTTCAATCGACCAAGTCACGGCGATCTACCACCTCCCTACGGCCACATGCATTGCATACAATCTTGCTCATTACCTTACTCAGATGACTTGCCCTGATTGGAGTCAACCAGAGTTGAATCATGGTATGATTGTTAGTAAGCTAACTAGTTCTGTCTTGAAGTTGGTGGAGAACGCGTTTGAGTTCTGCGTTTCTTCTCCTTGCCTACGGAGCTCTTGATGGCCCTGACTCCTTTGCCTTTTTCTGGCCCTGATGGGGTGGCGGGAAGGGAACAAATTGCTCTCTGCCAGCTGTGAACTAATTCACGCAGCTGGAGAGAGGGAGGCCTGGTGCTGGGGCCACGCTCTTTGAGTTGAGGCAGAATGGCTTTTTGCTTGTCTGCTGGTGAGCTGCTGCGCCTGGTAAGGCAAGTGCTCCTACACCGGCTGGAATTCATGCTTAAGCTTCATTTGTTTGAAGGAGATATTTTCAGATTAATATAGATTTCTTGAATTATGATCTGGTTTTGGACTTTTTAACATTAGTTCTATTTAACTAATCCTGTTATATTATATATTTAAAATAATTGAGATACGAGTAAATCTTGGCATCATCCTGAAGTAAATAATGGCCTTGTCTATGAAGATTATGGCTGACCTCTCAAACCTGATTCCTGGCATTATTACATACTATTTTCAACCATCTTCAACATCCCACTACTAAATTTATTGGGTGTGTACATGAGTGTGTGTTTCTGAGCGTGTGTTTGTTTTTGAATGTTGTTTACGTGCAGCTGCCAGTCTCGTAAGTGCTGAAATGTCAGCCATCTACGTTTGGACTTCTCTTCGAGCTCTGCCTCTGCACTGTGGCTGGACAAACAGATGAATATGTATAGTTTGACATTTAATAGATCCACACACTTGACAGATCGGCTTCATATTGTAATCTTGTCCTTCCACTCCAAACTCTTTTTTTCTCTCCAAACCATTCTACAATGTTGTTATACAATATACAGTATATACCTGTCGTGAGCTCAGGTTAGTAAATATCTAAAGCTGTTTAGCTGCTTTTAAGTACGGACATATATCAACAACTACCAAGATGGAACATGCAAATTCCCTGAAAACAAAATGATCGGCATATGATGTCTTTAATTTCTCAGTGAGTATGGTGTTAGTACCCCTCTTTATAGCCCATGCAGACTTCACTGTCTTTTTCTTTCGATGATTGTCTGGTGCAGCTCGGTGTGAGGTGCACCAGCACAAGGCCAGGTGTCTAACCTTGATCCTGGAAAATCTATTCTTTCATATCTGATGGATATATATACATACAAAGTGTCAACAAAGCACATTGAAAAAATGGACATACAAAGCTCAATATGGTTTCTACTCATTTTATCCTATGGTTATTGTATAATAGCACCATTCAACCCACAACCCACTGCAATAATCCAGTCAATGACTACAATACATTTCCCCCCCCCGGTAGATCACGGATTTCACCTTTTTCTTTCTTTCCCCATAGCCAGCAACGGAGAGCGAGCTGTACCCAGCACGCCTTCCGCGGTGTAACAGTTTCTCAATACACTACACTGTTTAAATCACTTATCAAAGAATATATACTGTAGATTTCAAGAACTTGCAATCCACGTTGCACTTCCTCGGTCCCAAGAAATTCAACTGCCAAGATTGAATTAAATAATGTTTGTTGAGAAAATCAATGGACATAAACAAAGACAAAGATTTCTTCCATTACCGAATGGTTTTCCTTTTCCAGTGTCCTTACCTTTCCCCATTTGCTCCACCCTTTACCCCTTTGGTGTTCCAGTGGATGGTAGGAGGGCAGGGTTCTTGTATGTCATTTCTCTGAGAGCTCCACATGAATGATTTATGATTTACAAGCCTTGCCATTTAGTAATTGTGGCCTAATAGGGCCCTTGAAAAGCATGATGAAGTAGGGACCTGCTGCTCCCTTCCTGCTGTTTTAAACGGTAATGCTCTGGTTGATATGCCAGGCACCGCACTTCCAGGCAGCACTGCACACATCTCTAGCTAGAGTGTGTCACTCGTCCTGTGTGTGCACCCCTGTGTGCGCACCCCTATGTCCTGTGCATTCACTCCACTTTTGTGTGCTCTGCATTGAAGGACAAACGTACATGAATTCACCAGCCGGTTTTCTGAAACAGAAATTCTCGTGGTCAATTCTGCTTCGTCAAGCCATGACCTTAGGTTTACTTGCTAATATGCAACCAGGGCCATCTTTGTTTGGAGGCTAGCAGAATGGAGGTATACAGTTTTCACTCCATTAAATTGCATAGTTCACTATTAATTGTGTAAAAAAGTGTTTTTCCCCACAAGACCACTCAGTCAGCTCGTCATCTAGTTGCTACTTGATTTTTTACATTCAGACAAATAAATCTAAATCTAAATGTAACTTAGCTAAGCGTAAGCTAAGCTTTCTGGCCACTGGCAGAGGCTTCACATTGCATTAGCGTGATATATAATTGGGAACAATCCTTTCATCTAAATCCCTGTAACTCAACACATCCTATACGCTAACAGCACTTGCTTGCTTGTTAAGTCACATTACACTACATTACATGTCATTTAGCTGATGCTTTTATCCAAAGCAACTTACAATGAGTGCATTTCAACCATAGAAATACAAACAAGTAACAAGAAAGTACAATTTTCAACAAATAAGCAGTTTCAAAACATGTTATAGATAAGTGCTACAATTTGTTAGTGCTACAGTTTGTTAGTGTTTTAGTCAAGGTATAGTCTAAAGAGTAGGGATGGGTATCACACACTCTGTCCGCTGATGAGCACATGCTCTCCAGTGTACGCGCACGTGTCTGTGTGTGCGCAATAGTCTGCAATAGTCTTTCGGTACAGTAGGTACCGGTCGTGTAGGAACCGGTGCTGTATTGGTACTGGTTCTCAGTACCCAACCCTAGTTATGAGTTTTCGGTGGAAGATGTAAAGGCTCTCTGCAGTCCTGATATCATCAGAGAGCTCATTCCACCATCTGGGAGCCAGGACAGCAAAGAGTTGCGATCTCGCCGAGTGCTTTTCTCTCAGAGAGGGAGGAACAAGCCGCTTGGCAGATGAAGAGCGGAGTGTGCGGGTAGAGATGTAAGGGTTTGACCATGTCCTCGATGTCGAGTGGACCCGATCCATTCACGTAGTACGTAGATTTTCACAGTAAGAATCGACGCAACCGTCTGCAATGACAGCGGTTACCAGGGTAACATGAGGAGAAAAGTTCATTAACGGAAATAAATTATCCTGGTCCGACGGGATCTGTTAATTACGCTCGCTGCTCTTGGCTCTGATATTCATTGTCCACGCATTGTGTTGCTTCACTGAACGCAAAGCAGAGACAGTTTAAGGAGATTGCGGAGTTAACGTGTTCGCATCTCCACCAGTATGTGGCAGAATTTGGCCGAAAGATAGATTATAGAACATGGGATGGAATGGGGTCGAGAGGACAGGGTTACTAAGGTAAGAACTTGGTTAAGAGACAGGGGGTGAAAGGGGGAAGCGAGGGCGATAGAGGTGAAGGAGGTGGGTTAGAGAAAGAGGAGCGTATATCACCTATTTTTATTTTATTTTATCATCTATTTTTTTGTAAAATAGCTGACAATGTCTCCTGTAAGAGGGTAGGAGGACTGGGGGGTTCGAGGAGGTGGTGAAGATAGAAAAGAGTTTTTCCGGGTTAGAAAATGAGGACTCAATCCTAGTTTGGTAGAAAGAGCTTTTGGTAGCAGAGATAGAGGCAGAACCGGAGGAGAGAAGAGACTGAATCGCATGCAGGTCGTCGGGTTGTTTGTATTTACGGCATTTCCTTTACGATGGTCGCAGAGTGGCTCTCACAGCACGCACCGGTTCAGATAACCACGGAGCCGGAGGGTCGAGCCTTAAGAGGACAGAGAGAGTCGAGAGAGGAGGACAGAGTTGTTAGGAGAGTTTCTGCGGCAACGTTCGGGTGTAAGAGTGAGAAAGAGTCTGTTGAGGGGAGAGCCGATAGAACAGAGGCCAGAGAGGAGGGAGAGAATGAGCGAATGTTGCAGCGAACAGGTACAGAGTCAGTTGATGGGGTGGCGTCGTTAGTTGGGGAGAGCGGAAGAGAGTGGGAGATGAAGAAGTGATCAGAGACGTGATGTGAAGTTACAGTGAGGTTAGTGGTAGAGCAGTTTCTAGGGAAGTTCAAGGTGATTGCCAGCTTTGTGAGTAGGAGGAGAGGGATTGAGTGACAAAGTGCAAAGGAAGAAAGTAAGAGTAAAAGGTCAGATGACTTCTCTGTCAGGATGTTGATGTCTCCTAGGAGGATGAGTTGGTGGCCATTTTCAAGAAAGTTGGACAGAAGTTTGTCTATTTCTTCCAGGAAATGACCCAAAGAGCCTGGCTCACGACAATGTTTAATTGTACCGGGTGAGTAACTGTCACAGAATGGAATTCAAACAGTGGGGCGGAGGGTGAAAAAGGGAAAAGAGAAAATATCCATTTGGGTGAAATGAGTAAACCTGTACCACCACCCCTGCCAGAGGGTCTGTGTGTGTGGCTGAAGGAGAAGGCAGAGGAGAGAGCAGCTGGGGTGGATGTGTTCTCTGGTGTGATCAAGGTCTCAGTGAGAGCGAGGAAGTCAAGCGACTGCTGGATAGCAAAGCCGGAAATGAAGTCTGCCTTGCGAGTAGCTGACTGGCAGTTCCAAAGGCCTATGACAAGGTGTTGGACGTGGGAAGCAGGTGGGGTAGGTTAGAGAGGAGAGGTTACGATAGAGAGCAGATCTAGTCGGAGGGCAGTAGTATCTGCGGGTAGAAACTGGAACAGGTACAGGGGTGAAACAAATTGTTAAGAATGAACAAATTCTCATCTTGACTCAACGAAAGTCTCCTTTGTCTTTGTCCTTCTCTTCTCTGCAAACGCTGAAGCTAACGCTTCACCTAATCTCCAGTTAAATAGTCCCTCGTTAATGGAAGTCGTCTACAGCTGCACTGACCACTCCCCCGTCGTTAGGAAACAACAGGTTGATTGCCCTCAGCCGAAGCTCATCCAAATGCAAAACAACGAGCACTTTGACACCCTAATCAGTGAACATACACCACATGCTTTTTGATAAACAAAGATAGGACACACTAGCCGTTAAATTAATCTAAAATATCAGAATCTACAGTGAGAAAAGACAGCAACTAGCAGTCAAATTTGCTTAAAACAAAACTGGCACTAAAACGGGAAGGCTAAGGCAACTAGCAGACAAGTTAGGTTAAAACAGAAGACAAAACAAGAAACGGTAACAGCTGAAGCAAGTACCTGTCAAGTTTCACTTAAAAACAGCAGGAGCAACAAAAAGTTTAGCTTGGTTAAAGAAAAGATACTTAATCCGATTTCAAGTCTCCTGGATGTTTGAAGATCTGGTAGAAGAGATGCACACACAATTTCAGACTTTTAGCAATCCCGTAGGACTGGAACGCGAGGCTTCGCTCTCACTCACTGTCAGCTCATAAGTTCAACAGTTGTAAAATGATACATGCAGTTCATGAGCGTGTTTTAGCATGTTCATTGCATGGGCTTTATTAGCACATCCATGCTTACTTAATGACGTCACATTGAAGCATGTGTCTGCGTGCACCTGGATGCTGATGTAAACATTGTGAGTTCTCGGACCAAAGAGACGATGGCGGTCTGACCTTTTTCACCCATGAATATATAATACTGGGAGGTATTAACTAACCATGTTGGTGACTGTACTAACGCTAGACTGCTGCTGGAATGTCTAACGCTACAACATGGAACTCCCAGCTCCATCCGAGGAAAATCCCAGATACAATTTTGCCGAAGCAACTAGAGTTTCATGAATTCCAGCCTATAAAATATCGCATGAAATCTGAAACCATTTTCAACACTGGCTGATATTTGATAATCCATCGGCCAAGGCGTACCTCTTTAAGGTAACCTCCTGACATAACACTTCCATGTCCATCTCCCTTGAGCAGGTAGGACTACTATCAGGCGTGAAGCTATCAATTTTGTCTCATCGCATCTCACCAGTACCCGTATTCATCCCCACTCATAGACGCGATAGACAAGGAGTAAGAGATGAAATTATGAAGGTGGGAAGGACCTGTGTGTGTGGCTCCAGAAGTTTCTCCACCAGAAACTCTCCGTCTAGATAAGCAAGGTGCTGTAAATGAACACGCGATACGGGGCATGAGAGTATGGGCGGTGTGTAACTGGGGATTCTGCGCACTCATTCAGACAAGTATACACACACACTAGCTCTTTTTGTTGTGCCACAGGTATCATAGATAAAGAGGTGTCATTGATGAATGGGATCTTATTTCCCATCAACCTTTGCTTTGTGGAAAATGGAAAGCGCATTCATCCAGCGCACTGGGTAGCAGTTTTCATTTTGTCGCACTATTTGTCTGCAAAGAGCCATATGCAAACTGTTTTTGTATTTTTCTGTGCTTGTGTGTGTTTCCCTTTTTTTCCATTGCAGCTGAAAATGAACACTGAGTTTATTGTCATGTTTGTACCTTGTTTAGTTAGACCGGAGGGCAGTCGGCTACTAATTTACCCACTGCTAAAAAGAGGCAGAATTATATGAAGGTACCTTCCCTTCTTTTACTTACAATATGAGAATGACTTTCTATGACACAATTATAAAACAGCTCAATTCCATACTACTATATTTCGGTACTGCTCGTCTCCCTGCAGTAATTTCCTGAAAGGGAGTTCCAATAAACAGCAATCCCAATGTGGACAGCACAGACACCATTATTCGCTCAAACTTGTAAACTGACAACATACACATTTTATTGACATATATTGACAACCAAGAGCACCTTGGAGTGCGCTTTGATGTGGCAACACCTGAATGCTCATTACGTCTGTTCATTAAAGTCAGACATATGTAAGAGGCTGGATGTTAAATAAACCACCCAGCAGAGATGTCCTCACTGACATGGCAGCCATAAATGGAATATATAATACTATCCCTGCTCTCTGGCTGTATCCTTTTGCTACAAACCTAGCTTTGTACTCGTCGTTCCCGTCAATGTCTCCCTTGATCGAATACACCCATTTTCCTCCCACTGCCTTCCTGCCCTCTGGTAGCTTAGTCAGGGTAAAGGTCTGGTTGTCCTCTAGGGACCTCATCTCCTCGTCCATTGCTTTCTTCCACTTTCCTGACTCAGTTGATGTCATGGCCTCTTTAAAGGTCAGAGGTACACCACAAACTGCTCGGTAGCAATAATCTACACTAGTGAGTGTACTGTCGTCATCAGCATCTTCCAGAGAATAATCTCTTAGATACCCCGGGGCTTTACGCTCCCTGGTAGGGTATCTCCCACTGTCGTGTGGTGTCACCCTAGGGTGCTTCTCATGGTTGTCCTCTGATGCGGATTGTGTACCGTCAGTCGGTACGTCGTTGTTTGGTACACTAGGCTGTGAAATCTCTACTTCCTTCTCGCAACCTCCTATCGGATCCAGTCCTAGCTCCTGTGTCTGAGTCTCATTTTCACAGGTCGTCTTGGTGACAAACTTTACCAGCCTGTGCTTCTGCACTTTTCCTTTACCGGGGTAGTAAACTAGGTAGGCGGGGCTGCTCTTGTCGTGCCCTACAAAGAATCCTCTCTCACACCTAGAATCTAGTTTGCCTCTGTCCTGCTGGTAGGCATAGCACTCTGACCCGAATTTATGCATATTAGCCAAATTGCACTTTTTACCTGTCAGTGCCGTGTATGGGGTAGTGCCTGTGTGCCTGTTAAAACACCGGTTCCTGGTATAGGCTGCTTCCTGGATGGCATAGTGCCAAAGGCTCTTAGGTAAGCCACTGTCAATGAGCTTACATCTGGCCATCTCGAAAAGAGTTCGGCCTTCACTTTCAGCTGTCCCGTTCTGGTGCGGGGAGTAAGGACAGGAAGTCTCGTGCCTGATTTTATTCTTTCTCAGTAGGGTCTGAAACTCTCGGTTAGTGAATTCAGTCCCGTTATCTGATCTAATGCACTTCACAGTACCGTAAGGTGCTACATCTGCCAGGTACTTCTCTGTAGCCTGAACTGCATCGCTTTTTGCTTTCAGGAAATAAACAAGCACTGCCCCTGTACACACATCTGTGAAAGACTGCATGTATTTAAAACCGTCTATGGACTCATTGTTAATTGGGCCGGTTAGGTCTGTGTTCACCAGCTCAAGTGGTGTCTTTACTCTGTCAGTCGGATCTCTGTTTCTCGTCTGCGTGAACTTCCCCTCTATGCATACTGCACATTCTCTATCAGGCCTGCGCTTTGGACCCTTAATGTGCATGCCCTCTGTCATGTCCTGCAGTTTCAAGATATCGTCCAAATTACAATGGCCCATTACCTCATGCCATGTCTGGATATCATAGCTGACGTGACACGCATCATCTAGATCACACTCGGTTTGCAGGTAGTACATTCTCTTATATACATAGATTTCAAACCTTGCGCCATCCGGTGACTCTAAAACGTCTTTTCCTTCGTCGAAAAACACTTTGGCACCGTGGGCGGTAGCAGACTTCACTGAGAAGAGTTCTTGAGGGTACGAGGGAATGTAGAGAGCGTTCTTTAAAGTCACTGTACACAGGCGCCCCTCACTGGTTATGAGACATACCTGTGCGTCTCCCTTCCCTTTCACCACTCCGACAGTACGCTTCCCATCGGCGAGCTCCATACTGTGTCTCTCCGGCCTGAAAGTGCTGTCAAAGCTTTTGAACTTGCTCCTATCGTTGATGATGTGGGACGACGCGCCCGTGTCCACGATCATTCCCCTTCTCTGGGTATGCGGCACCTTCTCTGAGAGACTGGCATTTCCTTTTTCTGCTCTAAAGGTGCGGTCTTCTCCTCCCACTGCTCCCCAGTCTCCGTCCGGTTCATAACCGGACCTACGGCCACCACCGCCATCTTGTACACACGCACACCGGGCGCCCCGTTCACGCTCCTTCTTTGTGCACGCTTTGTCCGTGTGGTCCCTGCTTCTGCAAAAACTGCACCAAACTCTCTCTGTGCAGTCATCCCTTCTGTGGCCCTTTTCTCCACACCGCCAACACACCATCTCCACTGGCCTGGTCTTTTTCCTCGGCGCCGCTTGTGCCCTCAGCACCCTTTCTCCTGCCTCTTCTGGGACTGGGTCTGCGTCTTCTGAGGCCTCAAAATTTCTTAACTTCGCTTTGAACTCTCCCAGTGTCATGTCGGCTGAGCCATGTGTCACCATCAGTGTGAACGGCTTGTACTTCTCCGGTAATCCCCTCATGATCATCGCCATCATCAGTCCCTCACTCGGTGCTTCGCCTGCACTCCTGAGTGCTGTAATGATCTGCTCAGCTCTGATGATGTATTTGGTTACAGTCTCGTTGTCAGCTTTCTTCAGCGCTGTCATTGTTATGTACAGGGAAACAATCCGAGGCCTACCTTTTCCGATGTAGTGTTCTCTTAATACTTTGAGGCTCTCTCGGCCCTTGTCCTTTGTATCTCTGAATATCAGCCCCAAGCTTGTGTTGTCAACTAGTGGCGCCAATGCACAATAGGCGTCCGCATTCAGCTTATCATCCGTAGACCTGTCTTCCGCCGACAGCGGTTCAGCGGGCTCCGTCAAGATCGTCTGCTTCAGCCCCGCTCCGTGCATGCAGCACAGCATCCTCTCTTCCCAGAGCTCATACTCCTCTGCTCTCCCGTCAAACGTGGGCCACTGGCTCTTACTTCGGTTTGCCATGGTTATTTTCAGTTCAGTTTAGCTTCCTTTGATTTAGCGTTAGCTTCCCGGTACTCCCGATGCTAACCTAGCTCTTTTGGATACTTCTGTATGCTAGCGTGGTCGTGCTAGCTATCGACGCACAAGTCCGTCAAACTTTGGAATCATTCCCGGTTCCTGGGCCCATAACCTGTTAACAGGTAGGCTTACTCCTTTGGCCTACCTTGGCAGCGGAATAATAATACCAGAGGATGAACGGACGTCCAGGCGTTTATCTCTTCAGCCATTGAACTCTTGGCATTGTTTATTATCAGCAAAACATGCTAAACTGCCCGCTCTCGGGAGAGACCGGTCGAGAGAGAAGAAGGGGCGGGAACATTGCCCTTACATGGAACATGGTGCTATCAATATCACGTGACTTCAGTTACAGTTACATGCATCCATACACTCTTAACACTAACCCCTAATTGCTCTCCAAAATGTAAAAAGCCATGGGTTATTAAATGCAATGTAAGTTGCTTCAGATAAAAGCGTCAGCCAAAATGACATGTAATCATACCCACGTAACTTGAAAGAACGCAGAAGAGGCCTTTGGCTGCTGTTGACCTCATATGGATAAATAAGCGACTGGCTAGTGGGGCGACTGTGGCTCAGTGAATCCCACACTTATTGTTGTCACACCAATAGATGGTGGGTTCCAGAAACAGAACAATTATTTCCTATGTACACAAGATAATATATGGAAGATTTTCAGTGTGTTTGTTTGGCCTAATTTTTATTTCATGTCACGCAAAGAAAATAGATCAGGGGCTGAAATTATTGCTGTAGATTGCAATCCTGTATGAACAGCCTAATTGGTTGAGCAGAAAAAACTAAAAGTCAAAATATAATAAAACCGTAGAATGAATAAAGGTCCTTGCCATGATTGTGTTAACTGAAGTGTGTATTTCATTTAAAACTTAATTTAAAAGAGAAATTTGTGTCCATAGGATGGTCTGTGTGGATGGTCTGTGTGTGAGACAGCCGTGGTTACGATGTAAAATGTGGTGAATGTTGCATACATTGTCACATGGCTTAACATCTATGCTCGCTCGTTTTATTTTTATTTTAAATTAATTAAATGCCGGTTGGCAATCCAGCTTTTAATGTTCTGACAAACAACCAGTGCTGTTTGATTTCTGGTGAGTTTGCAGGGATTGAACCAACCAGTCATGAAAAGTGTGTTTTTCTTTAGAGTTTAGTCACTTTTCATATTCACTGATATATACGTAGTCATTGATGCAAATTGCACCGGGTGGGCCAACCACAGCTTCTGTGCATGTCTTAATGGTATTTGAAAGGAAAGGTGGTGCATGATATTTAAATGATGGAGGCAGAGTGATGGTGCTGTTACACTGACAGACAGCTGATGGAATATAGCCTTTGTTGTTGTGTCCTGTAGCAGAGTATGTGAAGTAAATTTGTGTAACTGGATTCTCTGTACATAACCATATTAGGAAGATGTAGCTTGTTTTTCTGTGCCGTTGATCTCATTAGTAATGGTATCCTTGGAGCTTTTTGTTATGTCCAGCTTTCATGTCGTTTGTGCTCTCCTCATTTATTGCCTTCTCTTTCTTATTTTCCCTCTCCTTTTTGTTCCGTCTCTTTCTCCCTCAGCCAGCAACATTCCATTAAACCTTCAAACATAACGGATGACTGCCAGGCTGCACTGCTTTTATATCTCTTTATATTTTATTTAATATTGGCCTACCTACCCTCCAGTTAGAAGACACATGGCATTCTTAACATAATGTTATATTTCCCGGTGCCTGTTCTCAATGACACCCCAAAAAAGTCATTCTTTCAAAGCCCAATGCTTCCTAGAGGGCAAAGAGATGCTGCTCCAGTTGACAAGCCTCCTCTATACCATTTTTAATAATCTAGTTGGACAGGTTGAGCCCACCTACCTTTTTCTTTTTTTGCAAAAGCAACCCCGTCCCACCTTGATTTTATGAAAAAGTAACACTCATAAAATGTAAAAAGCCACAGCTGCCTGTCAGGGCCATTCTTCATGTATGCATTTCAGTTGTTTTTTAAAAGGTAGATAGTGCAAGGTCACCGCACGCTCTGAACAGATCTCATAACCCATATTATGCAGCCATGTCCTCATGTCTCCGAGATGAGGAAGGCGGTGTGTGTGTTGTGATGCTCCATTGCATGACCTTCTTTGATGGCCGCCCATTCTCCAGCTGCGGGAGCGCCCGGGGAGTACTCAGCCCCGTAGTATGTCAAGATCTACTCTGAGCAAGGACATGCACTCCATGCGGCGAATTCTGTTGCCTGCTCAGATCCTTCAGTCCCTCAGGGGGCATCAGAGGTCGCTTTGCCCGGTCTTGCAGCTCTCTCGTCGTGTTGATACCGGCATCGCCAGCCCCTGAGCATCTCCTGCTTTACATTTTCATCCTGAAGCAGTAGTGCTGTCCCAGGAGGCACTTGTACGGGAAAGGAATGGAGTTCCCATAGGTTTCTGTCAGGACAAATGTTTTTGAATCTCTGTCTCGTGTATGATAACAGATGAGACTTCTATCTCATTTGCTGTGGGCAGAGATCCATTTCAAAATTATTTTGTTCATTGTTGTGGAATATTTCAATAAGCTCGGTAGAAGAGAATGATTTGTCTAATAAAACAGAGTCTTGATGAATGATCAAAGTTGCAGAAAGTCCATTTATTGCTTGAAAGCAGGAGGTCAACTATACAGGCACGTATCACGGTGCTCTGTGAAGATGGCGTCTCAGAGCAGTGAAAACGCTGAGTTCACACATGAAGGTAATTCCTGTTGTTATGCAGACACGAGAGATACTGAAACCTGAAACTAAACCACCTGTGAGATAACACAAATGAAAAGTTATAAATCAAGCAGGAAACAAATGAAGGCAAACATGGGAGTAACAGGGTTCCTTTGTTCGAGCATTCGGGTGAAGGCCAGTTTGACTGTCCTCCTTCACAGCTGCAAAAGAATACTTTTGGGTCTCCCTTTTCTTCTCACATTGCTCCAACACAGAAAATAATCACTCTTTTAGCATTACATCATCATGCTACAGTGTGTGTAGTTTGTGACTGCAGAGGGTCTGACATATGTCATAAACATGCTTGCAGTAGTGCTGCATTTAGGTTATTCAACGCGGTATCAGCTGCCAATCAGTACATACCGAGTATCTCAGTGTCCTATATGTCAATATTTTCCTGGGATTTGAAGATATAGAATTATTTCCATATGCAAAACAGGGTATATTGGTGTTGGTATGTATGTATATGTGGATGTTTTTCATTTGTTTTATCAGAGGTTGTCTGGCTGTTTTATCTGTTCATTTGTAATTGTGTCTTGTTGTTTCATTTGGAATGGCAAACATGTTCGTTATGTTTGCCATCCCAAAGCTATTTCTTCAGCCGGTTTCAGCAGATGCACTTTTTTTCTGTTTATTATCATTGCAAATCCAATACTTATTGGTTTTAATGGTCTAGTTTATATTGCTTTGAAGATCTCCTTTATTTATCCACCAAAAACTACATTTTATAGGATTGTAATTGAATTGTAATTGGATTGCCCATCAAGATAACGTGCTCATTTGCCTTTGTCCCAATACTAATAACAATTTACACAGAGTAGAGCATGAACAACCCATAACATCATTCGCAGGATCCCAGTATATCAGTGTAACGTTCAATAGAAGGCTATAGAAATAACAGTATAAGCTAGTATAAATCACAGAAGTCCAAATTCGGCTACAGGAGCTGGTGGTCAGTAACAACACAGAAACATAAGTTTAAATTTGGTGCAGGTACCATGTATTGCAAAGTAATTATACAAAATATTTACAAATAAAAATAATGAAAAGAAAAAGAAAAGAATCCCCAAATATTTACAGACTGCAGTTGAACCGGTTATATTTAAGCGCACTTTGTAGTGGTTGTTCAAGTACGCTATACTAATATAAATTACAGCAAATGCCACACAAAAACCAAAGAGAAAAAGAACCGCCCCTGCAATGGATGGTATGGTAAGACCAGCGCGACAACCCACAAGGATTTTATGGAATATATTGAATAGTCCGTAGGTTATTGTTCATCATGTTAATGAAAGGATGTGTATGTGGAATTGAAGCACTAGCCTATGGAGGAGTGGGCGGGGGGCAGGCTGTGGACAACCTTCCTACCAGACCAGTAGGATGACTATTCAGTGGATGCTGCACAGATGGTAGGCTCCCAGCAATGGTAATCCAGCTCGCCGTCATTCGTCTCCAGACAGAGGGGAAAACCTGGCCTGTAGTGCAACAGGACCAGTAAATAACAGGGCTAAGTTGGAACTAAGCATTAACATTAGCTCATTCCACACTCAAATATCATTTCCAGGTGCACACAATTTCTAAATCATTACAAAAATAAATCACTAAATGGATAAACTACTAATAGAGATTAAGTGCATGACAACTCAATCAACAGTACAATGTTAAAGTTGTATTGCTTGCACAAAGTTCAAATAAATTAAAAACTAAAAACAAACAGTTCTATTATCAAATTTCCTTAATACATGTAAACACACTTACTGAAAACAAATATATATGTAACCTACAAATGCAAACGTCACAACCGCATAAAGTTAATCAACACCAGTTGGTAAATATTTGATTAATAGGTTAGCTTTCAGCATGTAGTTCATTCATTCAGAGTACTCACCAGTTCCTCTATGTAAACATATGGCAGCCTGATGACGGTGACGATTCCCTGCAGCCACTAAGTTATTCTAAAAGTTACAATGATATGTTTAATCTCAAAGAATAAATCAAGCACAAGAGTGAATTGTTTGTTGTACACAAACCTGTCCACAGCTGTCGTATCCGCAACTCCCTTTCAACCTCCTGCTGCCCCTGTCACCTCTCTTGCAGCAGGAGACGGACTAAGTGATGCTTCACTGCAGGCGTTTGCACTCATGTCAAGGGAACTTGGGAGCCTGATATCCACCCTGGTCCAGCCCCGGCACCAGGTTTGACTAGCACTTTTGCCCCTGTGTAAGAAAGTTCCTGTGGAACCAGGGACACTGTTTGGGTTGGCGGCCTCAGTTCTGTCCTCGCAGTTCTCCGGAATTTGCAGAAGCACACCCGCTCCCCACAGACCTAGGGGCCCTGCTTTGGATCCCAGAGAGAGACCAATTTCGGGCTGCTGTCTTACACTTACCGACAGCGGCTTTAGCCCCCAGGCAACCTTCAAAATTCTAAGCCACTAGTCATCCCACCGAGACCCATTGATGCAGGGGTGTGTGGAGTAAAAAGCTCTCCAAAACACACAGTATACTTTCCCTTTACCCCAGTTTAGGCTGCAAAGCCAAAACAATCAACTGGCTTGGGTTTAAAGAAGTATTAACTAACTACGTTTTTTTGCTAAAATTAAATTATTAATTATTTTACAGCCATATGTGACTTTGCCCAGTCCTAGATCTAAGGGGACTCGACACGTTTCTTATAGTCCTTTCATTTCACACACCGAGCATCGGTCCACCTGAAGGATGTCTATTTCCATGTCACGTAGTGACGCACCTCAGTCGGCTCCTCCTAGGCAGAACAGGACAGTGAAGGGACACAGGTCTGCCAAGGACCGTAGGTTGAATGTCAATGTCCTAGAGTGTGTGCCATACAGCTAGTGCTCAAGCATTTCCTGCCCTACTTTAAGGACAGCATGTACTTGTCCAGTCGAAAAATAACTTAATGAAATAATTTCACATGAACCACCAAGAGGGCTCCAAACCTGCAAGTTATTGCAGGCGTCCCACGCCCTTCTTACTTAGTTTTTCGCCATTGGTATGGCTCATTTTTTGAAACAGAATTTACATTCTCAAAACAACATGGACAAACCTCCAAACAACTGAGCAATTTCTCAATACAGAATTGAATTTCTCATTCATTTGGTTAAATTGCAAATGTCTAAGTACATATCTCAATGTCTCAGTACATCTTTGCAAATGATTAAGTACATGTAGCCTACGTTTAGCACAATTTCCAAGTGAATAGATCTTGTTGATCTAAACCAGTGGTTCTCAACTTGTCTGGCTCCGGGACCCACCTTTACCCCTTAATGACATGCCGCGACCCAATTCGATCGGTCGACGGGGGGGGGGTGACGGAAAACATGGACGGACGAGCCGGAAAAAAGACGAAACTCCGCTGCATTACAAAAAGTCCCTTCAAAATAAAATCGCAGGATGAAATTTTATTTTATTTTTTTTAATTTTCCCATGCAAAGGCCCGCGACCCACTACAAACGGGTCCGCGACCCAACACCAGTTGAGAAACACTGATCTAAACTGATTGTTAATTCTCAGTCTAATTGTTTTTCGCTCCAAAACGTCTCAGCGTAATTTCATTGTATAAGTCATCACATGCACAATAGTCTGTTCAATTGTCAAAATTACTCAAGAACATAATACCATGAATACCATATATGAATCCCTTGGAACATTTGATAAATTCACAGTATTTCAACAATTGACAGTCAGGTGAAACAAGAACTTTATTTTATTTATTCTTCAACCAGCTTTATTTACAGCACTGAAGGCTGCATATAATTTTCATTGTTTTTTGTTTGTGTTTATTTTACAGTATATTATGCTGTATACATTTTGTTTTTACTCTGATGTATGGAAGTTATTTTATGTTTGTGAATGATAATTGCAATTACAATAAATTACAATTTCCGGTAGTATGAGTGCAATGTGTGATGTCAAACCTTGGAGGCTACTCTTACCCTAAAATCCTACATCATTTATTTTATTTTTTTTATACACAATTGTATTCTGTTAGCTAGACAAAAAAAAAACAGTACAGTAACCATTGTAAATGAAGAACTGAGCTAAGACTGGTGGACATGAGGGATTTCAATGGTCCTCTGCCATAGTGACAAAACAACTAAACATTTTTGACTTGCAGTGTTTAAACAATGACAAAGGGACTTTTCATTTTGGGCGCACTCGACTATTTGTATGAGAAAAGGAATTCGTTTTGACTGATGAGTTGTTTTGGGAGAGATATGACCTTTTGCAGGTGTGCCATAGTGTTTTGCTAAACCATCTAGGTTATTTTGGCAAATGTATTTAAAGCTTTGAGAATGTCGTTTTTTTTCGAGAGATAAATGAGCCACAGCAATCGAGAAGGAAGTTTTAATGTTCGGGGCACTGACTATTTTTATGAGAAAATTATTTGGTTTTGAAGCTTGAGTTAACGGTTTTGGGTGAGATATGACCTTTTGAAGGTGATCTATGTAGTTGTGGTGAACCATATAGGCTATTTTACCAAATGCATTAAGAGCTTTGAGAATGTAATTTCTGTTTCAAGAATTGAGCCAAAGCAATGGAGAAAAACTGTAAGTGGCCCCCTGACTGGACAGCCTTGGTAGAACGGAACCAATTGCGGATTTCCTCACCCGTCACAATCCCCCACTGGGGAAATGGCATCTGCACCCGGACACACTGGTTCTCCCTGACGAAAAGGACCAGTCCCATAGGTCACGATACTCTTGCTCACACATAGCCAGTGGTTCTTTATGCTTTTCCAATGCTTTCCAGAAATCAGCAAAAAGGCCACAGACTACTGCTGCTGACCCCCCAAAGGCTGCTGATATTCTTATGAGGACAGTTTACTTGTATGAACATTGCAATTTCCTCTTCACTCCTCTCTGCAGGTTGTTTACAGGATGCTTGTAAGTGGTGAATTGGGTATCGAAAAAAAAAATTACTTGAATAAATGATTTGTTGACTATGGAAATAAGAAATTAGTATTGAAAAAGGCTTGCTCTGAAAATAGCGCTTGCAGATTTTGAATTACTAGTACTTAAGTAAAAGAGACATGCTTTTTTTCCTCCAAAGACTATGTTGCCTAAACTAGTTGTAGTCGTGTTTATTAGGTAGAGAATGTAACCCATGTTTTGACCACACATTTTAGAAATGTAACTTTGAAACCCTTATGAACTTTGTCTTCTTTAGAAAGTGTTTGAGGATTTAAATTTTGATTTCGTAGTTTTGAAAGGCATAACTGATGCAAGCCTTGTTCTCAGAGTTATTCTCTGTGATAGTTTATAGAATCTTGTGACATCGAAGAATGAAGGATTTATTAATTTAGTTTTCAGATGGGCGTTCACGAACAGGACGACTCAATTGCACATTTTAAAAAAATACTTAATTTAAAGAAGGCCACAGCATGCCATGGGGAACACGGAAGGAGGATACCTGGATAAAGACTGCCCGGTATTGATTGACAAACCTACAAGGAGACAAGGGACACACATGGTTTGGATACACAGGTGCAGGTGAATCAGGGACATGGCAGACAATCACAGATTCACAATGAGAAAAGTGAAAACCCACCAGGGCAGGATGTTAAGTCAACCTAGGGAGACGAGAAGCAGGACAATTCAAAATATAACAAAAAACAAACCCACACCGTGACAGGTTGTTAGTTTCAGCTTGTCCTCCCCTCTCTCAGAAACCACTTAGAACATCTATAATAATGATGCATTAAAGTGTCAGATGGAAAGGCTGCCTTATTCATCACTCCAGCCGGTTGATGGTGAGAGACTGTATTCTGTTCTTACCTTCCACACATATTAATGCTTTTTTGAGTACATTAGAATACATCACATCTGTGTTTGATGGTGGTCTCATGCACACATTCCCTCACACACACATACTGCGTCATCTTATCCCATTTTGCTGCCAGTTCCATGACCTCTTTTCGAATGGACTTTTTGAAAAAACATGGTGGCGGAGGACCTACAAAATCTGCTACTGTGGCCAGTTACTGTTAGCACTTAGCAGTTACCAACTGTTGCTGGAGTAAAGGCAGCTTGGTTAACAAGATGAAATCCATTATTCAGGTTAGCTGTGATATTCTTGTAAACTTTTAAATATTAACGCAAATTATTCCAAGACAGAACAGTTACTGTTAATCAGTAATGGCACATTATAATCACACATAATTTCCACAATACAGGATGAGGTATTGGGCATACATCAATAATGATAAATCTAAACGTGACAAAACATCCACTGTGTTCTCACTGTTGTTCCTCTCCTTTAGATGCATTCAGTGACCGGAGTGCGTAGTCACACACAGGAAGGTTATTTGTAATGAGCTGGCTGGATCCCTTCCTTTTAACTGTTTTGTTTCATTCAGGCTTTTGAGGTGCATTTGAATGTCTGACCCCCCAAGGGATGTTTTTGAAGAAATGTCCCACTGGGTGGACAAAGCACAGAGGAGGTATTTGGAAACAAGACCTTGACCCAGTCATCTGCCATCCATCGGCCATGATTACAGGTTACAGCTCAGTCCAGGCCATGACTGACTGGGTAATGATGCCTTTTGACCTGAAGATGTTAAAGGAGGAAAGTGGACTGAGCTTCCCTCTCCAGTGTTTTTCTGAGCGGAAAATGAATCAAGTTGTTTGGTATTGAGATGGCTTGCCCCCAGGCAGTGTCTCTCCCTCTCAGGAAGGAAGAAATGCTGTTACAGGCCCCCCTGAGGCTGATCGCTGAGATAGAGGAAGTCCTCCTTCATCTCTGACTCCTTGCTCCTCCCAGTGCGTCATTTAACTACCTATTTCCCGTCTTTTCCCGCTAACAATTGCTACAAATGATAGCTTTTCTAGACTCCTGTTGTTGGTCATTTTCAATATCCTTCATAGATATCCTGGTACATCATAGGAATATTTTTGATGTGAGAGAATTAGGGAAAATGTCAGACTAATTATTATGATGGCAGTATGGATTATTTATATGCTAGGATACTCTAAAGACATGCCAAAGACAAACAGGAGCATAAAGCAGGAGCATTTTTAGAACTTTACAACTGTAAACTTTTTGGTTGTGTTTCATTTGTAAGAATTTGACCAAATGGGACTTGATAGGAAGGCAAAGAGGTCAGCATTGTGGTGTGTGTTTGGGGGGGAGAAATCCATCAAGGAAGGAATGTGCATCCTTCCCCCAGGTTTTAACGCTACATTGCTGCAGGATGTAATGTGTACAGTAATTGAATGACTTAAATGACTATAACTAATTAATTAATTCATACTCCACTTATTAATCAAATATGATGTATGATAATGTAATAACTAATCATTTCTACCTCTAGGCATGCTCTTCTGCTTGAATTCCTTGACCAGAGTGTTAAAGCGACACTTTGAGTGTCTGGACGACTATACTATATAAATAGCAGCATTCACTATTAAGATGTATAAAAACGTGGCCGCAACTTTAATATTGTAACAGAGAATAAGGGCCTACATGGATTTAAAGTGTTTGATCATCAGGCGATGGTTCACCTTTACACTGTGATCCAGAGCCTTAGCTTCTTTTCTTTTTGTTTTCACTGGTGGACCAGTTTACTATTCTGAAATCACATACATATACTGTGTACCTCTCTCAGAATTTTTTCAAAAGTTGAATGATAAGAGCAGACAGAAGCGATTTTTCATTTAAATTTTCCATTTGACAATCCTCGTAGCTTTGTGTCTTGGGCACGCTTTGCTCGGAGCTACACCCATTATCACAAATCATGGTCGTTATTATAATTATAATTTGGACCCAATCGCTAATTTGAACAGTTGGGATTCAGTTAGGGTCAGTTGTTTAATTATTCTACACGGGACCTTGAACATCACATCTAAGGAACAAAGAAAAGGAAAATGAAATGGCGTGCCATGAATAAGAACTATTTTATAATCCAGTTCATCAAATTTCAGTGCTTGGTCACCAGCTTTTCGGTGAGATCCACAAGGGTTTCTGTGTGATATGGTGTAGCTGGCTCTCCTATTCAACCCAAAGACTAGCTGTTGTTCCCCAATGAAAATGTTTTTCCATCCAGTTGGTTCTGAGCAGGCACAGGAAAGGCCAGAAAGAAGCTCTTTGTTTGCTATCGCATTAAGACTTCATCTGAACTGAAGGGTTCAAACCATTAAAATTAAATGGTCTCTCAGCAAATAATTACCTCCACAGAGACCCTATCTTTGTGACTATTTGTTCAAACGTGCTAAGACGTTTATTTATTCATATTTGGTTCGAATGAGCCTCTGTATTTCTAATTTAACCATGCATGATTTACTATTTTAACTAGCCATTATTTACTAATTTAACCAGACATAATTTACTAATTTAACTAGTCATCTACAGACGCCCTGTAGCCATCGTCAACCAGCTTTAGACCAATCAGCAGCAGTATGATGATATTGTTGTTGGCAGCCTGGATCCTCCGCCTCAGGTCTTGGCGGACTCTCCTGTAGTTGTGTTTGCATGCTACATGCCTCCCTATCTTATAAATATGGAGAAAGTGGTGCAGCGGGCCAAGTGCTAAATGAGCAGTGACACATACACAATAGGTTGTGTTGGCAGGGTGGAAGCTCAGGGCAGGACACAAGGTGATGACTGCTTCATGGGTAATATGTCTAAGCCACTGTCTCTTTACAGAGAGAAAGCAGAAGGGGGAAAGCTTGATGTAGAAAGAAAATAGATAAGTTAGTGCATGACAAAAATGATGATGATGCTTGTGTCTTTCTGCATCCACCATTGTCAAGTGTCTCACTTATGTGAGGTTCAAAACTGCAGCTCCCCACTTGAAAGGGCAGCTTGCTAAGGAGTGTACACTGGATTCCACTCAAATGACCAATAATCTGACCTTTTTTGCTTTTTATTCTTAAAATTGTCCAGGTCAAACCAGGTGAAAAATCTTGAAATACAAACACAAATAGAAGTATCCCAAACCAACATAAATACATTTAACACTATTTAAATGATGATTTTAACCTTACAAAGATTTGCAGCTTTTAACTCTGTGAATACACACAAATCAATTCATCCAATCACTTTTAGCTTGAATACTCTTAAACCACACATTTCATTAAATATATAGCATTTTCTCTTGCATTTGATGCCGATAATTGATAATCATAATTTCTATCACTCAAAAGCTCACCGGCTCCTTCTCCAGTCTTTGCAAGCTTTCTTTCTGCAGTCTCTTCTCTCCAAGCTCTTCTATGTCGCTTTTCACCCTGCTTGCTCTTCACCGTCCTGTGTGTGAGTGCCTCCAACTCACTCTGATTTCCAGATAATCTCCACCTGCTACATTCCATTTCCCGCCTCCAGCCTGGAAGACACACCTAAGCCCGCCTCTCAGCCAGAGAGGGGCTAGGCCTGCAGCTCAGCTCAACAACCAAGGATCAACAGTTTGTCTTAGATTGCTTGACGTTCTAAATGGCTTGTAGTCTTGATTTCCAAATAATTGTTTTACTTAAATGAGTATATTCAAAGTATTAGGCCAGAGGTGTCAAACTCATTTCAGGTTTGGGCCGTATACTGCCCAGTTCAACCGAACGCGGGCCACTGACGATCTGTTCGGGGCTGACGGGGGGCCAAATCTCAAGGAGTTTGACACATGTGCAGATGCAGATTCTCGATTGAAGTCAAGGGAGCCATGAGCTGGTCTAGCAAACCCATTCAAGTGTGTTTAATGCTTCACGGCAGTATAGAAGTGGCTGCAGTTCAACAGGACAGTTCCTATAAGGACGGATGATGGATTAGGATCAAGGAGGATTCCTCTGTCAGGACGTACTGAGTTATAGATTTCATGTGCACACAATGAACAACGTAAGTATGTACAATAAGTTAAATTAATAATCATTCAAATATTAATCCTTCAATTATTTTTTAATGTTTAAATATTTACTTATGTGGTAAACAACATAATGATTTAAAATGACTACTAACATTAATGTATTCTGGGAAATTGATCCCACAGTAGAACTTGTGGGTGTTGGAATGACTTGTAACAGAAAATAACATCTAGTTGTATTGTGGGATAGTATTGAGCCTTTTGGGAGCTGGAGCTTGAACTTGAACGTGGAAGTGTTGGAGTATATAATTGGAATGTTTCAGTACTGTAACAGTAAAATGATACATGAGAAAGAAAAATCAGATTTTTCAGGTGATCTCTTCATGTCTTCAAGGTTGTAGTTGTTGCAGTGTCATCTCCGTGGGATGAGGTGTTTTGATGGAATGACAAAAACTAATTGGTTTCTTATCAGCCATGGTTTTTCTTTTAATTTCTAATCAGCAAAAACTGTTTTAGGGTACTTGGTGCACACTATACACAGTATAACTCCATGTCGCTTTAACCAACGCAGATGGCCGAATGTAAAATGCTGACCTTTGTCCACTTCATGTCATCACTGGCCCATTTCACGCAGCCATCATGAGGGCAAACACAGCAGTGTTTGAACTGATTCTAATTTTTCTCAGTGCTACATAACAAGCGTGATCGCCTGTTGACTTTAATTAATTCTCCACGTTTGGGAGAATGTGTTGTTCCAGTCGAGCTGCCTCTGCAATAAATTCCCCAAACACACTTTGTATCGGGCTGCCTGACAACTGTTTACTCTGAAAGTAGATGAAAAAGATGCACAGGACTCTTTATGTGGGGATTAGTAAGCTGGAGGAAATTCTGGATACGGGAAATTGGCTGTGTTGATCTTGTCGAGAAAAAGAGCACAGAATTGCTGTTGGCATGCAAGGAGGCCGTGCTTCTAGAAACTGCAAATTATGTTAACACATGTGCATATGAACACAGTTTCAAGCAAATGCAGACACACGTGTGTTTTTCATTTCAACATCTCCTGTGGGCATCAATGGAAACGAATGGCTATAAAATCACCATGACAATGAGTGGTGCCTGACTGATCAGTTTTCTGAGAATTGATGTGAGCACGTTTGTTCTCATTGTTTTTCACTGAGTGATAACACATCAGCTGTCACGATTTCATTTCACAGTATTATCGACTTCAGTCCTGGACCTGTTCAACGCAAGCAGTACAATGCCTCTGTGTATGTAATCTCAATACATTTGATGATATTAATGAGTTGTTTCAGTTTATGGAAATAGGGAAAGAGTTTTCACTGTGAAAAATTCCATCCCAAGGTTTAGTGTTGGCTCCTGGTGAGAGGGGGCTACACGGGAAATTACTTCCCGGATTACTGGACACAGTTTTAAACATGTGATTGGTGTGTTTCTTGATATAGGTTATGGGCGAAACACCTTAACCCCACATTACTCTACACATGTTTGGCTACATATACATATTTCAACAGCATTCATTTGTGAGGAAGATATAAATAGTGAGAACAATTTGTTGTAGTGTCTCTATAGAGTGTAATGGTGCGTTCCTCGACCTAACCGACGTGTCTCTGTATTTCACAGATGCAAATCTACATGTACAATTCAGATGACTTCGACAGCCTCAGTGCAGCTCTGAGGGAGAGGAGGATCATCGCAGCCATGGCCGTGTTTTTTCAGGTAGGAGCCTATTCTCCGTTGTTTGAGAGATCAACCCTGAAACAAAACTTTCCTCATTATCTGTTGTCATTGTGCTGGTTTATCTGTGACTAAACAAAAGACAGGGAGTGAGCATTTACAGTTCTAACTTTTTTGCTTATTTTAAAATCTCACCATGTGGACACAAGATTAGGATCCCAACCCAATTTAGCTAAAAGTTTTATCAGATGCACGTGAGCTAACTGTGTAAAGTCTGTGGAGGTTCAGCTCACAACAAGGGATGACATAATAATCTATTCTACATTAACAATGAGCTGTTGCTAAGATATTAGGTTGCAATTAGTTCAAACATCCTCCCGGTTTCACGGAGCACAAATCGATGAATCCTAATTCCTCAATCCATTTGTCTAAGGGGTGCTATTTAAGTGTACTGTGCATCTTTAAGAACTACCCAAAGGTGAGTTGCTAACATAAACCATTCTTATCAGCTAAATAAAGAAAATGAATACATGAGTACTCAATGAATTATTATGATTTTGTGCTGTAGTTTAAGTTCTTGTTATTCGTAGTTGGGTAAAGTTGAAGTTGTCTGTTGTTGTATATTCTCAAATGCAAGAAGTGCAGGTCTCGTCTTCTCTCTTCCCGTTTTGTCGTGGCGTGTGATGGCTGTAAGGCCTGTAGATCCACATCAGACTCCTGGCAGCAGAAGTGGTCTCAGGTCTGATAAGTGGAGCTGTGGGGGGACTTGGATCATTGTCAGCTCTAACACTCTCAATCGGCAGGAATAAAAAGTTAATTTGAGACCATGGATTACCTAAGTGGGCTCTTACTTGGACCATTAACCTCTGTTAATATTTTCCCCTCTCACTTCACTCTCTCTTGCTGTCTTTGTTTCTTCACTCTCTTCTGCTACCTGGCTATCGGCTGAAGAGACTGATATTTATTTTTGTATGTTATAATGATATGTATTCTGGATGTTTTAGGGGGTGGGTGTTTTTACGTTTTTAGGTTTCAAACAAGCAAAGTTCCTGACACATAGACTTTGGGAACTATTTAAATTATCATTTTTTGAGGTTTTAAGTTCAGAACCTTATGTCAACCAGATTTGAAATCACGTCTAGTGCTCACTGGGTTACTTTCAACTGTGATGGTTTAACTTGTATGATGATGGAAGCACAGTGAATGTTGATGAAGTAGCTTGTTTGTTAAGTATTCTGACACACAGTGTACTTGAGAAACTATTAATATTGCACAGAATACAACTTGAAATTATGGCGGCGGAAATCACTTGGGTGTGCTTTGCAATATGTATTTGTATGAATGGAGTGGCATCGTTGCACGGACTACCACGGGGGCTTTGCCTGTGCACATTTGATTTAAATATTGAATATGGGTTCTCTTTGTTTTGTGCATCTAAAAGGTTTTTCACCCGGGACTACACAGCCGAAAGCTGAGCACTTAAATAGCGCTGAGCGCTAAATGTGAAGGCAATACACGTGAAACCTACAGAAGTAAAAGGTTTGTCTTTAGTGGAATCCAGTTCATTCCTGCAGGGATATTCATCATTTCCCCTTTCAAGTGGGGAAACTAGTCGTATTTAAAGAATCTTATTTCATCACAGAAATTGACAATATGGGAAATTAACAATATGGCTACATTTAGACTTGATTCAGGGTGTCACCATCCCGTCGCTGCATTTGCTGGCTCCTGTGACGCGTCACCAATGCCCCAGTTCATCTAATCTCTTTGCCTAGTTTTTAAAACAAAATCAGCTTTTGCGATGTGAGTAAAAGATCTACTTCACAGTTATATAGTTGTTTGTATGCGTGTGTCTTCTGGGCCTGCTTATGTTAACGCTGATGAGTCCTTTTGAGGGAGAAGCTCTCCTTCTGGGCTGAACAGCTTGAATGTGTCCTCTGCCAGGTTCTACTGTACTACAGTAGCCTCCCACACATCACTCTATGGAGATACAGGTTAGAGGTTCAATTTATTTTCTTCATTTTTCGTTAAAATGGTTGAATGAAAGTAAACAATTGAAGTAGATGGACTTTGTTTTTCAGAAAACTCCCAAATGGCACTGCATTTCTTGACATTAGCCATCCCCACATTTTTCAAATAGGCAATAGTCATGCCGGTGCACCTTCTGTGAATTTTATGAGCCATGTAGAACAGCACAGATTGCAGTCAAGTGTGCCTGGCTCGGGGAATCCTATCAAGAACCCTTTTGGAATATTGTGACCAGGCTTGTCGGACACAACTGAAGCACGGGAAGCAGACAGGGTGGCATGAGCAGGAATATGTTATCTCAGATCTGATACCTCTCTGCCTCATCAATATACTGTATATATATATATATATATATATATATATATATACACTCACCGGCCACTTTATTAGGTACCCCATGCTAGTAACGGGTTGGACCCCCTTTTGCCTTCAGAACTGCCTCAATTCTTCGTGGCATAGATTCAACAAGGTGCTGGAAGCATTCCTCAGGGAGTTTGGTCCATATTGACATGATGGCATCACACAGTTGCCGCAGATTTGTCGGCTGCACATCCATGATGCGAATCTCCCGTTCCACCACATCCCAAAGATGCTCTATTGGATTGAGATCTGGTGATTGTGGAGGCCATTTGAGTACAGCGAACTCATTGTCATGTTCAAGAAACCAGTCTGAGATGATTCCAGCTTTATGACATGCCGCATTATCCTGCTGAAAGTAGCCATCAGAAGTTGGGTACATTGTGGTCATAAAGGGATGGACATGGTCAGCAACAATACTCAGGTAGGCTGTGGCGTTGCAACGATGCTCAATTGGTACCAAGGGGCCCAAAGAGTGCCAAGAAAATATTCCCCACACCATGACACCACCACCACCAGCCTGAACCGTTGATACAAGGCAGGATGGATCCATGCTTTCATGTTGTAGACGCCAAATTCTGACCCTACCATCCGAATGTCGCAGCAGAAATCGAGACTCATCAGACCAGGCAACGTTTTTCCAATCTTCTATTGTCCAATTTCGATGAGCTTGTGCAAATTGTAGCCTCAGTTTCCTGTTCTTAGCTGAAAGGAGTGGCACCCGGTGTGGTCTTCTGCTGCTGTAGCCCATCTGCCTCAAAGTTCGACGTACTGTGCGTTCAGAGATGCTCTTATGCCCACCTTGGTTGTAACGGGTGGTTATTTGAGTCACTGTTGCCCTTCTATCAGCTCGAACCAGTCTGGCCATTCTCCTCTGACCTCTGGCATCAACAAGGCATTTCCGCCCACAGAACTGCCGCTCACTGGATGTTTTTTCTTTTTCGGACCATTCTCTGTAAACCCTAGAGATGGTTGTGCGTGAAAATCCCAGTAGATTAGCAGTTTCTGGAATACTCAGACCAGCCCTTCTGGCACCAACAATCATGCCACGTTCAAAGTCACTCAAATCACCTTTCTTCCCCATACTGATGCCCGGTTTGAACTGCAGGAGATTGTCTTGACAATGTCTACATGCCTAAATGCACTGAGTTGCCGCCATGTGATTGGCTGCTTAGAAATTAAGTGTTAACGAGCAGTTGGACTGGTGTACCTAATAAAGTGGCCGGTGAGTGTATATTATATATAAATACTTAAACGTGTTGTGAAGTCACCAAACAAATGTGTTTGGTTGGTGTGCTCTGTTTTTATAAGTGACGTGTCCAAGAGAAGAACAAGTATCCAACCAACCAAACAAATGTGTGAAATTTGGTGACTTCACAACACGTTTAAGTATTTTTATATATATATATATATATATATTAGGGCCGGGACTTTAGCGCGTTAATTAAGATTAATCAATTACAATGTGAATTAAGATTAACACAAAATAACACATTTAACATTTTTTACACTTATTTTTTGCACCGCGGGACGTTTCTCACTGGATGAGTTTCAGCGGACCGATTATACTGGAGCACCGACTAGCATTCATGACTTCAGACAACAACAAACCACAGCGAACATGAACGAAGACGCTTTAAGGACCAGGGTAACTAACCACGTCTGAAAAAATAACCAATGTTCTGAATGTACTTGAAAGTATTGGTCTACTTAAAAAAACATAGTTTACAGAAGGTCTACTTACCTATAGGCTACCTGAATTTCTGAAAGTACTATATTTCTAAATATGCTATTGCTACACTTGTCTGCTGGAATTGGTTGAACAAAAATAAAAATCCATAAAAATCCATGTGAAAGAAATGACTTCTCACCTGTTCTCAGGTCAAATATTTATGCAATTAATTAATTACAAAGCCTCTAATTAATTAGATTAATATTTCTAATCGAGTCCCCGGCCCTAATATATATATATATATATATATATATATATGGTTATTTGTGTATGGAAATAGTATTTATAAAGTCAAAAAGGCAATATATAGATGTAGAAAAACATTAGCCGTTAAACACGACCATTGAGCGAGATTCTGGCACAATCGAAGTTCACACAGCCTTATCTTTGCAATTATTTGAAATATTTAATATAGTTTGATTTTACATTTTTCAACTGGGAAAGTAATTGATGACAATATTGCACAGAATGGCAACATGATTATCGCTCTAATACACAAAGAAACTAGACCGTTGAGCTCTACCAAGGAAAATCTCTCTAAAGATATAATGCGTTCTTCCTCGGCTGATCACTCCTCCACCAAGTTTCAACAATATAGCACAAACTGTCAGTCAAACATGAACTGGTGATAGAAAGATTCGTTTCTGATTTTGATTTGTGAAAAAGTGCAAGCTTCTATAGCTACCATGTATTTCTGTATTGCAGGTTACCCAAATAAATGGATAAAACCAGAGGCAGTTACAGACAGTCAATAGTTATTTGGTCTCTTTGCTTGTACTTGGCTGGGGTAACAAAGATAGATTAATCAATATACTGTACATCATGACAAAAGGACCAGGAAACAAAACACATAACATAGGCCCAGAGGACCAACCCAAGTAATTAGTCGTACTGCTAAATTTTCAACGGACAAATCAGCTATGCGTGATTACTAATATACTCATGCACACGCTAGTGAACCACTGCAAACTTTAAAACGCCTAAGTTAAATCACACGTTGACATCAAGCAAGATCACACAACAAATTGTATCGAAACTCAACCATTAAGAGTGTTTACACTGCAAGCTTTTAAGGGCAGAATAATGCCAGCTATACCCTCACAGTAGAGCTATACCTGGGTTAGGCCCAATAAGGAGCCCACAAAGGAGAACAGACATCAACAAACAGCACAAGACACGTGGCTTTAGCTGCCTTAGTATACAAACCAAAGAAAGAAAAAAAAAAGAAATAAACTGAGGAAAACAGTGGTCCGGCTACGAATGATGATCGTTTGTAGATCTACAACAGAAATTGTTCACATTAGCAGATATTGCACATTTTCCCGATACATCATTCCTCTACTACTCACAAAAAGACAACATTGAGAATGATAACTAGAATAAAAATTAACTAATTAAAATAGAGCAGTATGATTACACGTATAGTAATATGGCTAACTAATAATATGGCCCACGTCACAGTCGCTTTGCCTAGGCGAATGTGCTTGAAATCATGCCGTATTGCGCACCTGGTCATCCTTTGTTAATTGCAATAGAAAATACTTTACATGTAAGTCTACGTGTCTCGCACCGCCACAGTCCGACGAGCCAAGGGCTACGAGGAGTTAAACACACACTAGTGAGCTGTATGCCGGCTAATAACAAAACACAGAGCGTAACATGCACGACATACCGTAGTCACAGGGCTAATCAGAAATAGTGAAAACCAAACAAACATAACCACTTACCTCCTAATGCCCAATGTAAATGTTTGGCATCCTCAAATAGCGTGCGCCCCCCGGCCTGTGTCCTACTCCAACCAGGGACGGCAACGTGAAACTCAAACAAGTCCTGGGATTTCCTAGTTTATCAAACCTGATGTTATGGACTCATTAGTCCTCATCTGATGCACCTGTAGGTGTCAGCCAATACACGCCTACGTGGGCTGACCCCATCACACACTATGCCGCAGTCGGTATATGTGTTCCGATACACCTTGGCAGTTAGATGACCTCTTTCCCCACATCACCACTCTGAAGACGGTCCTTCGTTGTCCACAGGTTTATTGACATAGAGATAGAGTAAAACTAAAACACACAAAGGACATAATAAACACAAACGAAATGTATTGTCTTGTCATCAGCACAAAATATCCAAACTAAACATCACACAAATATAATCTGAGCAATAAAACAATTCAATACATACCAACGATGCTATCAAAAGGAATAGAATGCAGGCAGACTCAACTGGATGGAGAAAAAACAACTACTTCAAAAGGCAGTTCTGAGCCGACTCACTTCCTGGTTCCTGTCACCTGACAATTTCCGGTTTTCAAAATAAAACGTATAACAGATTTAACTTTTGTAACAAAACACTCTCCGTCTGGCGTGAATACACGCCACCCAAAAAATCCTAGACAGTTCACTTCACTGGGCCTCTGGGGGGAGAAGAAGCACTATCTCTGAAACAGGCCTAAGAAAGAGTTTGGTCACTTCTGTTCGTGTGACCTTGATCTCG
This sequence comes from Pungitius pungitius, assembly GCF_949316345.1. NCBI lineage: Eukaryota > Metazoa > Chordata > Actinopteri > Perciformes > Gasterosteidae > Pungitius > Pungitius pungitius. Next base: position 8,880,350 of record NC_084907.1, read on the forward strand.
ACCTTTCGTACCTTCCCGTCTTCGCTAGGGAAAGTCTGTGTTACCAGTTCAAGAGGCCATTCATTCCTTGGTACTTGACTATCCTTGAGGATAACAACACTTCCTGGGTTGATGTTTGGATGAGTGGAATGCCACTTCTTGCGTGCCTGTAGTGTTGGGAGGAATTGCTTTCGCCATCTGTCCCAGAAGGTGTTAGACATGTGCTGTACCTGCCGCCACTGGCGCTTGTAGAGGTCTGAAACTCCAAACTCTCCGGTAGGAGCAATCAAGACATTCACTTTTTGAGTGAGAAGGGCAGCTGGAGTGAACATAATCGAATCCTCAGAGTCGGTTGTCACAGGAACAAGAGGTCTGCCATTTATAATGGCTGTAACTTCTGCCATGAAAGTCACCAGCACCTCATGGGTAAGTTTGTCCTTCAGCTGAAGGAACATGGAGTCCAGGATTCTTCTTGCAAGACCAATCATTCTTTCCCACGAACCCCCAAAATGTGAGGCGTGTCGAGGGTTAAAGGTCCAAGAGCAACCTTGACCTGACAAGTAAGTCTTCACAGTTGTGTTGTCAATGTTTGAGGGTATTTTCAACTCCCGGCAGGCACCTACGAAGTTGGTGCCACGGTCTGAGCGGATGTTTTTGACAGGACCGCGCACAGCAAGAAAGCGCCTTAGCGCGTTAGTGAAACTGGAAGTGTCAAGGGATTCTATGACTTCAATATGAACCGCTTGTACACTCATGCACGTGAAGATTACGGCCCATCGTTTACTGTGTGAGTGGCCTCCTCTTGTTCTACGTGAAGAGACACTCCAAGGGCCGAACACATCAAGCCCAACATTCGTAAAGGGAGGTTCTGTTGAGAGACGGTCCGCTTGAAGACTGGCCATCTTTTGAATAGTAAGTGGGGCTCTAAGCCTTCTGCAGGTTATACACTGGTGAATGATGTTGCTCACTTTTCTTTTACCACCAACTATCCAAAAGCCAGCTGTACGGACGGCTCCCTCTGTAAACAGACGGCCTTGGTGATAAATTTGTTCATGGTGATGCTTGATGAGCAAGGTTGCAACCTGATGTTTGCCAGGAATGATCACTGGAGTCTTTTTGCTCTGATCAAGGTTTGCATTGTGGAGGCGGCCTCCGACTCTCAGAAGGCCGAGTGCATCAATGAAAGGATCCAGATTTTTGAGAGGACTACCTTTAGGGATCTGCTCATGTTTTTGGATACATTTGATCTCTTGACTGTAGACTTCCTCCTGTACTGCTTGAATGATGATGCGACGCTTGATCAGACTCCTCAACAGTGTATCCTGTTTTGCAGTGATGCCAGCCCTTACAAGGGCTGTTCTTCAAAGTCCGGTTGAAAAGACGGGCTATGTGTATGAGGCGAATAATAGCCCGAGTTAGCGACTTCCAGGATGGGAACTTTGAGAATCGTTGAGAACCGAACTGCTTGGATGTTGTTGTAGTGCTCAAAGTGGATACCAGAGGGCGAATGTCTGCGTCTGAATCCGGGTCTACAAGCTCATGGGTGCTCTCTGAGGTACTTGTCTCAGGTGTGTACAGAGATTTGGGTCCGCTGAGCCAGTTTTGGTCGTTCAAACGTTTTGCAACGACAGAACGTGTAGCGTGATCTGCGGGGTTCTGTTCTGTTGACACATAGCGCCATTGATCTGGATGAGAAGATCTTCGGATACGTAATACCCGGTTACTTACACACACAAAAAAGCGCCTCGTTTCATTAGAAATGTAGCCAAGGACTACCTTGCTGTCTGAGTGGAAGGTTGTAGCATCGAGCTGAAGGTCTAACTCTGCCGAGATTAGGTCTGCTAACTCCACTCCAAGCACTGCTGCGCAAAGTTCCAGTCTGGGAATTGTTTGCTCAGGACGTGGGGCCAGCTTGGCTTTGCCCATTACAAATCCAACATGGTTATTTCCAGCAGAGTCAGTGACCTTTAGATATGCCACAGCGGCGATAGCTTTCGTGGATGCGTCAGAAAATACGCACAATTCCCTTTTGACGGCTGTTGCAGGTGAAGTTGTAGTGTAGGCTCTGGGAATAGAAAGCTGACAGTTCTTTCAAAGATGTTCTCCAAGATGTCCATAATTCCTCCATTTCTTGAGGCAAAAGAGAGTCCCAGTCACTTTTCTCAGTTGTGAGCTCTCTCAGAATAGTCTTTCCTTGTATAGCGACTGGCGCTACAAACCCTAAAGGATCGTAGAGGCTGTTGATTGTGGACAAGACACCCCGACGAGTGTAGGGTTTCATCTCATCAGAGACGCTGAATTGGAAGCAGTCGGTCTGGAGGTCCCTATTGATCCCAAGACTGCGCTGAGGTCCAGGTCTTTAAGGTCTTTTGCACGATCTTCAACCGGAAAGGCCTCCATGACCTTTTTGTTGTTCGCTGCGATCTTGTGAAGCCATAGGTTTGATTTGGAGAGAATATCCTGTGTTTTTTTCAGCAAGTTGACTGCAGCTTCAACAGTGGGTAGGGACTTCAATCCATCGTCTACATAGAAGTCACGCATTACGAAGCGTTGGACGTCAGGGTCAATGTGGTGCTCACTCACCTGAAAAGACTGGTGCAGTCCATGAATCGCCACTGCGGGTGAAGGGCTATTTCCAAAGACGTGGACTGTCATTCGGTACTCCACAATGTCTTTGGAGGGGTCGTTATCTTGGAACCATAGAAAACGTAAGAAGTTCCTATCGTCTTCCCTTACTGAAAAACAATAGAACATCTGTTCTATGTCCGTTGTAAAGGCGATTGCTTCCTTTCTAAAGCGCATCAGCACACCGAGCAGCGTGTTGTTCAGGTCAGGGCCAGTCAACAGCACGTCATTGAGCGACACACCATTGTACTGGCCGCTGGAATCGAAGACCACTCGGATTTGATTTGGTTTTCTTGGATGGTACACACCAAAAATTGGCAGGTACCACTGTTCTCCACCCTCACTGGGAGAAGGGGCCAACTCTGCGTGACCGTTCTTGAACATCTTGTCCATGAAATTGAGAAAGTGGTCTCTCATTCAGGTTTCTTTTCAAAGTTGCGCTTGAGCGACTTGAGACGGTTCAATGCCTGTGGCCTGTTATTGGGGAGCCGTTGACGTGGGCATTTAAAGGGTAATGGAGCTACCCAATGGTTGTTTGCATCTTTTGTTAGTCTTTCTTTCATTATTTTCATGAAGGAGAGGTCTTGGATAGATGGAGACATGTTGTTGTCGTCTTTGGTCTGCTTGAATATGTTATGTCCTAGGCTGTCAACGTCAGAGTTTGATATCTCCTCAGGATGTGGTTGGAGGTGGTTTGTGGCCTGGGTGTCACCATAACTTTCCTTCACATGGAACACGTTAGGACACGGGTCAAAAAGAGTAGGGCGTCCCTGTTCCGTGGTGTTAGTGTAGAAGGCGCTGACCGTTGGTGGCTTGTGAACGCGACCTAAACACACATTGCCCACGATGACCCATCCCAGATCCAACTTCTGAGCATACGGTAGGTTGTGTGAGCCATTGACCTGTTGCGGACCTTATGGACTCTGAGAATATCCCTACCTAAGAGAAGCATAATTTGGGCCTGTGGGTCGATCTCTGGGATGAGGTGTGCAACGGACTTCAGGTGTGCGTGATGAAAAGCTGCGTTAGGAGTTGAAATCTCATCTCTGTTGTTTGGAATGTCATCACATTCTATGAGGCTGGGTAGTGGGATGCTGACGGTCTTATCCAAAGATTCCACGATGTAGCCACTGGCCCTTCTTCCTGTTGCTTTCTTTACTCCAGCACATGTTTTCAATGAGTAAGGAGCACTTGGACTTTGGTCGTTGAAGATTTCGAAGAACTGTGAACGAACTAGTGATCTGTTGCTCTGTTCGTCACATACATTTTCACTGCTTTGTCAGCGTGGCCGGTTGGATACACTTTCACGAGGGATACTTTAGACATCTGTACATTTGGTGGCACAATGGGGTTGTGGAGAGCTATCTTCCTCCCCGCCATGCTCTGGAGCAGAGTCTGTGCCTTCAACCCAAGGTGCAGGTCCAGGGTGAAGCGCTGTGTGGTGTTTTTCACTTTTACATTCATAGCATCTAACATTAAATGTGCAGTTCCTTGCAATGTGAGATGATGAAGCGCAGCATTTGAAACAGATGTTATTCTCTTTTAAGAATGTCTTACAATCTTCAATGGGCTTTTCTCTGAATGCACGGCATTTGCGTATGGGGTGAGGTTTTTTATGGATTGTACACAGTCAGCGAATTTCGTTAAGAGTTCCCTAGGACCAGAGGTGTCTTTTGGAAATATCTCTGTTTTGTGAACAGAGACTTCACGTTGTCTGTTTGGCCTCCAAGTTTTCTCTGTCCTGGGAGACATGTCTGAGTAAGAGACAAAGTTGAAACTTGGGTCGTTTTTGACACTAGCTTCATGGCTAACAAAGTTTACGAAGCAGGCAAAGGGGGGATATGACACGTGATATTTCTGCTTGTAGGATGCCCCAACTGACGCCCACCTTTCCTGCAGACCAAAGGGGAGCTTCTGTACAATTGGGTTGACGCCTCTCACTGTATCGAGGAAAGAGAGGCCGGGTAGGTCTCCTTCAGCTTTGGCTGACTCTGGTTCCATCAAAAGATCACTCAACTTTGTTAGTTTTGAATAACCTCGAGTTGTTATTTTTGCAAAGGCGTCGATACGTTTGAACAGAGCATCTTCTATTACTTCCGCGGAACCATATGATTGTTCAAGTCTGTCCCATATCATAGCCAAGCCTGCTGCTGGATGGTTGATGTGTATTGCTCTTATGTGCTCGACGTGTTCTGATGACTCTTTGCCGAGCCACTTGAATAGGAGATCCATTTCCTCGCTTGGTGTCAGGTCGAAACCTCTGGTTGCGTTCTGAAAAGAACGTTTCCAGGCTCTGTAGTTCTGAGGTCTGTCGTTGAATTGAAGCAGCCCTGTTGCCACAAGCTCACGACGAGCAAAATATCTTACAAAGTCGCTAATGTTGGAGTTTTCATTATTGGTGTTTGAAGATGTGGGGTAGGATTTAGGAGCAGGATGACCTTGGTCGTTTTGACGTCTAAGACCTTGCTCAGGAGTGGCATCGTGATGAAACCGAACATTGTGTGTCGTGTCGACCTTCTCATCTTTATAGATGTAAGGCTGCTGTGAGGTGAGGCGAGTTGGTTGAGAAGCTGCATTTTGACCATGTGTTTGATGGGAAGCTAGATTGGCTTGAGCCGGATGGAATGAGTCTGCTTCAGGTTTGATAGATGACGTTGGAGTTTGGTAGTTAGGGCTTTGCTCTCTTTTTGCTATAACATCATCATCAAGCAGCTGAGCGTCTGTGTTTGGTGATTCAGCTTGGTCAATCACGTATTGTTCTGTGCGTTGTGCAGCTTCCAAAGAATTCAAGTCCAAATTTGACATCAAACTTTGTCTTTCACTATTTGCCTCTACCGCAGCTTCAAGGGCTTCGGCCTCAGCTATGGCTGCAGCTGTCTCTTTCTTGTAATTGAGCATTTCTATTGAGGCCTCTAGCTTAACTTTTTCTAGCTTCAGGCTCATTTCCTCTTTGGCGTAGGACATGCGTGCCTTTGCTGCCTCTGCTCTCGCTCTCGCTTTTGCAGCAACAGACCCCGTTGATGTTACACTTGAGTATGTAGCAGAACATGTAGCGCGGGACCGCGTCTTTAATGAAGCTGCTTTCTCGGACATGGCGTTGTCTGTTGACATACCTCTGTTTAGACACCGCTGTGATGCTCATCCACTGGTTGCGTGTGATGACGTTGTTAGCAGCGTCCCTCAGTTGGCTGCGTTATCTTCCCGCTAGAAAGCGTTGTTTTACTATGCCGCCCTCGGTATATGTGTTCCGATACACCTTGGCAGTTAGATGAACTCTTTCCCCACATCACCACTCTGAAGACGGTCCTTCGTTGTCCACAGGTTTATTGACATAGAGATAGAGTAAAACTAAAACACACAAAGGACATAATAAACACGAACTAAATGTATTGTTTTGTCATCAGCACAAAATATCCAAACTAAACATCACACAAATATAATCTGAGCAATAAAACAATTAAATACATACCAACGATGCTATCAAAAGGAATAGAATGCAGGCAGACTCAACTGGATGGAGAAAAAACAACTACTATAAAAGGCAGTTCTGACCCGACTCACTTCCTGGTTCCTGTCACCTGACAATTTCCTGTTTTCAAAATAAAACGTATAACAGATTTAACTTTTGTAACAAAACACACACGCCACACAAGAGACATGATCTGTATCAATGAACATGACCACCTGTATTATTTTTGTGTTTTGGATTGCAATAGCATTACTAAAGCCTATTGTATTAATCCTTGCATTGTGTGTTAGTGCTGTTCCTCTGTGCTCGTAGGGTAAATGCTTGAATTAAAAGCAACACTAGTTGTTGGGTGTGATGCTTAGGGGGGGAATTTAGAGATCGACAGGGAAAGCCGGAGAGATCGCGATCGACGGGTTGGCGACCACTGCACTAAAGGATGTAAAGTCATCACTCAGGCAAATCTTCACCGTCATGAGCTTGCTAGAGGGGCTCGTGTTTTTTTCATTGACAGACTCAAATTGATTTTAGAAATGCTTGATAGGATTTTCTTTGGATGACTTAGTCTTGCTCAGAAAGTCTGTTTTTGCAAACAGTGAAATATCACAACAATATTTCGCCAACCTCATTTCGAATGAATTTTATAGTGACGAAAGCTATTATTGATATCATTCAGTTTCATAGAGGCCTGTTTTTTTGTTGTAATTTTAATGGAAGACGCTTTCCTACAATTGGGAATCACTTATAAGGTCTCAAAGATGTAGTTTTTGTTTTTTTCTTGCAAGTATTTGCCTCCCCCTTCAGCGGTGGGTTTCTGCAGCGCCGACATTGTTGCTGTCTCATGTATAAATGAAACCATCAAACTGGTGTTACAGTACAAATTGGACCCATAAACTCGCCTGGACTTGGAAGGTACGCTTTTATGGTGCAGCATTCCATCGCACCGCAGCCACTGATTGAAATAGACGGCAGTTGTAAACATCTATCATTGCCCTTATTTATTTGCTTATTTACTGCGCTCCATGACCCCACCGATTTCCACACACTCAACTAGAGGTAGCATAAGACAAGCGAGGCCCGACTGGGCTGTAAATCACATTGATCATTCATTCGACTTTTTGCTGTTTGAAAAGGGAATCCCACTGAGTCTTTTTTCTCCCAAATTGGGGCATCTGTACCTCATTTAATATATTGGAGTACAGGGAGAGGAGGCAGAAAATACAGCACCAAAAAAAGAATAAAGAAAAAGCTCTGTTGAAAAACATTTTTTTTAGACAAAACAAGGAATTGGAAATAGGACAATGATTCAAAGGACACTTTGATCTGAGACTCATTCTGATCATATTTATTGTTGTCATGAAAACTCAAGCAGTGATTTTGAAATACAATTTAATGTTTAAGCTATATATGCAGTAGTGTGTGTTTCATGATCCTTTATCTGGTACGTACTGAACTGAGATCACGTCCCCCCCCAGTCCTCCATTACTAACAGAGGATAAACCTCAGGATTCTTCCTACCACCGACAACGCCATCAACAACATGGCTCCCCTCTGACTCTCCAACCCTCTCCACCAGCGCACACACCTTCTCACTAAATTTAACCTCCTGCAAGTCTGTAGGACCAACAGCCGATGCGTGGGTCTTTAGCCACTTGTTTATCATTATAACCATCATAAAAATGTTCACAGAGCCCTACAAAGCTTTTATTTAAACCTAAACTGATATTGAAGGTATTGTATTTTGATACTTGTTATTTGAGTAAGTGAGCTTCTCCCATATGGGTGAAAAACAAGCAAGAACCAACTTCCAACAGGCATATTGTGTACTCATTACAACAAAAATATGAATGTTTGACAACGTTGCAAATATAGCCTTGTCTACCATCTCTACTTCTGTGTTTGAAAATGCACCAAACACAACTCCAACAAGTTTGTAAATATGTTATACAAACTAGTCCAGATAATATTCTTATGTACACTTTTTTTGTCGAAGCAAAAAGCTAACAACAAAAACGAGACACCGAATTGCTAGACCCAGACGACCCTGAAGACGCTGATATTCATAGCCATAATCCATAGCCATAATCCATAACATTTCTCTTAGACAAACCTTGCCGAGGCCAGGACAAAATAACCATAACCAGGCAGCAAATCATATGAATCATGAATGCCCCTTACCTTTGACATTTGAACGAAATACTTTTGGTGGTTAGAGGGAGCGTTTTCTAAGCCAATCGTAACATAGATTTGTTTTTAACCTGGGATCTCCATGTTTGTGTCAAGCTATAAGGGATTGTTTTGTTGACTAGTAACTAGGATAACCATTCAGAACTATATTCTCCTGCATACATTAATACTGTTTACAATCATGGGTACGCATTAATAAACTCTCGCAAATATTTACTTTAATTGCAGTTTGGATATTTATTGCAGGTTAATTAGCAAGGGCACGGCAACAGCTCATAAAAGAATACTGCTCTACTTAAATTCTTTATGGTTAAGTTATACCACTTCAACTTCCAACTGTGCTGTTGCTGCGCATCGCTGGATGAGAAATAAATCCTTTGTGGTTTAAGAGCAGAGGCCCGGCCAGACCTCAACTTTTTCTGCGATGGACAGCAGTCCTTTGGTCCGACATCAGAGTTGGAAAGTAGCCTCCTCTGTTATCCCGTTTCAAGCAGGAGGGAGAGGAAAATCTCCGTCAGCGAATTCGTGTTCACGAACGTCGCTCTCTTTACGTCAACTGAGATGGTGTCCTCAGATGCTTCTGTCCAACAATGTCCAGTGGCGGCAGCCGAGTACCGTGTCCAGCGTCAAATCCCCACCAGAATCTACAAGTCTCCTCTTGTAGTACCTATTTCCACACTCCTCAGCCAGCCACGCCCATACCTTTTCATCTAACAGGTTATCCTTTCTTACATGATGAAGAGACCTGTGTCACAACATTTCCTCTCTATGCCTTCAACCGTCTAAACCAGGGGTGTCAAAATAATTTTAGGTAACGGGCCACATACTGCCCACTTTGACCTCAGGTGGATTATCCTGGCCCAGATAAGCCTCTGCGTCAAATCAAGTTCTTGTTTTTTGTAAGCAAAGGGCTGCTTCAATCAGTGTTCATCAGTGTTGATTTAGTCTTAATCTTAGTCTTTTAGACGAAAATGCATTTTAGTTTTAGTCATTTTAATCCTTCTTAGTTTTAGTCGACGAAAAACTAATTACATTTTAGTCTAGTTTTAGTCACATTTAATAGCCATATAATTCTCATTTTCTTCCCTTCTCAGGCCCAGGGACCCTCTGTGTTGTGTCTACAACTGCATAATAGTTTAGCTTGCAGTACTTAGGTTGTCCATTAAATATCCCTCCTAGCATAGGTCTATAACACGGGTGGGCAAACTTTTTCACTTGCGGGCCACATTGGGTTCTAAAATTTGACAGAGGGGCCAGGAACAAATGGATGAAGTGTTTCTGTGAGCTAATATAATTGACATGTGAAAAATCATTACATAAAAGGCTTCAGCTTTAAAACGAATTTTAAACAATTAAACAAATTTGCAAGGGTGTAAAGCTCTGCTGACTTCATGAGGACAAGGGACCTAAACGCTCACTTTGTTTTCGTTGTGTTTACTCGTGATGCTTTTGACATGGCCAACAGGAACGTCATGGTCCTTTATTGTTTCCACTGTGAAATTGCTTGTCCCAACAAAAGGGACTCCCTTAACCATCAGAGCAATACATTATTTTTTGCCAGCCATTCTCAACTGGAACCTCACTTTTTATTGAAAAGCCTTTTCTCTTTCTCTCCTCTTTATTTTTGAGTTTCTTGACCAGTTTGTTCCTCTTGTGTCTGTCCACCGGGTTTTCTTCCACCTGCTCTGTGCCGCCACATCCTTCACCTGCACTGTGCAGTACTATCAAAAGCCTCCATCTGTCACGTGTGCTTGCGCATTCTTTTTGCTTAGTAACAAACGGACGGTTTAACACCGTCTTCTCAAGATGTGGCGTGTGAACTGGCTGAAGTGCGCGTGTCTCGAAACCCTGGCTACCGTCGCCAGAAAACTGAGCAGCCAGGATCGCATGAGCATCTCTGCTGCCGACCAGCCCCAAGCTGTTAAACGGGTCTTCATCTCCACGCACATTGTCAAAGTTCTGCGGCTTTAGCCTGCTAACAGTTAGCTAAACTGAGACAGCTGAGCTAAACCAAAGAAACACTCACCGAAGCGTAAAATAGTCGTTGCGGTCCGTATCGGTGACAAGAACCACCGTGACCGAACGGTCTGGGTCCGTGGACGATGTCATCATGACACTTCCGTGTCTGTGTTGCCCATGTCTGTTAGGTGCACGCAAATTAAAAAAAGAAAAAGTATTGTGACTTCGTCACTACCAACATTTTGTCTCGTTTCGTTAACGAAAGTTAAAATAGATTTATTTTTTAAGATCCGTTTCAGTCTCGGAAAAAGTCAATATTTTTCGTCATAGTTTTCATCAACGAAATTAATACTGGCTTGAATACTTATGATCCAGGAGACCTGGGCCCTGTTCCTCGTACGTAGTTAACTGAGTTAGCTGGATAATTTTCAAGATGAGATGACGTAGATCAGGCTTTTCAGTTCCCCGAAGCAGGTTTGGCTAAATCACCATAGCAACACATCAAAAAACTTAAACCTGCTCTGCCGCAGGTTCATTTGAGCTGCTGGATTAGTTCACCACTCACCCGGCAAAAAAAGGCAGCTCGCTTCCTCATTGATGAAGGAGCGATATCAATTAGATTAAGAAGATTTTCTTGAGCCGTAATGTTCCTTGATGAAGACCACACGCTGCAGCCGAGCATCTACTGTCCAACACTGTCCCACGTTCTGCCTCACACACTCTTGTGTCTCACACTGTCTCTCATACTGTACATGTTGCATAGCAGAGAACACCTGAAAAGCCACTACATGTCGTGCTTTCCGTAAAGTTCTGGTGGTTTATTTGTCGCTTAATAAACTTCTGTCCACGTTTCACTGCTTCAATTGATCAAATGTCTGATTATAAATAATAGATATATACTGGCGAATGCCCAGACACGGATTCAGACACACATAATAAAACTCCTGGCACTATATGGTCATCACATATGATACATAAGCTGATACAGTACATACAGTATATCCTCATAACTATGCATAACTATCAGACTCTTTGGGCTGGATTTTTATCGATTTCATCAAAGAGTTTAGATAATTATTCTCATTGGATGATGATGCAATCCAAGCCTGGACGGACTGCGATGAGGTATACAACAATATGTACATTATGTTCAATTCATCCGACAGAAATGATGCATATACACATATTATTATCTCCTCATATGCGCAAGTCAAGGGAAGAAACCTTTAGAGCAGGGGTGTGTCAAACTCATTTCAAGTTCGGACAATCGGGATGGATGACGTATAAAATGAACAACGTAAAAGATGTACATTATGTTCAATTCATCTGACAGAAATGATTGAAATACACATATTATCTCCTGATATGCGTCAGCAGAGAAAAAAGACCTTCCTCCTCCTAAATAGCCTGATGTCAATCATCTCGTTAATTTCAGCTGGATAATGGAACATTTGATCGACTTAGTTGAACCACGCACGAGGAACAGGGCCCTGACAGAAAAGCATCAACATTCAATTAGCTGTTTTTCAAGGTTTATTACAACAAATCTCAAGTATTGTTAACCTTCACCTCGTTTTATTATGGACACCATGTGTTGAAATACTGCCAAAGATCCTGGAGAAATGCCTTTCCCTTTTATCAAAATATGAAAACATCCTCTGTCCTGAGTGTATTCATTTATTGACAACCTTGAGGTTCATTTGAATTGGTTCCACACTTTAGTGGCTGTTTTTCACATTAAAGGTGGCCGTGTCAAAGTGGAAATATTCAGCATGATTAAAGATAGGGTTTCACGACATAGTAGACCTCATATGACTACATTCTGTTTTAAATCCAATACCCCCAATGACGGTAATTAGGCAGGATGCTGACAATTCTAAACCACCACTGAGCTGCTACCAATTCTGCACGGTGCAACACAAGCCTCGGCAGTTATGCGGCAGACATAGTCAGATATCACTGTGTTGCTTTTTAGTAATTCGATAAAATTTCAGAGGACATCTCATCACTGATCCTTAAATTTATAAAACTTTTGTTCTTCATTGTAATTAGTTGATGCAAGGCAATGTTGCTGGTTGCTTTAACTTCACTCCCTGCATGACCACTGAGCTTGTTATACAACATCACTTACACAGAAAAATCATCAGCCTCCACACATTAACAAACAAAATGATGTATGCAATTTTCTAATACTGCATAGGAATGGCTTTTGATGCCAAAAATGTGCTTGAAAATCCACTGAGGACATGGAGACATGTTCAGAGGAAATTTAAATCACTTTGTCTAAATCTAAAAATGATAAGCAGAATATTTATTAGGATTAACCACAATGAGCTACATTCTGTCTAGCGTAAATCCTCAAATAAATATTCAATTAGTGGCCAGGCTTCAGATAGTAGCCGGGGGCGTGGTCGATACGGACAAATAAAGGCCGGGCCCCAAATACAGGCCGGGGGTAAAAAAAAAAGTAAAAGTAAAGAATATACTGCTGGAGATGAGAGCCCCTGCCCGCCACCTGCTCGTGAACTGGGAGGTCACTGCCTGGGAGAAGCTGGACAAGGACATAATCCGAAAGTCCGTCAATGTTTGTGGACTGACACTGAAAGATGACGGGAGTGAAGATGATCTCATCCATTGCTTCAAAGCGGGACAGCCATGCGCCCCTGGTAGGGATGCGCTGACGCAGCTCCTGCAGCAGGGGGAGGAGAACCACACGCAAATAGCCCAGGATGAGGAGAACGACGAGGAGGACACTGCAAATAAAGCGCTATACGCGATAAACTTAAGACTGACACTATGGTTTATTACTGATTCATTTCTAAATGGTTAGTCTCCAGAAAGTTGATTAGCTATAGGTCTACCAGTTTCATTCTACCGGCAGCCTATCCGTAAATGGTTGCAGGAAGTGCTGAACGCATATGCAATGAATGATATTACCCTTCTGTCCTTCGGACCATAACACTTGGATATTGGAGTCTGCGCTAGGAACATTATCCGTTTGCCTAGAACATGCAGGCGTATTACCCTTGAATTAGCCGTGAAACTGTCACAACGGGGGTGGGAGGGCAAGGAGGGAGGACTCAGACGCGGAGTATTCGAAATAAAAAGGACTTTAATAGTCGAAATTCCAAAACGTAAACTCAAATACCACTCCACACGAAAAAAGGGGGAGGAGGCAAAAAAACCAAGATCTCTACAAAAGAAAACAACATGAACTACATACGTGGCATGACGACAAGGAACACAAGAGACATGAAACTACAAAATAAAACCCCAAACCGTGACAGAAACTATTAACTACTAACTAATTGTTCCCAGGTGAAGGAAAGCAGGACTAGGGCAGAGTTCTGTGTATTTCTCTCGCTCTGTTTCACACCATCTACTGAATAATTGGTCATTGGTGTAATTAGTAATTCTGTACTCCGACATGTGTCTTCTTGGAAAGAAGTCCAAGAATTAGATCCATTATTCCATTGATTTATCATTAGTTAGTGCTGCCTAAGGCGGGGGTGGGGGGTAGGGGGAGGGGATTTCTGTAACAGAAGGAGGTGAAGAAAGTCAAGAGAATATAGTAATAGTAGTATTTTAAAATAACAGTAGTGAGGGTTCTCGGATGGATGACAGTGGGAGGAAGCGACAGGCAATGAGAGAGAGAGAGAGAGAGAAAGCGAAAGCGTGTCGGTAAAGAGAAATATGAGGACATGTCGCATTGTACCACGCTGTCTTTTTTTCTGATTTATCACAGCAGCGGCCTGTCCCTGGAGAGAAAGAGGAAGATGGAGCTGTGGGGAGGAATGAAGGGACAGAGAGAGCGATGCAGGATTTGAAGTGGGATAAAGGGGTGGATAGAAACAAGAGTAGGACATTGTGATGTGAGGCCTGGTGACTGGGGATCTCGGGGGACGAGCCTGTGGGCTTTTCAGAGACAAACATTAATAATGAAACGCTAATTCCTGCTGTCCTGCTTTCTTTCTCTTCACCATGCTGTCTCTCTGTAAAACTTTTTCTTTCTGGGTCTCAATGGCCGCCTTTATTTATCTTCTTCTGTCCTTTACATGATCATTTTTTTCCCACAGTCACTTTCTCTCTTGGCTTGTACCAAAAAAGCGTCATTATATTAGTTCCAGTTATTAACTTCTGCTGTCTGGGATGATTACGCAACCTGTGTGTGCGTGCAAAAGGGGATAAGTTAGAAACTGTCTAGCATTGCCACAGTAAAACTGGCTCTACTTTTGTTACTGCTATGGGAAACCTGAGCGTAACCTATCCGTGGTAGTGCCTTGCTCACCTACTCACAAAAAGGCACCAGTGCTGCGGGAATACAGTCCACAAAATAGTTTATTTATCATACAGTAAGCATCGGGGTGAGCTTGGCCCAAAACAATCTTTACCAAATACTCTTACTTACCTATCCACCGCCTCCACATAACAAAAGGAAGTACAAACTCCCTAACACATGAGAAAACCAGTTGACAAAAAGGTCTTCCCCCTTACACCATTACCCGCACTGTTCAATGTTTTCCCGCCTAGAACATGACACGGCCTGGCTAAGAGCTGGACAGACCAAGAGTGAGCGCGCCGGCCTCTACAAGCTTCCTCTCAAACACCCGACATCCAATCACCTGCAATACAAAAAGGCAAAGTAGGGACACCATATAACAGTCATTGCTGTCACCCTCACCCAGGATGGGGCTTTGCACCACATAGCATCCTGACACTCTTCAGTCTGCTCACTTGTTGCTCTTGCCACCGAGTGCTGAAAGGTTGAAAGATTTCTCCCAGATGTCAGCACCGTCCAGGTCCCCTAACTAAAATATATGCCATTGGATTTTGAGTACAACAGAAAGAAAGCCATGTGGTGAACATGTTGAAGACTACTTGCAAGACTGTTAGAAGTCAAGATGTTGGGGATTCGCCCCCCGGAGATGCTGTTTGTTGTAGGACATTGACCACTACAGGGTTCCGGTCAGAGAACACGCGGACATCTGGTTGTTTTATACCCTTCTGTATTTACCCGTTGTAGGCTTACAGATTAGTTGACAGAAGGAGTTACATAGTGGACAGTAAGATGACCGTAAAGATGGATGGAGTTTCTGAAATAAACACAGAAACAAATTACAAACTGAATAATGCAGGCTCGCTAGCCAGATTAGCCACTTAGCTCAACATTGAGCGATTATGGAACGACTACATTACAGAAATAACACTGACAGTGAACACAGTAAACACACATAAGCTAACAGGCTTAACAGTGTGAGCAGATGAGTACAAATTGAGGCAACATAACTTACATCATCAATGACTCGATCTAACGGATCTACTGTCCGTGTCGCGTAGCGTGTATTCGCGGTACCGGAAGCGGAAACAACATGCGTTGTCAAAATAAAACTTCAAAATAAAAGCATCGACATTCTCCCGTGAAGAATTCACAACAGCCGCCCCCACATTTGAACAGCAAATGTGTAATAACGGGAATTCTTCATGCAGCATTAGCATCATCCTTGAACTCAGGGAGCTGGATTAGACGAGCTACCGGTCTGGTGTAGACCTTACCGTTCACCAAGACCTCTGCAGTCCTGATACATCCGTCGTGACTGGAGACTGTCTTACAAACCTTCCCGATCGGCCACTGAGCTCTGGGAAGCGATGGGTCAACGATCAGAACGACCGCGTCAACAGCAATGTTGTTAACGGCCTTCTGCCATTTCTGCCGTGTTTGAAGAGTGGGCAAATAGTTCCGTGTGAACTGGATCCAAAACTGGTCCACAAGTGCTTGACAATGTCGCCATCTCCGTCTTCCTATGCATGCTGGAGCATAGGCAACCTGAGGCAGTGAGGCATCCCGCCGCCCCATGAGCAGGATGTTAGGAGTGATGGGGTCCGGGTCAGCGACATCAGTTGACACGTACCCTAGCGGTTTTGAGTTGAGGATCCCTTCGACCTCTACTAAGGTTGTGTGGAGGACATCTTCAGAGACTGACTGGCTCCCAACTGCCACTTGAAGGCCGGCCTTTATGGAACGGACCTCTCTTTCCCATACTCCACCAAAGTGGGGGGCACTAGGTGGGTTGAACTTGAAGTCGATCTGGTACTCCGTCAGGTGTTCCTTCAGCCGTGGTTCCATGGCTGCGAAAGCCTCACGAAGTTCCCGTTCAGCACCACGGAAATTAGTACCGCAGTCGGAGAGTAACTCTTTCGGTCTGCCTCGCCTCGCGATGAACCGCCGAAGAGCAAGAAGGAAGGCGTCTACATCCAGAGAGTTGAGAAGTTCTATGTGGATGCCGCGGGTTGTGAGACACTTAAAGATGGCGCCCCAGCGCTTCTCCGTCCTCCTGCCTATTTTGACCAGGTAAGGGCCAAAACAGTCGACGCCTGTTGAATAGAAAGGTGGGCAGAGAAGCCGCAGGCGCTGTGGTGGCAGGTCCGCCATCTGCGGGACCTTAGGTTGAGCTCGCCAGCGTTGACAGGATGGACACTTGAGTTGATGTTGTCTAACAGCTTGTCGTCCTCGCAAGATCCAATACTGCCTTCGTAATTCTGCATACACCCGCTCCGTACCTGGATGTAGCAGACGTTCATCCGTATGTTTGATAAGGAGTTTTGTTGCTGGGTGCTTTGGATCGAGAACAATCGGATGGATCTCTCCCAGGCTTGTGTTCTGCAACCTTCGCAGCCTCCCTCCTACTCGAACCAAACAGGTTAAAGGGTCCCATTCTGGGGCCAGGCTCACCAGGCGACTGTGGTTTGGCACAGGTTTCTGTGCTTTGAGAGCGGTGACCTCCTCTGGGAAGCTATGGGCTTGAGACCTCCTCAGCAGAAGGGTCTCCGCTTCCTGAGGGTTTGCAGCTTGGTGATTTCTCAAACCCTGGGCCGCCCCTTGAGCCTTCTGGCTTGCTTGGCGAGTGGCTTCCACCAGGTCGATCCACATACTGTACTGAGCAGCATCAGGAAGATTGTCATTAGGTTCCACTGTTGTGAGGCCGCAGAATGTGATGCCCTTTAGTTCGGTTGAAGTCACTGCTGTAGTCGGCTCAGGCTTCTTTGGCCAGTGTTCAGTGCTCTGCTTTAGGAACGGCGGCCCTTGACTCCAACGACCTGGCTCCATCAGCTCCAAGAGAGTCTTACCCCGGGTTATATCGTCGGCTGGGTTGCTCCGGGTGTCCACGTACCTCCAGGCTTGTCGATCAGTAAGTTCCTGAATCTCAGATACACGGGTTCCGACGAACACCTTATATCTACAAGAGTCTGATTGGAGCCATTCCAGTACCGTAGTGGAGTCAGTCCAGAGGATTGTCTGACGGATAGTGAGCGTGATCTCGGTCTCTACCAGCTTGGCCAATTGAGCTCCTGCTAGCGCAGCGCAGAGCTCCAAGCGTGGTATGGTCTGTTGCCTCTTGGGGGCTACTCGTGACCTAGCCATCACAAAGGATGTGTGAATGTCGCCTGCTACCTGTACTGTGAGGTAGGCCACCGCTCCATATGCTCTCTCGGACGCGTCGCAGAAGACATGGAGTTCGTACTCTGCGTCTGCCTCTTCCACAGAGACTGGCGAGTAACATCGGGGAATGGATACCGTGCTGAGGTGCTGTAGCTCTTTTTCCCATGTTTCCCAGGCTTGTTGGAGGCCTGTGGGCAGGTCTGGGTCATCCCAGCCTCTCTGTTTGGACCACAGCTGCTGAATGAGTACCTTGGCACGTGTAGTGAAAGGCACAATGAACCCCAAAGGATCATATTGGCTGGCCAGTACCTGAAATGCTGTCCTCATGGTCAACGCTGCATGTTGAATGGGACGATATTGATAGCCAAGGGTGTCAGCAGCACAGTTCCACTTAAGACCCAAGGCCGGCTCTAGCGGGTCTGTCCTGTTTTGGCTCAGCCATTGCTCTGTAGCAGAGGACCTTGCCTCAGTCGGAAGATGAGCTACCACTGAAGGTTGATTACTGGCCCACTGTCTGAGGTCGAACCCTCCGTCTGCGAGTAAAGAACGCAATTGGTTGATTCTGTGTGTGGCGGCAGGCACGTTAGGGAGGCTTTCAAGGCAGTTGTCCACATAAAAACTCTGTTGCACTGACTGCAGAGCATCAGGATAACTCGCTTGTTGATTCCGGACGTGTTGCTGTAACGCGAAAATGGCACAGCACGGGCTGCTCGTTGTGCCAAATGGCAGCACCTGCCATTCGTACACATCTGGTGGGTTCTCGCTGTGCATGTCTCTCCAGATGAACCGGAGGAGTGATCGGTCCTCAGGCAGAAGACGAACCTGATGAAACATTGTCCGGATGTCTCCACTCACAGCAACCGAATGCTGTCTGAATCGTAGAAGGACACCTAGTAGCGAAGGTCCCAGAGTGGGTCCAGGCAGCAGCTGGTCATTCATTGAGGAACCCTGATGACTGTAAGAGCAGTTGAAGACCAGCCTTGACTTTTGGTTATGACACACAAGGTGATGGGGGAGGTACCATGCCTCCTCAGATTGGTTCACTTCGTTAGGCAGAAGCCTTTTGACGTAACCGGCCCGGATGAGCTTGCCAATCTCCTCTGAATAGGTATCTGCCTTCTCCTGATCCTTCTTGAGTCGTTTCTCTGTGGCTCGCAATTGAGCTATGACAGAATGAGTTGTACTGTTCAGTTTAGGGGCTCCTCTTCTTCTCAGGAGAGGGGTTGCATAGCGCTGAACTCCTTCAATGTTGACTCTCTGCGTCTTTGTTTCTAAGAGATTCATGGCTTCTTGGTCCTCACGGGAACGAACTACCAATTTCTCGTTGCGAAACGGCAGGACGTCGAGTTGCCATAACTTCTCCACATTTCGGCACAGGAGGTCATTGGGAGGAACAACTGTGGTGAAAAGACATTGCTCCACTTTAGTTTCCTGAGATCCACACCGTTCGGCGCCTTGCAAAGCCCATCCAAGGGCGGTATGGATGGCAACAGGTCCGCTGTTAGCTCCTCTACGTACCGGCTTTGTGGCAGTAATCAGATGTACATGATCTGATCCAAGCAGCACCATTGGACTGGCATTAAAGAAAGGCTTCAGTGGGATTCCTCGCAGGTGAGCATGTCGTCTTTGGAGTGTTTGTGTGGGGTAAGTCTGCTCTACTAGGTCTAGGCCTGCAGCTGTAAATGCTCCCTGAACTTTGTAGCACCTTTGAGGGTTATCTTTGGGGGAGATTTCGAAGTTGACCGTTGACCCTTGTAGCTGTGTAATGTCTGTCCGCACTGTGCGTAAGGTAAGCGTCTCAGACTCACCGGTCAGCTGGAGCTGCTGGACTGCTTCTGGTAGGATGATAGTCCTCTGTGCACCATCATCTAGGATAGCAAAGGTCTCCATAGACTTGTGCTTGTTGTGCAGCAGGACGGGAACAACTTTCAGCAATACTCTGCTCGATGTGATGCTGGGTGTCAGGTAGATTCTGCTTTCTGTGGCTCCTGACTGTGGGATGTTGGATCGATGCTGTGCTACACCGTGGAGAACTTGGAGATGAATACCATTGCAGTCACTACAGGGTTTCTTGAGGTTGCACGACTCAGGCGCATGAGATCGTGCACATTTCCAGCAGCGCCCGCCGTCTGCTATCCACTTGTCCAGATCAACTGTAGACTGCTCAGTGATACTGCGACAGCGACTGATATAATGCTCTTTGCTGTCACAGAAGAGACATTGTATCTTGAATGGTTTCTTGGATTGTGTGAAGTTATTAGAAGGTCTCTGCGGAGGGGGCCCTGTACTGTGATATACAGCGGCACCTTGACCTCTGTTCTTTGGGATGATCTTCTCCCTTCCTGTAACTTGGGGTTGTCCGGTTTGGTAGCGCTGCACTAATCTGTTGGACAAGCGCTGCTGTTGAGCTTTGCCTTGAAGCCATCCATTTAGATCTTGCAGGTTGTAGGGGTTGATACTCGTGCTATTCAGCTTTCCCTGCATCTGTAGATACTCAATAAACCCGTCCCTGTGGTACTTGGGTAGCTTACTGAGTAAGCGGTCAACATGAGAGCAGCAGTTTAGCTCCATGCCTTTGGGTCCTTCTAGGGAGAGCAGCATACTCACCAGAAGGTGAACTCGTAGGGCGAAACTCTGGAAAGTGTGGGCATCACCAGGCTTCACATCTGGGGTGGTCAGAATGGCTGCTATCTCGCTTTGTGCCAGCTGGTGTGGCTGACCATACTGTAACTGCAGGGCTTGCATAGTTGCTGAGTATGGATTTGGATGGTGACGACAGGACTGACCAATCATCTGCGCTTCGGGCAGTTTAAGATGTTCAAGTAGTACATGGTATTTGTACTTTTCAGACAGTTCTGAATGGGGCTCAAGCAGGTTATCTATAGCCAGCTTCAGGTTAGCAAACTCCTTTTCGCTGTCAATGGAGAAGTCTGGGATTTTGGGTGTTGGTACACCATATGCAGAGCGTTGTGGCAACCCCGGGCTGTATGGGATCCCTGTCTGACCTGATGGCAGATGCATCTGATGAGCTGAATATGAGTTATCCCTCGGGGCAGATAGAGTCTGCTGAGGTGGTGGAATTAATGAAGGCAATGTAGCATACTGAGGTGGGCCATGGCTGTAAAGGGCGTGAGGTATCACTTGTGGTGAGTGGTGACGTTGTGCTTCTGGATGGCTGTAGGAGACTGCTGCAGGCTCATGTATCGGAGCCGTAGCACTCAACTGTCCACATACTCGTCTTGCATCACCACAGGGGGGAGGTAGCTCTGAAGCGTGAGACTGCAGTGGTTCTGGCCTGGTAGAGCTCTGCTGGACCCGAGTAGGTGTCATCATACCTGATGAAATTACAGAATACGAGGAACCCCAACGATCTGATTGGGCTGGAAGCACTGGGGTAAACACAGAATTTTGTCTCAGTTCACCTGCTATAGGGGTATAGGTTCTAACCTCAGTCTCTGCCTCTGGTCTCCCAAACATATGTCCTGGTATGGTGCTGCCAGCCTGAGGTTCAACGTCCCTGGTCCGCTCTTCTGGCGGTGAAACCAAGGAGCTGGGGGAGATGAGGAGTCGATGAGGTTGAAGCACGGGAGACGAGGGTGTTGATGGTGGTGAGGCGCTTTTCCTGCTGTCATTATCCTCCTCGATCTCTTCTTCTCTCATGAAGGAAGCGATGTGCTCCAGCAGCTCCTGACGACGGCGACGGCGGAGTTCATACTGCTGGAGTTTATGTGTTAGCTTAACCACTTCAGCATCTTCCTCCTTCTCATTCCTAGAGATGGATTTGACGAGTCGTTTTAGTGAAGTGGTGTTCAGCATGTCATCAGAGTTGGTATAGTGTGAGACTGCGCATTTGTCCGAAAAAGAGGCTGCATCCGCTCGGCTACCGTCCGCTGCGGCCGCTGCTCCTCTCTGCTCCTCTGTCGTGTGGGAAGAAAGGGCAGGTCGCTGTGGATTATAGGCAAGGACGTAGTCCTCAAGATGTTTAGGGACGCGATGATGTCTCACATGACTCTGTTGCTCTTCGTAATGAGGCTGATGAGTAAAACTTTCCCCAGATGCCATCTTCTGTAGTAGTCAATAAATCCGGCTCGAAGGACCATTTGTTGGGGATTCGCCCCCCGGAGATGCTGTTTGTTGTAGGACATTGACCACTACAGGGTTCCGGTCAGAGAACACGCGGACATCTGGTTGTTTTATACCCTTCTGTATTTACCCGTTGTAGGCTTACAGATTAGTTGACAGAAGGAGTTACATAGTGGACAGTAAGATGACCGTAAAGATGGATGGAGTTTCTGAAATAAACACAGAAACAAATTACAAACTGAATAATGCAGGCTCGCTAGCCAGATTAGCCACTTAGCTCAACATTGAGCGATTATGGAACGACTACATTACAGAAATAACACTGACAGTGAACACAGTAAACACACATAAGCTAACAGGCTTAACAGTGTGAGCAGATGAGTACAAATTGAGGCAACATAACTTACATCATCAATGACTCGATCTAACGGATCTACTGTCCGTGTCGCGTAGCGTGTATTCGCGGTACCGGAAGCGGAAACAACATGCGTTGTCAAAATAAAACTTCAAAATAAAAGCATCGACATTCTCCCGTGAAGAATTCACAACACAAGATATAAACAAACTATATCATGGTCGCAAGAGCGTGACTACGAAATGAGGGGGTGTCCAGCGTGATTATGTTTTGTGGTCTCTCTTAGCCATTTCTTAGCTCTATATTCACACCTTTAGAACGATGAAACGTTAAACCCCCTTGTGTTAACCACTGACCTTTATTTCAGGCATAGAAAAAAAACATTAAAAAAACATTGACCTTGAGAGCACCAGAAGGGAGGAAAAGTTTAAGTGGGAAAGAAACAGACTTGTAGGTTAAAATTAAATTCTGCTGTTTTGTTACGTGATGCAGAGACCTGAACCAAGTAAGTCCAGAAGAGGTAGGAACGTAACAGTCTGCAGGCCAATATGCCTTTTTGGCACAAATCACCATGATTCCATCAGAGAACTATTTTGTGCCTCATTTTGCTCTTTAGCCAAGGATAAATTGGTATGGTCATGTGAACAAGAGTGAATGGACAGTATGTTAATGAAGCCATCAATCAGAGACTCAATGATAGTTGTGTTGCTTTTGTCCAAAGAAAGCAGTGAATTCTTCTGGGCCAACAACCAAAACAGAAGTCGGAGGTAGGCTGCAGGAAGAGTGCAAGCAGCCAGTCCAGCAAGACATAATCTGAAATTATTTTACAAATACTAATCTTATGTGATGTTCACTGTATCTTTATTTTGTGTTTCTCAGGTGGGGGCGAAGGACAATCCTGCTGTAGACCCCATAATCCACGGCCTGAAGGGAGTGGTTCATCATGGTGAGTGGCAGTACAAGTGCCCTATCACACGGTGATGACTTGTGCGAGAGTCACGCTATGAATTAATTTATGTTATTACGAAAACTTTGAGCCCCTTTTAGGACATTGTTTTGGTCCGTTATTTACTGCATGGTTGAGTCCAGCCCTGATCCTAGCATCTCAGACAGACTGCTCTGCATGGTAAGCAATATTCGTTACAACTACATGGTTAGTTAAAATAGTATTTGGAAAGTCTCAATAACAATAGCAAAAATCAATATCACTTGGATATGGCAGACATTTTTCCATTCTATAGCGTTGTGCACGCACTTTAACAAATCTAATTCGAATCAATTTGCTGCTGCAATGATCAGCAAACTATCATAGCAGAAGAATTTTCCTGTTGGAGGAATCATCCATTTGTAAACTGAATGTTTAAAAAAAAAAAAAAAGTCAACAGACTCTACACGCTGATGGAGCGCATTAGCACAATTATTAGGTTGTGCTAACAAAAGCCTTATGACTGAGCTTTGGTGGCCTTATGGGGAAATGTTGCTTTTCAAACTTATGTGGAGGTCATGGGGAAATATTGTCAATAATTGTCTAATAAAAGGTAAAGAATAGAAACAAAGAGTTCCATTACCCTAAGGGGAAATATATGTTAAAGCATTTGGGATTTTATTCAACACAAAGCATAATTTAGATTGATCACAATTTGTTTATTTCATTATCAACTGTGAAAAAGATTAATCCCAAACTCATGCAAGTTTCCTACTGAGTTGTTGGAAATTGGTTTCATTGGTAAGAATATGTCAGACAGGGCAAGAGAACAGTACATTAGTCCTCACAATTTCCATTGCCTCCAACCATCGGTTCAACTACGATCAACCATACTTTAATTCTCCTTCTAATGAAGTGGTTCCGAAACTGGTGTATATACAATATCATAATTTATGACCCATTACATAACGTTTTATAATTAGGTTCTTGGTAGGTTCTCTACTATGGGTATTTTGACATTTTAATGCACACTTCAAAGTTGACACCTTGACAGTTCATCATTTTATTGATCTTTGTTTTTTTCCTCTACATTCTGTCTGATCAACTTGTGACCACTTTCCCCAAACAAAGTCACCATGTTCCTAGATCTCATTTGCTTTGGTGGTAATAACAATACCCTCAAAAAACATCTTAGCCCACGAGAACAAGCATGTGCGTTAAAGATTAAGTGACATCAGAGATGAGTTAAGCTGTTTTCCAGGTCCCAGGATGCATTTTAATAACGTGACAAAGGCTGTAACATCTGACTTTAAATCACAGCGGTTATGAGTGACAGTCAGCAGCTTCATGTTGAACATTCATCCGCTCATCTGGACTGCTGACTGTCAATTACAGGAGGAAAAGTGTGTGTAAGGTTCACCACATGGGTCCGGTTTTAGAGGAGCTGCATGTGCACAGAATATGATTCATTTGGAGATAAAAGCAAGGTGAGGCCTTGTTAGAACATAACCCAATATAGCTGTACTAAATAGATGCAAGGAAAACACGTTTTAAAACACGTAGGCAGGATCTTTGGTATAACATCTGATGCATAATATTTTTATCACACTAAGTGCGGAGTACTTTAGCTTTCATTTTAGTCCTCATCAAAAGTCTCAGCATTTTGCATCATTTATTGCCTCACATACAGACCATTATCCAAGACTTCTGGGATGATTTACATTTTTTTTATCGCTCACATAATTAATTAAAAGATATTACATTGTGTTTTGTTACCACGTAGTGTATGCCCTTCTGCACGCAGCCCTGAAGTGCATCTCTGTCATGATCAAAACATCTATTCTAAAGCAATGTTCTGTCTTGTCTCCCCCCCCAATGGGCTCACTCGCCTTGCATCAACACAACAGCTTCACAGTGAATTTTAGAGTTTCAGCATACACAAATAAAACTTTGATAAAAACCTGCTTCGTGATACTTGTACTTTATCTCCTGCTCAGCCGTCTTTGAAATGCATCTCCGCCTCCATAATTAATCTAACACAAAGACCACTAAAGTTCAATCAAGACCACATTCCCATCTCTCCCAAGGGGGAAGGTGGTTGGTTATTTGCTTTTTTGCCACCAGAGCTACTCTATGGAGCAGCCGGTGGTTACATTTTTCAAAGCACTCTCTTCCCTTGTTCCTGGGCTTGTCTAGCGGACACGCACCGCAGGTCTGACTCTGTCTTTGTACCCCGTTCCTTGTTCCATTTTACATGAAACCTCGCTGAAACAAATGCCGGCTGACTAGTTAGCCAGCAAGCGGCTCTGCGCCATCCCTGTGAAATCAGTCCGGTACAAAGGTTGTGTCTGATTTACATCGCAGACTCATGAAAGGCTTCGGCAGAGAAGCGAAGAGCACATTGTCTACACAGGGTTTTTTGTGGACTGATCATCCACAGCAAATTGTCACTAAAATACCCATCGCATTATTGTTACGTAGAGAAGCTAATAGAATATGCAACATGTGCATTATCTCTGATGAACAGAATACCTACACCAACTGCAATCTTGAAAGTAGCTCTTGAGATAAAGCAAAATAAGTATCAAAGAAAAGTTGAGTGGGTTTGTCTTGTTCTTGAAGAAAATAATGAATATTTTGAGGAGGTCAAAAGAGAATCATTTTAGAAGCAGAGAGAGTTTTCCAAAAAAAAGGCCTTACAAGCGTTATCCTCACATCAATTTAATGGACAGCACAGCTAGAGATGAAGTATGATTAAGATGGAGTGCACCAGACAGCCTGAAGGAAAGGTATTCTGATCAAACCAAAACCTGTAAATAAGTTATTTAAACTCTAAAGGTCTACCTAAAATTCATAAAAGGATGACCTTAAAAATGTCTTTGCATAACTATTATCATGCCAAACTGCTGAAGTTATATTGTGTAAATAAAATCAATAAAAATACGATATGAAATGAAGAAAGGCAGATACACAGATGTGGCTGTCCCAACTTTCTGGATATCCTATTGAGGAGAGGATGAAAAAAAAGCAACATGGGAGTACTATGTGGTGGAGCCGCATCATAGCTGATGTGAAAGAAAGGCGACTAAGAAAAATACCTAACCCCAAACATTTAAGTCCAATACCAAACTACAATCATTTGAGAATAATGCCTACCTCAACCATACAAGACAAGAACAACACCTAACCTCAATTAATCAAGAATAATGCCTACTTTAAAGATTCAAGTGCAATACCATCAGTCATTCAAAACAATAACAAACATCAACCATTCGAGACCATTTCCTAACTTAAACCAACCAAGAAAAACACCTAAGCCCAACCATTCTAGACCAAAGCTAAACCTCAACCACACGAGAATATTTTCTAACCTCAGCAATTTGGGAATTATGTCTAAAGGTTATAATAATTCAAGAACAATGCCAAACGTCAACCAATCAATAGCAATAACTAACCTTAACCATTCAAGAACATTGCTGAATCTCAATCATTGAAGAACTATTTATCAATTCAATTATCAGAACTGTTACTTTTCACTTTTACAGTAATCACGCAGATGTACATTGACATTAACCTTACCCTCCAGGTGGTTTGTTCCTCTGAACCAGTGATAGTTTTTGGAAAAGGCAGGCACATTCAAAAAGTATGTGGCAGGTGTTGAAACATTTGTCATTCAAACTTGCCTGAAGCCTGTTGGGAGCGGATGAAAAACAGCTTGGAGAAAAGTGAGGAAATACTCGAAATGATGCTATTATAGCATTCTTGCTAAACTCTTTTCATCTTGTAGGGATTGATCTAAAAACTTCCTGATTTAGGACCAGTCACCAATCAGTGTCAGAGAAAATGGTGTTGTTTTAAATGCAAAATCTTTACTCTGTGTCGTATCAGACTCTTAGGCCATACCCATAGGTCCCAGTAGCTCCTCACAGAATGCCGATTTTTCTGGACACACATGTTGAAGCCTAACAGGGTGGATTGTCTTGTGACCTCATGTTCCAACTGCCTTGTTTGGTAACCTTGCATGGCTGATTGGTCCAAATTCTATGGAAGTAAATCTGTGTCATCGGGTTTTGTAAAAAAAAGGTGAATTTCTAGCACTGAATATTTATGCATTGAAATTATGTATCTGAATGTTTTTCAACGTTAAAATACTGCAAAAAATTCAACCACAACATCCGGGACCTCAAGGAAGAGCAATCGATTCTAGATTCAAGATCAGGAGCGTGCGTCAAGCAAAAGGAGCGAGCACCCAATACAACTTGGGCTTGTCGGCAGCATGGTGACCGGAATGTAGCCATGTCCAATAATAACGGGGCTTTAACTCTTTATTTCATCAGTGTGGCCACGTATGAAGAAATACATAAAATAACATATAATGTTCACCCTGAACCAAAACGTTTTCTTGCCACTGACAATATACAATTTTATTTAAGTATGCAAATCAGCAGACCATGCTATAAGCTCGGTTGGCCGACGGCGTAGCGCAGCCGCCCCACGACATAATGTTAGTTTGCTCAACAGGGTTCGAATCCAGGTTGTGGCGAACGTTTAATAATGTTCTTTTATGTATTTCTTCATCGGTGGCAGTGACGTAGCGCTCACTTATACAATCATAATCTCTGCATTGGATATGGGATGCATATTTGAACATTTTCAACAATATGTTTGCAAATGTGTGACGACTCAAGTGACTGAGGCAGACAACATCTGCCTGTCGGGGGAAAACAAACCAGTAGTCACATAACACCGTCACTGAAAAATGGGTTCTCGTTTCAGACTTTATGAGCAAATACAGGATCTCTTTGAGTTAATTTCTAAAGCGTCGCATTAAGACGTACATCCCTTTATTTAAGACTGCGCTACTTGCAGGTCGCTGTGTTGTGCCAGATCCTCAATAAAGTTTACCCATGGTCATGAAGATCATTTAACGTGCCCGCTTAATACCAAACTCAGAAAAAGGATCCTTCCACCGACCACTTTCCGCACTCGCCGTTATTCCTACATGTCCTGTCGGGTTTATACGTCTGCACGCTCCGTTAAAGCCGCTGCCCCCCCCCCACGATACAGCGGCTCATGTGCCTCTTCAAGCATGTTCATGGTTTCAAAACACTGCCAATCACTGACAGAAGACAAGACAATGACGACTAGAGTTCAGGTAGGTATCTGGGAAGACACAGCGGTGAGCTCGGTGGGTCTGTGGTCACGGAATGACGAGATCAGACAACGGGTGAGTGATGCATGTTGGGTTATAAAGGAGTGCTCAGGTGGGTTCAGGTGAAGATGATTAGTAGTCAGGTGACAGGGATCGGGTGACTGAATGAGAGGGAGGGGAATGGGATTGAGTGGGAGGTGATGGTGAACGGGACGAAGGTGTAATCCTGACACACTGATGGCATGAAGAAGAGTTAAAGCCCCGTTATTATTGGACATGGCTACAATCCGAAGCCGAAGTGCTCGCTCCTTTTGCTTGACGCACGCGCTTGATCTTGAATCTAGAATTGATCGCTCTACCTTAGTGTCCCGGATGTTGGTGTTTTTGGGCTGAATTTTTTGCGGCTGAATATTTTAACAGAGATTTTTTTTAGGTTGACCCACCAGTTGAGAATCACTGCTCTAAGACATTGTTTCTTAAACCTGTTGTGGCAAATGAGATACTGGACATTGTTAGGGGATGTAAAAAGAAAACTTCTACAGACTATTGAATGATATGGATATGAAGACCTTAAAAAGTGTTATCGAAAGTATCTGTAAGCCGTTAACTTTCATTTGCAACTTATCGTTGCAAAATGGCCAATTTCCTGATAGTATGAAAGTAGCAAAAGTGATTCCTCTGTTTAAGGCAGGAGACAAGCATCTCTTTACTACCTATAGGCCGGTTTCCCTATTACCGCAATTTTCAAAAATCCTAGAGAAGGTTTTCAATTCTAGACTTGACAGTTTTATTGAAACAAATAAAAAAATTAAGAAGTTAGAACAGTATGGGATCAGAGGGGTGCAATTGTGGAATAACTTAGAGATAGACATGAAACAATGTCCAAATATCAACCTGTTTAAATATAAATACAAACAAAAGATTTTTAGTATGAAAATGAAAATATTGTCCATTAGGAGTATTCTACCATGATCAGACATTGTAAGTGTATATAATCCCTTTTGCTTTTGTTTTGTAATCGTTGTTGATGTTGTTTTATTCTATTTGGCACTATGGTCTGTAGTACTATTGTGAGATGACAAATTTTATTTAATTTTGGGGTGGGCGCTCATAAGCTCTTTTGCTTCGGCCCACTCCTTTTCAGCAGAATGGTTACTGCTCAAATTAATACATTTTTCACGGGTGAATTTTTTGCAGTATTTTAACGTTGAAAAAACTTCAGATACATCATTTCAAGGCTAATATTTCTCCCATAGCTGATTTTTGGTTTTATTCATTTCATATTTATTTTTGAATATACACAAATTATTTCACATTCACATGCAGATGATTGTAGAAATAAAAAACGTTATTAATAGTTTTCTCACTGGAAAAAATGTCAATGTCAATGTCAATGTAAAAACATTGTTTAATTGTGGTTGTCGGATGTAGAAAACAAGTAAACTTCTCTTCTAATATCAATGAAGCAAGGCACACCACTCACAGAAAGATTTTCTGAAAATGTTTTTGTCAAATTACTTTAATTGTTTTGCTTTAAATAGCTTTTTCTGAAAGGCTCTTACTGAACAGCCTTAATTCCTTCCTTTCAGACCACAGTTCACATAATTGATTTGGTCTATCCTTCCAGGAGTAATTCCATTATTAACATTTGGGCTTTGGTATGTTATGTTCCTACGTTGACTTTTATTTATACTAATCCACGGAGGTATAATTATAGGTGCTCAGTGCAATTATGTCTGTCAACATGGGGACATTAAATGAGTCCAGTGCAGTTCAAATGAAATCAATGAATCAATTGCACAAACCTACGCTTGGAAACAATAGAACTTGCTTGCTTGCTCTTAGTAAAGAGTTGTTTTGTGATCGCCCTCTCACATGTAGAAAAAGAGACTGTCCTTGAGCCGTTTGTGCTGAAGGACCTGCTGCCGTCTGCACTGGGAAGCTACTATCGCTACACCGGTTCCCTGACCACCCCGCCCTGCAGCAAGGTGGTGGAGTGGATCGTCTTCAGCAGACCTATCTCGGTCTCCTACAAACAGGTAAGAAGCACACAATAACAAGACAAGCAAAGCATACAATCACTTATTGTTTGTAATGAATTCAAGTCATTTGAATGTCAAAATGAGGTGCATCTCTTGTTTTGGGAGAAAACATGGAAGCTCAGTTCAGCCATATTAAGCTGCGCTATTTTAAGATCATAACCAAATGGCCTCGATGAATGAATGATGAAAGATTATATTGAAAAAATGATCTTGTGATTGCGCTTAAATGTGTTATTTTTATTCCATTGTTAAGGAGAATGCTTCTTCTTGTAGGGGCTGAGCGACTTTCACATAATGAGCTTTACTGTGGTACATAGAGATTGTGTGAGATGTTGGAGATAGCCTTTGTGGGTTTTGGGTCTAGCATTAGGCTTGACATCCATTTGTTGTGTCCTTGAGATTTATTAATTGAGATTGTAACTCCAGTGTTTCTTTAAACATTATATTTAATGTTTAAAGAAACACTGCAGTTACAAACCACATTTAAGGGTTGATAAAAATACATTTGAATACATTTTCACATTTGAAGACAAAAAGCCATGAGTCATGCAAGATGGCGGGTGGCTGTATTCCACTGCGGAAACAGCAGAATAATTTTACGCTCAAAATGTAAAAGGTAGAAGATAGTTATGATTTATACGCTTCAATGTGTGAGGCGTCTGGGTCCAAACCAAACACAAAGTTAGTGGGGGAAGGGTTAACACGCAGTCAGCGTGGCTTTATTTACAAAACACGAAACAATTGTGGGGTTCTTGGGTTTAGACGTCGTCCGCTTGCTGCCGGTCCCACCGGGATCAAACACGCATCCAAAAAACAACGTAAAGCGTCCTGGGTTTTCCTTCTTCGCCTAGGACAGAAATGTAGTTGTTAGCCAGGGGTTGATTTCAATATCACTTCTCTACAAGGTCGAACAAAGTGGCGTCTCAACTTACCGCCCGACGGGGAGAGTTCTGCTCAGGATATGAGCCGGGCACACATAGAGAGGCCAGGGTGCAGCTCCTGTTATGCCGCTACCCTGATTGGCAACTCAACAGAGCCGTGCTCCTGCGAGCGGGGCTGGGAACATATCACCCTGATTGAGGATTAATCTGGGGACGTACCTCCCATCAATGACCCACCCCAAGAGCTGCACCTGGCCCCCTCTGCGTACGCCGGTGCTGCAATAGAAACTCTCACCTGATCAGGGGCAGGTTAGGGCTGAGACTCCACAAATGGCTTGGTGGTTTTTGTACTCTCAATTCGGCTCATGGTTTGTCTGAGAAAAATGTTAAAGATATCACTGGATTTAGCACAATCTCGGCTAGCTTTAAATAAATATTTCTCTTACTGAATAATTGCTCTCACTGAATAATATTAAAAGGCAAAGAACTCATTTTGTTTTCATGAACAGCCTTATTGCCAGAAGCGGCAGTTGCTTGTTTAATGCAAAACTAGAAAGTTTCATTTAGATTTCAATATTTTCACGGAGTGGTGGCAAAAAGGACCATCCTCAACGGTTTATGTGAAGACTCCAGGAACCGTAAAAGGAGGAGCTGTGGATTGAAACAATGGGCAGTCTGTGATATGAAAGGGAGTGAGGCCATTTAGTGCTTTACTTTGCGAATAAGAACAACACATGGACTAAAAAGTATATGTAACAGATTTTGGTAGCCAGTGTAGGTTGTGTGAAACAGGTGCTCAATTTACATTTGTCCAACCCTGGCTGCAGAATTCTGAATTCTGAGTGGCTTTACAAGAAAAGAATGAAAACACTTTGAGCATTGTTTTAGTTCAGGAGAGGTCTCCCCTTTACTGTGCTGCACAAGCGATAAAGGTCGTATCGGTCAATGAATTAGAATGAGATTTCAAATTGAGGTCCATGTCTGAAGCAAACTGAGATTTTCTTTTTCTGTTGGGGGATTTCTGCGAGGCTAGACCTTTCTTCTTTCCCAGGACATTTTGGCTCGGAAAATTATGGGCAATTAAATTAATATTACTTCACACGTAGAGTAACCTGTGATATAATTTGACACTTAATTAATCTAATCTTTTACCTAATTATATTACCATTGTGTCAGCCTTTACGACTGCACATGCATCGGATTCATCCTCGACATATTTCACAAACACACATATATTTTTAAAATGTGGTGGTCACTGTGAACACATTTACATCACCCAACTATTTCAAAAAACAAATGACAATCAATAAATAGAAAACGATGCAGAACAGCGGAATATAAAATGGAATATGACAATGAGTCATCAAGGAAGCATCATCCATCCTTCCTGACCAATAGTCACTCTTTCTCAACATGGTTAAAAGCTCCTTTTGAAGGGCTTTTGTTTACTTTTTTTTTCGCTGCAACTCTCCAGAGAAAACAGTATTTAGGAAGATAAAAGGATGAGGTTGGAAAGAAAATGAACACAGATGGTGACTCCAGTTTTTTTCTCCCTCTGACTCTTTTTATTTTATTTCTCGCCACTCTTGCTACTAGTCTTTTGTTTTGATAGATAGTTGAAATAGGTTAGCCGGAGTGACGGCATTTGCTTTGGGCCTTTGAGAATCGATGCTCAAGTTCTTACACAACAACTCACCCAAAAAGCCTTTCTTTCAAACAGTCGTGAGGACTAGCCCCACTTTTATTTGTGCATTCAATGATGTGTATGTGTGTGTATAGGTGTGTAACTGTGTGTGGGAAAGAGGCAAGTTGCATCTCAGATGTAGCAACCTAAGATGGTTTAGGCCGCGCGGCTCTCATATTGCATCAAACCTGAATATGAGCTGCAAACTGGGAAGTACTGTTGAGATCAGCCTCCTATAGCAACTGCAAGTGGGACATTTTTTCTATAATTTTCCATCTGGTATTGTGTGCACTTGTGCCAACTTTCCCCGAAAGCAGCTAAGATGGAGCCAAATGGGTGTCCTTTTTTCCTCGAGATCCGAAGATTTAGAACAGTGATTCTCAACTGGTGGGTCGCGACCCACTAGTGGGCTAGCACCAGTGGCGATTCTGGTGGCCGTGGCCACCCCTGAAAGCTCATTGGCCACCCCTGTGGCCACCCCAGATCTGATAGGTAGTTGGTCAAGTTCCTCAACACAAGAAACAAGAGAAATGCTGTCAATCAATGATGACAGCTGAACAACAGATTTAGGGCCAGTTTTACATTTTTAACTAACAGTAATGGTCGTACTGAGGCTGTAAGAGCTGATTTCTGTTCAGCGGACGTTTGGCCATGCAGGTCAGGTGACCCATGGTTGCGCTGCATCTGCCGCTGGTCCGTGAAACAAGAGGACGGTCACAGTTTACTACAGCGACGATACAACAACGATAAAAACGCCGGAATCTGTCGATTGAGAGGTATGGTAATTTAATGTTTAGTTATATCGTTGTTCCCTCTGAATGTGTAGGAAAACTTTATCTAGCACTAAGTAGCAGCTAAAAGTCAAACTACACTGCACTAGCTGGCTAGCTTAGCAGCCTGCAAACCAAGTTAAATGTTGAACGTTAGCATTTTATTTTTTTTAATTATTAGGATACCGCCATGAAATATGAAACGCTATTTTCTGGACTGAAGACTGAGGGTGTTTGTTTGTAGATGTGTGTTCAATAGAGCTAACAGTGTCTGAAATATAGTGTGACAGTCTAGATTTAAGTCGCTATAACACAAGAACAAGCTGTAACTTATTTATTTGCTCTGTGATTTAAGGGCTGTTTAAAGACTTTTTGCTCTTGGAGATGAAGGACTTTTTGTTTGTATTAATTAGCTCATCTTCACAGTTCCCATATTTTTAGACGTTTAAATAGGCAGAGGCAGAGCAAATTGCATTAAAATTCCTGACTTGGTGGGTCTGTCATAACCTCTACATTGGCTCTGCGCAAATGTAACGATGGTGACAAGGATTCCTTTAGGAGGACAATCTTCTACCCCATTGTGGACACCATACTTAGAGAGTTAGACAGGCGCTTCTCAAAAGACAATTGTGAAATAATGAGAGGAATACAAGCTTTGGACCGCAAAAGCATATGTTTCCTTTAAGAAGAAGCA
Organism: Pungitius pungitius; assembly: GCF_949316345.1. Lineage (NCBI taxonomy): Eukaryota > Metazoa > Chordata > Actinopteri > Perciformes > Gasterosteidae > Pungitius > Pungitius pungitius. The sequence continues at coordinate 8,914,590 of NC_084907.1, forward strand.
GTCTTTCGCCTGGGAGAAATTTATGAAAGTGACTCTGAAGATCTCAGTCATGAACTCCACCAGACAAGGAGGCTTTTGCAAAGGAAACCGCAAAGTGGAATGCCAAACTTTTCCGGTATTGTTGAACTTGCAGTGTTCCTTGAACCTCATAAGGATGTTTTTCCACGAGCTTTTTCGTCTGTGCAAGATAGCCATAGCCCTCCCGGTAAGCAGTGCCGCATGTGAGCGCAGCTTCTCAGCTCTTAAACTCATCAAGACCCATTTGCACACAACAATGACAGATGACAGACTGAGCAACCTGGGTGTTCTCAGCATTGAGGCTAGAAGAGCAAAGTCACTGGACATGGACAAATTTATTAAACTTTTTGCTACCAATCACCAAAACAGGCAAATTCATCTGATAAGATGGATGAACCCAGAATTTGTCTAATGGTCTTGTTTTTGTGTTATTAAGGTTTGCTGGTTTATCTTACAACTGTTTATATACAATTTTCACAAGTTACATTATGAAGAAGCACCTTAACCCTTTAGTTATATTTGGTCTGGTGGCATTGCATTGGACTTTAAGTCTTGTCGTGTGGTCTTGGCCCTATGTGAAAGCATTTTGAAGCAGCAGAATGAGCAAAAGCAAGAACTAGCTACCTCTATTGCACTTTGTTACTATTATTAGAATCCTCTATTGTTGATGAGAGTTTAAAGGTTTACATAACATTACTTCATAGTATATACTTTGTTTGGAGTTAAGATTGGTTTGGTTTTTGTTACAATTGTGTACAATTATGTATATGTAACGGATTGTATACAGGTTCTGTTAAATTGCTGCTTAAATGGGGACAGCGGCGTCTACTATGGCCACCCCACACTAGCTTTGTGTCCCATCTTGGCCACCCCAGTAAAAATGTTCTCGATACGCCACTGGCTTGGTATGCATATACTGTAGGCTATGCATTTAAACATCAATAGTAATTAAAGTTGCGAGCTGCTCGACGGACACCCAGTCGGAATATAAAAAAGAAATAAGAAAAAAAAAGTTTTAAAAAAAGTCCAGGATGAGCATTGTACCCAGGACAACCACACGCTAACCAAGCCTAGATTATGGAAGTGAATCTGTGTCATCGGGTATTGAAAGAAAAAGGTGATTGAATTTTTAGCACTGAATATTTATGCATTGAATGTTTTTCAACGTTAAAATACTGCAAAAAATTCAACCGCAAAAAAATCACCGTTAAAAAACTCAGCCGCAAAACAAATCATGGTTAGAATATTCAGCCCATAAAATTCAGCCGCAAAAACACCAACATCCGGGACACTAAGGTAAAGCAATGGATTCTAGATTCAAGATCAGGAGCGTGCATCAAGCAAAAGGAGCGAGCACCCAATACAACTTGGGCTTGTCGGCAGCATGGTGATTGTAGCCAGTGTTGTGCCTGAACGCGTTCATTGAACGATAGTTCATGAACGCATTCATATTTTGGGCGAACGTGAACTGAACGTACTGTTTTAATGCCTGATGAACGTTACTGTGAACTGTGAAATAGGGTGCCAGATTTCTATAGAAAACACACCGTAAACACGCCTTAATAAGTAGCGGAAAAAACACCCATCTGGCAACACCAGCCACCAGTGTCGCACCGCGCATGCGTCATAAAAAAAAAAAGAAATGCATGGAGGCGACAGCTGCGGCATATAATAATTTTAATGAGTTTTATGAAGTTACTGACAAGGTCGGTGAGGATGGGAGGAATCTGACCTTTCTTTGCAAACATTTGCACCTTAATGATAACTGTCGTGTTTTTATTCCTTATTTAAAAAGACCATTCAAGCAGCATGTGTTTGAGAATGTACTGTAGGGGTGAACGCTGCAGCTGCTGCTAGTGTGGAGTGAATGGACAGCAACATTAAAGCAACAATATGGAAATGCTGTCTCCTCAATGCTAATGTAAACCCTGGTTGGATAAGGATTCAAAATTGGATATGAAGATTAAACCTGATGCATAGCTTCAGTGTTAAAACTGATAAAATAATTGCTGTCTGTGGTTCTGGGCTGTGGCAATTTTTTTTTTAAATAATAGCTCGCAGCAACGTATGGAAATAAAGAACTGAACTAGTTCATTTTTTGTAACTGTGAACTTAGTTCAAAATTTTTGAAGTTTGAACTATGAACTGAACTAGTTCATTTTAAAATGTGTGAACTGAACTTTGAACCAGTTCATGTAGAAAGTGAACTTTCCCAACACCGATTGTAGCCATGTCCAATAATAACAGGGCTTTAACTCTCCTTTATGCCATCAGTGTGGCCACGTATGAAGAAACACATAAAAGAACATATAATGTTCACGAGATATAAAAAAACGTTAGCGTTTAAAGGCATTGACCCAATAATCATTCCCCGGAAATTTCACGAGAATCAGCCCCAGCGTCTGGTTTGCAAAAACATGTTTTCACAAATTTTAAAAAATCTAGTTAGGCGCATGTGCATACCATGATTGACTTCTTTGTAGAGCATATCCAAGAGATTGAGTCATCTAAAAAAATAATTTGACACGCAGGTAAAAAACATCATCCACAGGAAGAACTGTCCAATAGGGAGAAAAGGGAAGAAAACTTATTTCAGGATGGACTGAAGTGTTATAGATGTCATGTAATCAGAAGGAATAACGTATTATTAAAATATTATTAAATTATATATTCCACTTTTTAGTGCTTCTACACGTTCATTTGGGTATCTGGCAAGTCTACCCACCCTAAAACTCCTAAAGCTTACTTATCATTCTCTCGTCACTATGAAATGGGAGTCACTCTTACATGTCCTCGAATACACTTGGAATAGCCAGCTAGCAGCATGAAACAAATGAAGCCCTCAAGATGCGCTGTGGTCATCTGCACAGATCCGCATTGAGAGGAGAGGGGGGACGGGGGAGATGGCTCATTAGCATTTAAAGGAACAGGCACTCAAAACAGGTCACTCTGTGGAGGGCTGTTTTAGACAGGGTAAAAGCGTGTTGTTTTAAATGATCCTTGTGGTATTAAGTATGTTACAGACATTTCATTAAGATCCCAAGGAACCGAATCAACTTTTGGTAAAATGGGCATATAATGGGTCCTTTAAAGGATGTACAACGCGTTCAATGCATATGACAGAAAACGTTAAAATATTTATGAAAATGGCATGTTGCAATCATAGCATTGGTTATACACTGCTATGCAATGTAGCTAAAGTACTTCCCTATTTCACTTCTGGCATCTCTGCTTGATACTAAGAATATGCAAAATCTTTCTGGGAAAGAAGCTGAATTAGTGATGTGCATTAAATGAGATATGAATTCATATCAAGGCGGATATCAACCTATTTAGACTAAAATTAGCAACATATCATATGCAGACACTATATTCTCAGGGAAGTCAGGAGGAAACAACAACAGATGAGGTGCAGGTGCGACAGGTACAGGTCCGGATGGCTGGAAACGGGCTGGAGACGGAAAGAGGAAACGGGCATGCTCACAGGGCATCTGGTGGATGGATGAATAATGGCAATGCAGGGAGCCAGACTGAGGGAGACTGTGGTTACAGGAGATAATTGCTACACAAGGCAAATGTACACCTCAGTTACTGCCTAGTTACTGCCAAAGCCCTTGTGTAAATCCAGTAATCCCAATCATTCGAAAAGGAGCACAGAATACGAGCAAGATGAAAACCATACGGCCCCATCACCGTGATATTTGTGTGTTATTAGTTTAATTAGCTCCTAACAAAACTGAGTATAATGAGAAAGCTAGGGGGTTACCCTCTGGTAACGGGAATCAGCAGATCAGTTGACAAATAGGTAGAGGTAGAGGTTGGGCAGAGCACGGGCCTTATTCATTGTCTATAGAAAGCAAAAGCAGTTAAAATCAGATGTGTCTCCGTTAAATAATCTGGTCAATCTGCCTATGATGTTAGAGGCATCTTGATTTGCCAGTTTCTGCTTTATGCTGTGATGGTATGTAGATTTCTTCTCAGATGGGAGGGCACACTGAAGAGTTACAGTGGGAGTTACAACATGACCTGGTGTTAGACTGCACTAGACTGCACTGTGATGTGCTGTCTGTGATAGATCCAGAGCTGGAGGAAGGGCTGACGGCTCTCAGCTCTGTGTACTCCTGCTGTCCACAGTGGGAACAGAAACACAGATGGGAAGCAAGCCATGAATAGTAATCATTCTCACAAACATAGAGTAATCATGTGTGTAGTGGGAGTCAACAAACAGCAAAGCCAAGCAGTTATAAGCATTCTGAGCAACGTGCTCTTAATCGCATACACAGTCTTAGAGGCACTGCTGATTTCACTCTTTTTTTAGGACACAGGCATCACTTCCAGTCCCACATGACCTGAGGACTTTTTCCATCCTTATAGAGAGTGTTCAGATTTGAAGTGAGTTTGTACCTACAGTAGATGGCTGTTGTCTCGCACTCGGTGTGCAAAAACAGAGAGGAGAACCAGCATGGGAAATGTACTGCTGTGGGCATGGACATGGGGATTATATAGGCTTATCCATGCATCACAGTTTTCTCCAAAGCAGTATATCTGAACAAATTTACGTTATATATATTTTGATGTGGATATTCATGGCCCTGAATTTCAATTAGAGAAAGCTATTTGAGAGATGTGCTTTTTAAATTTCTATCTAAACACAGTACTTAGTATTTTATTTAAAGGCTATTAGCAGTTTATTAATTTTACCAATCTTCTACATTTGTTTGTAATTCTCTGCTTTGGTCCATTGTTCATCCTTTCTTTTTTTTCCATAAACATGGTAATAGCCGGTCACAGGGTAAAATAGTAATGTTTTATTTCTTCACTTGTCCAAATAGGTCATATGTTCACTAATTTTCTTTTCCTCTCTTGTGCAATCTCTTGTGGATTCATTAGACAAACATGCTTTTACAGCCAATTATTAGAGTTTAGTCGGTTTGTAAGTACAACTTTCAACAATTAAGGATAATCCCTTCAAAATGCCTTCATACATTATTTTGCTGAGGTTTAGTTTCTTTTTCTTTTTTAAATTTCAGAGCACCAGATTGATGTACAGGACATAGCACAGGATATAATTTGCTGTGCTCACACATTTTCAATGGAGGCATTTACCTTTGTGAAACTGATCTGCCTCTCAACGCCCCCTCCTTCGCTTCTCCAACACTTGCTTGCACACAAGCTGTTTGTCTGTGTGCATTGCTTCCAAACACATTGTACAGAGTATCCATCTGGCAACACAGACAGAAAGATGACACTTCAGTCACACAGTGCAAATCCATGTCTGGTCGCACGTCTTGCCACACAGCATGCATTTGACAAATGGCAACATAACGAAAGAGGCCAACTTCAATATCCACCCAAAGCAGTACAAAATGTTCACAGCTTGATGAACATGGCAGCTGAATACATTTTACAATGTTTCAGAAAACATTCAACCAATCAGAAACCACAGTGTATGACTTCTTGTTTCCACAAACGATCCTTCCAGAAGTACCTTCTAGTTTTACAAATCATTCAAAATTCTGCCAAATCCAGCCATCGTTACCCCATGTAAAACTCCTTTGGCCTATACATCTCTGCTCCATTTGAGGAGGTTTTTCCAGTTTTTCCAGTTTTAGCAGCACGTGAGGTAGCTTTGGGCCACAGTTGGCACCGAGGAATTGGACTAGTGTACTAGTGGACTAAGATATTTATGATTTAGCATTAATTACACTGCTGTCATGAGTCTGCCAATATGAGCACTTCAGAGATACAGTCCACAAGGACCTACACTCATAGGAAGTTCATGTTTTGGAGGTAACATGTCTGTGTGAAAGATTGGCAGTTGACTGATTCAAACATGTCCTCTGGTGAGGGACCTTATGATTGCAAACCCATCAGGGCCACTTTGCCCTCTGCTCTGGATTGGGCCGTGAACTTTTCCTCTTCCCTGTGATTAACTATTTGCTTCAAAGGCTGGACTAGGCATTACTTTGGAAGCTGCTTACTAGATTTTCCAATTCCTCTGAATTTGCAGAAAGTGTCTTTGAGCATGGCGAACAAGCCACACTACAGACTGCATCACAGGAACTGAAAAAGGCAAAATTAGCTTTTCCGTGTCATGCATATGCATTCACGGGTTAGTCAAGGGAAAAGTGTGAGTTTCCCACAAAGAGATGGGGGTGGTGGCGTAAAGTGCGCCTAATCATGTACAGAAACTCCCCGTGAATGCGTACTTCCGTTTTGCAGTGAAAATTCAATTCATCACCATTATTGGCATCAGGATAATTTCAACCAGTCATAGCATCAGCAGTGGGAATATTGCGTATCACAGTACTTCACACTTTGCTACAGCACACTGGTCAATACATACAGTTGCAGAAATAACACATCAACTTCTTTTCCACTGGATTTTTGTTTTTGCTGTTTTGATTTTGGCTGATCCATGATAGAAAGAGTGCAAGAGTGAATGCTACGCATGCAAATGTACAGGCGGCCCTCTGTGTCTTAGTTCTATCCAGATGTAATCCCACTATGCTTGCACTGAACTTCTGCTGTGCCAGAGACTACAAAAGCAGTGAGCGGTGTCTCTCTGGACATCACCAGCAGGATTCCCTTCACACAGAGCATAAACAGTCTATTTATCGATCAATTATCTATCAATCATTAATGGTCGTCCCTGTCAGTGATGTCGTCCAGCACTAAGGACACAGCTAGGATTCACTATGCAGAGACTTTTTAGTCTGTTCATGTTTGAACTGCATTTCAATTATTTCAGTCTAAAAAACAAAACACAAACTTTCAGGGAAGCATGATATTAATAAGTTTATTTCAATTTTATCAACTAGGCCTCCTAGAAATGTTAGCTAGTTTTCTCCATCTGTCTGTCCCAGCCAGTCCTCTTCCCAGCCAGTTCTTTTCCCCCTCGGGTAGTCTAGACCAGTGTTTCTCAACTAGGTCGCGGACCCGTTTGTAGTGGGTCGCGGGCCTTTGCATGGGAAAATAAAAATTAAAAAATTAAAAATTAAAAAAAATCATCCTGTGATTTTATTTTGAAGGAACTCTCTTGAATGCAGCGGAGTGTCGTTTTTTTCGATTTGGGTCGCGGCTTGTCATTTGGGGTGATGGTGGGTCACGGAGCCAGACCAGTTGAGAACCACTGGTCTAGACCTTAGTCCAGCCCTCACTATCCAATTATTAACAGAAAGAAGAAACTTCAGCTTTGTCGTAAATTGAGTGACTGTCCGCCCCCGGGATTAAAAATGGAAGCAGATTCCATAAAAGAAGAGCTTGATAACTGATGGCTCTGGCTCCCATCCTACATTTTAAGACTCGATGAACAAGTAACCTAGCATTTATGGAGCGCAGCTCTCTACTTGGGAAACATGGTACTGTAAGTGACATACCTGACACCAACTCTCCTCTTGTTCACTCTGTCCTCTTTATCCTTGTCTCTGCCGGCACCAGCTGGAGGCTTTCTACTCGATCTTCACCACGGAACAGCAGGACCACGTTAAGTCGGTTGAGTATCTGCGCAGCAACTTCAGGCCCATCCAGAGATTGGACAACCGCCACGTCTTCAAGTCAGCAGTCAAAGATGCCTGGCTGCCTGACTTGACTGAGCGCGGCAGCGGGCCGTATGGCACGGAGGCGTCCAAAGGTAGTGGTGCAGAGACTTTTGACATTTCCTTATTTCCTTATCACTGTACATTTAATTAATAAAGAATGGGATGTCTATAAAGAGTTAGCGAATACTTGCGTAATTGTTTACTTGTCAACTCTTTTTTTTGTGTGATGGAGGAAAAACCTAGCCGTGTCAATATTTAATGTTTTTATGATAACAATAAACATTATCAACATGTTAGAAATAATTTAGGTGCTGAAATGCAAACAGTTGCAAGATGAAGATGACAGAACATTTACACCTTACTATATCAAAGCTTTTAAAACTGCAGATTGTCTATATTTCTTATTACATTTAAGTGTTGAGATATGTTTAAAAATTAACGAATTAATCTTGATTAATGGCGATTAATCACTGTTGTTGTTGTTGTTTGTTTTTCTTCTAAAGACTAAATCTTAAAAGTAAGGAGTAATCACTTTAGAAAACGTGTATTTTAGACACTGTCGTTTAATTGTTAATGCACAGTTTTCCTGCTGTACGTCGCGGCTGTTTGTTTTACATCCAAGGCAAAAAGCTCTGTCCATCTTGATGTAACTAACTGCAGCATTTTGTTTTCGCGGTAAAAGTTCGTTAACTACTTTAAAATATGTTGCATTAATGTGTTAATCCAGACAGCCCTAATATTTAGTGTTGCTGATTGTGTGTGTGTTGGGGGGGGGGTGGTCCGGGCATGCGCTCTGTCATTTCACTAGCGAGTTGGCCAACTCTCCTGGCATAAGGCAGTGGGAGGCACACCAGCCGTCCTTCCACTGCCGCCTCATTACCACTCAAACAACACCACACATTTTGCAGTGTGTGCGTGTGTGTGGGTATTTTCAGCGTATTAGTAAGTGTTTGCGTGTGGCCTAGCATCTGTGCCGTGTCAACTGTCATAGCAGGAGATGTCCCCTCCTTCCCTTTCGTACACACTTCCATGTGGTCGACTAGGAGAGAGGAGGATCACCCAGAAGTACACCTACACACACACATACACAGACATGTGTGTACTCTTTTGGCACAGTTTGTTTGCGTATTTAATGCAGAATGTCCTTGAGCGCTGCAGTGGGACATGTTTACTGTTGGCAGATCTATAAGGCTGGCAGAGGAGATGCTAAGAGGCGGATGAGGCGGAGGAGGAGGAGGAGGAGGAGGGCCGGCTTGGAGATAAGAGGGGAATCTGCGTTTATGTGAGACTTCTTTTAAACCAACATCATGCAGACTCTCGCCATTGTAAAACGATAAGCCAGCATAAAATCAACTCAACCTATAGAGTCATTTTCTTACCTCCCCATGCCAATCTATTTACCTGAAGCGCGACCTGAACGCTTCCTGCTAATGATTGTTTCTCATCAGCAATAGTGTTTCATTGTCTTTTGTGTCCCTGAATGACTAGTTACCTCCATCCTTAGTTGAGGTGTGAAGATGCACTTACAGACTGGTGTTGTTAAAACTGCAACCCAACATTTTAATACATATGTCTTGTTTTCTGGAGCAAATGAGACCAGTAGAAAGAACCTGTTCTGTGACTAGAATGGGATGGATCTGCTTGTTTATCCTTAAACTGTTTCACATGTCATGAGCTGTTCTATACATCTTAAACAAGTGTAGCAATGCAGTCGTAAAAAATAGAATCTCTTAATGGTGAATTGATGATGATGATAGGGTTAAGCTAGGATTGTATCAAAACCAAACTCTCCTTCCAAAGGAAAGACATTTTTTTCCAAGGTGTTCCCCTTTTCACTGTCTGTGTCTTTTTCTTCCTTTTGAAAAATGCTCTCATCTCATATCATCATCGCATTTTCAAAGCGTCCTTTTTTGAAAGCGGTGAGCAGTTTAAAGCATTTTTAAAGTGACTTCTTCCTCTTCTCAACTTCTAAATTGTAGATGCCTACTATATCAGAGGAGCCTCCCGGTACATGAGCAGGGAGACATCCAAACACTGTAATGCAGGGTATTCTTTTTACTACAGAATTTACAGGTAATATTCACAATAAATAATAACTGACTCCATCCTAACGCTACCCTGACTGCCAGGAACCTCAGTGTGACACTCTGCAGTCTCCACTTTCCCTCAGAGCCAACATTCCAGCAACAACACGTCCCCCTTCTCAGACAGGCGACCCAGGTTCTGGTCCAGGCTCTGGTTATCTCACACCTTGCCGTTGGTGCCTCCCTCCCAGCAGGTCAATCCGACGTCTCCGCTTATGATAGCACATACTTATAGCATTGTTGTGGTTTGGCTTTCTTGAAATGTGGTTTCTTGTTGTTCTGGGTCTGACCCTAGTTGAATGCACTTATTTTAAGTCCTAAAAGCGTCAGCTAAACATAAATAATCACTTGCACAAATATGCAATGGCATCCCTTTTAGAGGTTGTCTCAGTGAATGGTATGAAACTGTCACAGGGCTGGTGCAGGTAGGCAGAGGCAGAACTCACACACAGAAAACACACACAAACACACAGACTTCTGAAAAAAGTATTTTTAATTAATCCAAAAAGTGGCAAAGACGCCAACAGGGACCAAGAACATTTACCAACAACATGTAACATGCAAACAATGACAAGGGACCACAAGGGCCACAAGACACACAGGGCTTAAATGCACAAGGGAGGTGCAGGTGATTGGACACAGGTGGAAACAATCATGAACACTGCAGACAATCACCGGGGAAGACAGGACAAGGCAGAAGTTAAGTTACCCAGGGACACAAGAGACATGAGACTACAACATAAAACAGGAATAAAACCCAAACTATGGAATTTTAAGTATAAGTGCTAACTTAAGTAAGTTAGGAACACTTCTTTCGATTGCCAATAATATGCCAATATTATTTACTCTAAACATCATTATAAACTATTTTGCTTTTGTTTAGTTCTGGGTGTCTTAGGCTGAGATGATCAGCTGTTCAATTCCTTATACAGCCATGAGTGTCAGTATTTACATGATGTCAATTCTTTTAGAGGTTTACAGTTGGCAGTCAGAGTATGACTATGTGCAAGTTGGCATGTGTTAAATGAGGCTTGAGTGTAGATTGTAGTAGTGTAGATTGTAACATTACAATGTACAATATAATTACAGAATAATATGAATAGAATTTGCTGAGGAAACTAGTGTGGAGTTTGACAGCGAATGAACATAAATTTAACATAAATTTAACATAAAGCAGCAATTACATAATTCACATCAGATTCAGATCACATTCACATATGACAGCCCACAGCCTGGCTCTCATTTTTAGAGATTATTTTCCTAATAGTCAGACATTTTGTTCTGGAAGTGTCGATTCTTGAAACAACACTGGTGCAAGCAAATATCTTCCTCCCACTCTTCACTTCCTTCCTGACGTCTTCATTGGGTTACTGCCCTACGCAGTGCCCAATGTGTCCTGCTTAAGGGCACTAAGTTGGTACTGAAGAATGTAAAAATAACCTCAAAAGTGGCCTAACTGTGTTTTCACAGCACTAAAGAGTTTGGCTGTACATTAACCTAACATACATGAAATCACAAGCATTTAGAATAGTGTAAAGTAGTATTTGTGTATTGTGTAACCTACAGCAAAGTCCTCTCACAGGAATCCCACCCAATCCCTCAAAATGCAAAGCCCCACAGCCCAACCCACCATCAAGACCTGGTCATCCATCAACTGTGGTCAACATGCTGCAGGGCCAAAGATGTTCTTTCATCCTCCAAATGGCCCTTCAAAGATGTATGAGAGAGAAAGAGAGAGAGAGACCCCATGTTGGTGTACAAGTGTGTGTTAGACATGGACTTCTTATCTCTGATGTAAGCCATGAGAGGAATACCCTGCCAGACACACAATGCACACAGATAGGAATTAATGTCCACTTCTGACATGGCAACAAAAGGACCATATGAGCACCAGCTGTATCCAAAGACATATTCAGAAGAGGATCAGAGAAGCCCAGGGTAGTTAGTGTAGCCTAAAAGTGAGAGAATGCAACTTACATCCCCCCCAGAAGTCCAGTTTGAAAGGCAAGCATCGCTCTTTTGCTTTTTATTATCTATTCTGGCCACTATCGGTTTGTCTTATTCATTCCTTTCACCATGAAAAAACTGGATATTTGCTTCTTATTTTGTTTGAGCTGGTCCATCTGATAGCCAGGATGTTTGAGAAAGGAGAGAGTAGGCGTACGGTAGTAAGTAGGTAAAGGGTTTTCATATTTAGAAATACGACCCAGACTTGATTTCCTGTTGACGATCATGCTGAGTTCACGGCACAAGCGAAGGAAATTATTTGCGGGAGTAGATTCCATGCAAAATCAATGCACATAAGTGAATGGGCGCGGATCATGTGAATTTTCAATGTGTGGCACGAATGACGCGGCGCGAAAGACAAAAAAGGAGCCTAACGAATACCCCGCCAAATCGCTGTCTTGCTAAAGCCAATCAGTGTTGAGATGCTCCGCTCGTCATCAACGCCGTCCTGCTGCCAAAGCATTAATATATTTGATGAAACAGCCACTCACCAGAGACAAATAGAAAGGCGCTCCACAGCTGAGATTGAACGCTTGTAAGTTAGATCCTGGCCCGATCTGACCCAACAGGTCATCAAACTGGCTGCTGGTTAGCCTGAAGTAGCGCTGAAAGACTGCCGCGGTCATCCAGTCACACTTCCTGGAGGAAACAATGATCACAAACCCAAACACGACGGTGTTTCAAGGAAGGAATGAAGGAAGGCTTGTAAGCAGGGAGGACTCCCTTGACCCCGAAGTAAAGGGGGCACTTTCTGTGTTTTGATACTGCCAAATGACTGAAGGTCTTTATAACGTTTGAAAGATTATTTAAGGAAAATAAACCTTCTATTTTGTTTCGGAATCTGTCAATGACGTTACTTTGGCACTGCTCCACCCTAGCTGGCCGCAGGGACCCCCCCACCCATTACGCTACAACGGAGACAAGCCATAGAGAAAAGCTATGCCCCCTCTCTGGGAAGAATGAAGCAGGACGCAAATGAATGTGAAATAATTAGTACTAGTCGGGCGATTAAACTCGCTTCGCTTTTGGTGTGAACGCAGCATTAGGGTTTTCTACCGCATAGGCTATTTCATCTCATTTTCCTTTAACTGCATATGCTTTTAGCACTGCAGTTAGTGCGCACACACACACACACACACACACACGGTATGGCTGACTGAGCCCAGGTTGATATAATCTGTTAAATACGTTTACCCTGCATAGAGGTCATTCTCGGCTTGACTTCGAAATTATGTCTGTGTGTGAATGTGTGTTTGTTCTACTTTGTGAAAGTGTGTGTGTGACTAATGACTTTAGTAATGCTAAGCCACATGGGGCTCAACTGCAGGTTATGAATAGAAAAACTCCACTGCAGCTCTTTATAAGCAAGCTAATCAATTTGGTTCCACAAGGCAAGTGAGCCCTATTCTCAATCAACCCATGTTCATCATCAAATTACTTTCATTTGCATAATATGATACAGTGTTTGGAATAATCATTATGTGCATTGTTCAATGGGGACACGCTATTCCCTCTTTTCCAGTTTGGAGTCCTGTGACAAAATATAGCTTTACTGATACGCTGACCAAAGAGAATGGATAGTCAACCATTCCACCGATAAGAGAAGGTTATGTGTGTGTCATCTCATCATTAAAATGCTGCACGTACAACCTCCACGTTTGTTTGAAAGCTTTTCCGCCTGCTCCTGTCAAGGCACTAAAGCATTTATGAGGTCAAAAACTGGTAATGAGGCAGCTCATCACAAAAGAATTGGTAGGGACGGAGATCAGGACTGCCGATCAAAAACATTTCTTTGTAGACCCCAAATTGCACATTGGGTCATAAACCCGTTGAAATGGCTCTCCCTAACTTGCATGTTGTGTCAATTATTGTTGTGTTCTGAAGCATTAAGAGTTCCCTTCAGTGGAATTGTCTAAGATTCAGACATAAAGCAAAACAATCTTTTGGCCAGACACTATCATTGATGTTATCCCTGATCAATTTTGCTGATGTTAATGGGAACTCTGAGATTATGTCGGAGGTTAAGTTCGTTTCAAAAACCCAATTAAAAGATATTTGTCAAACTGACAAAACTGATGACCATGATACTGTAGATGTTCATGTGAAAGCTGATTTACAAATAATGCTTGTGGGTTGCTTGCTTTAAATAAATGACAGGGAATTATGAGGAAATTGAATTGCCAGCAACCAATAATATGATTAAATGTAATCAATTTGTAACTCGCAGCAAGGGACGTGTGTGTGGAGCCACATTCCTCTGTAGGGCTACATCACACAACATCATGAGCCTGCCCACCATATCTTGTTACGGCTAGACATGAAGCATTTGACATGAATTACTCATTGCAGGACACTGCTCAGATGTTGTATTTCACTAGGGAATACATACCAGTACAGAAGAGAAAAAACATGCTTGATTTTATTTCGCTTGACTCAAAAAGTGGATTAATTGTATCCTCTATTCCATTCTCGCCTACTGCGCCTCTTTTCGGTTGAGTCAACCTTACTGAATTGAGCTCAGTACCTTCTGAAAACGTGTCACCTTATAGAAGGATTTTAACGCGAGTGTCAAGTTTAAGTCACGCTAGCTTAACAGCAGTTGCAGAGCTGCAAGTATTGTAACAGGAAATGTTTATCAATAGAAGGAAGCAACCAATGAGTCGGGAGTAGGACTTGACTTTTGTCATACCGATGAATCAGTCCCTTACATGAATGAGGGAGACACCGAGGAGGTAAACATTATATAATTCAATCATACACAAGATCAATATATATTTATATGTATATGTAATACGGATCAAGTTAATGTCAATGCATTATTGTAGCATTAGCACATTCATTAATTAACGGCAATTATTATTTTATTGCATGTTAACATCTGTTTTTAATTGTTATTAATTTAAAGGTCCATTGCTTACTGGCTTTGAATACACACAAAGACACACACACACACACACACACACACACACCATGTGTCATTGGGGGGATGTTGATCAGTATTGGTCGTCGTCACGCTTCTCAACCAATGAGAGCTTTGGGGGGCCGGCCTAAGACTGCTGCACAGCTCATATGAACCGACCGCCAGGGACATGAAAATGGAGAAAAATAGCAAATTCTAACGTAGACATTTTAATTTTAAGTCTCTTGCGAACTGCAGTGTTGATAAAACAAATAGAGATGAGCCGGATACTCGGCTGAAACTAGTATCCGGTACGGATAAAGCACTTTTGCCGAGTACGAGTATTATACGAGTAATACGAGTCAATATCTGTGCTCGGATTGAATTAAAGTCCTCATTGGGTAGCTGTCTGTGTCTGCGTTCTGTGATTGGCTGGTAGTCACAGCGCCCCTC
This sequence comes from Pungitius pungitius, assembly GCF_949316345.1. Taxonomy (NCBI): domain Eukaryota; kingdom Metazoa; phylum Chordata; class Actinopteri; order Perciformes; family Gasterosteidae; genus Pungitius; species Pungitius pungitius. The sequence goes on from NC_084907.1 coordinate 8,929,592, forward strand.
CCCTACACACATACTGTTTGTGTTGCTGTGTCCCGCTCGGCTCACACACACAGAACTCCTCTCTCCCTCCCTCAGTCACCAGGTTCGCGGGTCTTTCCCGATAAATTTAAACGATTTCTTCGCCTTTATTTTTTTTACTTCGGTTTGTTGTTCTTAACTAGTAGAGTTCAGGTAAACGTGGGGCTTGTTAAGACGTGGTGCTTAAGAATGCGACTCGCATTGCGTCTCTGCCTGTCGGAGTTTTTTTTTTCAGTCGGCTCTAACCAGTTTTTTTTTTTTACTTCACGCACTGACCTCTCTCTCTCTCTGTCTCTGTCTCTCTCTCTCTCTCTCTCTCTCTCTCTCTCTCTCTCTCTCTCTAAACAGTTTTTTTTACCGTCTGCTGGCTCTCTTCACGCACTCAGTGTCTGACGTTAACTAGTTGTGTTGAATAACTAAATATTAATATTACAAATTAAGCCATACACACACTTCCCCTCTCTCTCTCATGATCATCAGTGATAAGAATTAAGAAGGAATGCTGTTTTAACCGCAGAAAGGCTTAACCCGACAATTTACTGGGTAAATCCTTCCCACTTCCGGGTTAGGCCCCGCCCATTTTTGGATTAGGCCCCGCCCAGTCCAAGTACGGATACGGATACAGATAATTCATATGGTTCAACAGATACAGATACAGATAATGCTGTACTCGCTCATCTCTAAAAACAAAGCTATGAACAATATCGGTTACTGAAGGTCAGTACTACTGAACTCAGATCATTGGTAGAGATGTATAATATCCATTGTTAGATAGACTAATTGTTAGAAGATGGCTGTAATGATCTGATGTTGGGGGGTAACTTGTTTTTCTATTATTTTTTTATTATTTTATCTTGATAAAACGTTATGCCCTAGCATTTGTTCTGACATGTCATTTGATCACTTCAATGTTTCAAATGAGATGAAATAAAAATAAATTGTCTACTGTAAAAGGATTTTATGTCAAAATATCCACAAAATGAACACTCGCTACTAAAAAATACAGTAGTACAAAGCAGTGACGTGTACTACACTGTACATTTATAAATGAGTTGTTTTTCCTAAGACAATAAATGATATGATGATATGATATGCCGCCCTTCAAATGTTTTTTCACACGAAGAGTTTATATAGATTGCAAGTGCTGAGATTGTGTTGCTATGGAAAGTATTGATCTCAGATTCCTCCTTAGATGTTTACTTACTAAATACAATCTAAATATAATGTTAAAAAACGTTTTGAATATGAATATCCCAGATTTCCATAAAATATGCTTGTTGTTATGGCTGCCATTTTGACAAGACCTTTTAAGGCAAGTTGTGACGTCACATGAGAGGGGTACCATAAAGGTACAGTTGTCCTTTTTAAGCAACATCATGACTGAAATACATGTATATTTATAGTACTGTTTGTTCCAGAACATCTTACTGGTCAAACTGAGAAACCTAGTGGCCAGAGTTAAAGTGTTAAATTCACAACTAAAACCATAAAATGGGTTTTCCTGCAGGTCCTTTGTTGCATTTTGCCCGAAGGCAACTATATATAAACTGTGTGTGTGCATATTCAAGTGTTTGTGTGTGTGTCTGTTTCTTGATGATTCAGTGTCTCACAGCAATATTAATTGCATAGCATTATTGTTATTTCTGAATACAACTCATGCTCATATGACGCTTTTTATGTATTTAGAATAAGCTCAGCTGATGTAATCTGTAATTAAATTATCTCTCTCTCTCTCTCTCTCTCTCTCTTTTTCCTATTATTTTCATTGTGTCCTTTACTCTCACTTCCATGGCATGCAATTATCATTTCATTTTTATCTGGCTACACTTATGTCTCACTTTATGGTTTCTTTAAATCCTTAATCATTTTCCTCATCCACCCTTTCCTTTCATATTCTCTATTCTCTCCTAACTTCTACCATTCCTCACCCTTTCTTTCCTTTGTCTGCACATTACCCTCTCCTTTGTCCTCCTCCCAGTATGCAGCAGTCCTCCCATCAACATGAAGGTGCAGCATGTGAACACTAGTACTCTGGTGGTGCGCTGGGCTCGTCCTGAGGTCACCTACCACCCGCCCATCCTCCACTTCCTGGTGTCTTACAGCTGGACGACCCATGACGACAGCTACGAGGAAACGCACCTCACTGATGCCAAACACAAACTGGTGAGACTGGGAGTGACTTGAGCTGGTAGTGGGATAGTTAGTCTGAGGTAGTGTATACTCTAAGGCTAGACTGTTTCCCTCCTGCACTGATAGAATATGTGGAACAGTATATTTATTTTCCTAATTTTGGCTCAGATTCTGGAGGAGACCTGTCTGTCTGAATATGCCATGTTTAGTGATTTATCTTGGTGTTGTATGGTAAAGCAGCTGAAAGGACAATTTTGTTTGGAATTGCCACCACTGACTGGTGCTGCCATCAGGTACTGAGGGTTACTGAGTTGTGACATAAATAAGAATGAAAGGACTGTACTTTTAAATCTCTTCTTTAGCCTCATGGGTACCAAAACACTGCAGGCTCTTATTCTCTCGTTCTTACACCGCTGGATCAGCCTAAGGGAGCATTTTGGGGTCAAGTCTTTTTCCTGAGGACACATGGACTCGCTTTGTGTTTTTGTAAGCTTAAAATGGGTACTTCATATCAACAAAGGGAGAAGGTCAACTTTACAAAGTTTCTACAGTGGCCCAGAAGAGTTAGCTGCCACTACCTTCTTGTTACCTTAAGGCCATTCAGTTCTCCAACACAATAGTTAGCCACAGTGTACACTGTGGCTAACTACCACCTGTCAGGTGGGGCTGATTAAGCCTCTCCCCCTTGTTGTCACATGTATTTTGGTAGACACCTGATCCACCCTAGAGTCCCCCATGTGGACCAAAAGTGACACCAAACCAGGTCAGAACCAGAACCGGAACCAACATTTTGGATACTCATCAGGAAAAATGTATGAATGCTTCAACTGGTTCGAAGCTTTAGAGTCCTGGCTACAATAAGCCACAATCCAATTGAGAATACTCCAAATACAACGTTGTAGCTTTTGCTAGTGTAATATTAGTAAAATAAACATATTATGCAAATGAGTCAATTGTGCATGCATCGTGTACAACTTGGTCCTTTGATGGTGAATGCTACCATGGAAAAACACATCAAACAGCATCAGGAGATCACCCTGAATCTAGTGATATAGTTTATATTTTTCATGCCGAACTGCCAAAGTATAAAACCCACCAAGCCATTGCAGCGGATGAATCAGAAATATCTTGTAGTGCGTCTCATCATGAATACAGATATGCATGATTCCCCTTTTTTGACGCGTAAGAGTCCTGGCTACAATAGGCCAAAATCCTCTTGTAAACACAACTTTAGCCAGTGGAGTAAGACTAAAAAAAGATTCCATGCAAATTAGTCCAGTAAAAGGTTTTCCTATTATCCCCCAACCGCCCTAAAAAAATCAAATAGACAAAGTAGTTCCAAAGTTGTTACAATTTTTATCATGGATGTGCCCTTTCCGGAACAGAGGCCAAAAAACAGCCTCCGAGTAAATCAGGATACATCACTGCTTGAATAAACATTTGAAATGACATGCACACTCATGACAGTGTTCTAAACCAGTGGTTCTCAACTTGTCTGGCTCCGGGACACTTAATGACCGGGACACTTAATCCCCTTAATGACAAGCCAATTCGATCGGTCAACGGGGAGGGGGGGGGGTGCTAGCGGTGTCGCCAGGGGGGGGGGGAGGTTGCGCTAGCGTTGTCGACAGGGAGGGGGGGGGGGTGCCGCGCTGACTGAAAACATGGACGGACGAGCCGAAAAAAACGACACTCCGCTGCATTAGAAAAAGTCCCTTCAAAATAAAATCACAGGATGAATTTTTTTAATCTTTTTTAATATTAATTTTCCCATGCAAAGGCCCGCAACCCACTACCAACGGGTCCGCGACCGACCCACCAGTTGAGAAACACTGTTCTAAACTACACGTCTAAACATTTAGCAAAGACTAGCACAAAGCATGTATCCTTAATATTTTATTAATATAGATTAAGTGTGCATTTATAATGAGCTCAGTGCTTTAAAACGGCTTTTAACACACACATGCAGTCCTTTCCAATATGCTTTCTTTGCCTGGTTTGTGAGAAAGAAAATAAAAGCAAGAATCTCTGTTCAGACTTTCCTGACTCCTAGCAGTCGATGGCCATGTTTTTACTGCACTATATTGCAGAGGGAGCAGAAGAATGGATCATTTTAGTAGTAATGACTACTACACTGTTAAAAGAAATCTGTTGAAAATACAGTGAAATACCGGCAGCTACGGTTGCCAGAACTCCACAGTAAAAATGACACCGTCAACGTAATAGAAATCACAGGATGTTTTTTAACTGTATATTTCAGTTATTTGAACCGTTTTTGGTTTACGGTAATTTAGTTTGAAAACAACATACGGTGAAATACCAGCAACTGTGGTTGCCAGACCTTCACTGTAAAAATTACAACGTCCACGTATGAGACATTACGGTATGTTTTTGGGAGTTGTAAATTTCATAGTTCAAAACTGTTATTTGTTGACGGCTTATGGCCGACATATATATCTACTGTATTCCGCTGTTAAATTAACTGAATTTAACCGATTTCAATTCAACAGTGTGTTACTTTTACATTTGACAGTTTTTCACCATAAATTTTACTGTTTTTTTTGCAGTGCACAGCCTCATGTGCCTCACCACACTAATGGGAATCCATGCGGGAAGTTAGTTTCAGTAGGAGTTTTTTTTAACTTCAAGCCATGTCGGTCAGCTGTCTCTCTAAAACTAAATATAGCATCAGTTTTAACTGCTCAAAGAGTCCTTACAACATGAAACCAATTAGTATTTTTCTATTTTTCTTTTGAATGGGCTTATGCTTTGATGCCTAAAGTGAGTCTATGGTTAACACAAGCTGAAGAGATTACAATATTAAAGTTATTGTCAAAGAGATGGGACCCGAACAAAGGAGTAGCCACCGTATTATTTGTACATTTGGTTTCCTCCCTTCTTTGGGACTGTATTCCACAATGAATACTGATTGAATGCTTCAGCAGGAACGTTTACAGGTGGGGAGCCCATTTTACGAAGACATATAGCATACTAATTGTGAACTACCTTAACGCATGCTTTAGGCCCTAAGAAAATAGTTTAATGTGTTCCCCACTTTTAATCAAGCAGTTGGTAGCTAACAGTTAGCTTGTTCTAGCACAGCAGTCCATTGACCATATTGGGATCTTGGGAAGATAATAAGCGGCTTTGGCAGTAATCGTGCTCAACCAGTCTGTGAGTGTACGTGTTGTTTCAAGTAAACATACCTTTAAAAAAAATCAACCTCTCCTGTATGGAGATGTGTTGCATCAAGGAGAAACATCTGCAAATATGAATACGAGATAAGATTAGAAAAGTTTAAGTAGGCGTCATGCACAGAAGTAATTAGAGTCCCGTCCAAGCTTTAGGTGAGATAAAATGCTGCTCTTGTTCATGATTTTTGAGGTTTTGTGTGGGGGTGGAAAAAATATTACTCGACACCGATGTGAAATCATTCAACAGGACATGAATTTAAAAAATACACATGCGTTTAGTTGCTTGCGTCTGAGCCTCCGAATTATATAGTGGAGATGACAGAAACAAAAGTTATGTTCGCGTTCAAGACTATACATCTTTTAAATGCCCTTTCCTTCCTTCCTTCCTTCTCCCCTACTTTCCTTTCTTTCTCTGTCATCACTCCCTACTGATACTTTGCTAGCTGCACCGCCCGGCCTTCAGCCATATGCTATTTGATCAACTTGATTAATGGACTTTGATTTAACGTCATTACTGTGATACACCGCACATCTGAACATATTTTGATCATCTAATGCATTTCCATGTATGCATCACTGTCCGGATTGATTTTTGGTTAGACTTTGAAAAGAATCGGATTAATTGTAAATAATGACAAGATGACCAAAAGAGAGTGAATTCAGGTGGACTAGAAGGAAACATGTGTAGTTTGTGTGGTATTTCAGAAATACAGTGGATTTTACATCATCAAAATATGACTGCGAGGTCCTTGCAAGATCAAATAAACGTACAAATGTATCACTGATTGCATCATTCAAAATATGAGTTTTTTTTCTTTAATAAAGGCACATACACATAGCTGGGGCAAGATAACAGTTGAGAAAATATGTCAGCAGAACTTTTATTGAAATAATTGTAAATATCTGGGGACACAAATGTCTGATCACAAACATACACACACACACACACACACACACACACACACACACACACACACACACGCAGCGAGCAACATCAATTCCATAACAAATGATCTCATCAGGAGCCACATTGAGCAATGAGAGAAGGCTGCGGAGCCGACAGGAGGTTTCATTCCCTTACATTGTGGGAGTCGATCGGCTGGCAGAATACTAATGCGAGCCTGGAGGGAATGCGGGACTTCCAGCCTGTGGAAAAAGCACGACCTTGGGCCATCGGCTCTGTGGGAATCTAGAGAAGGCTATAAAAAAAGGGATGAGAGTGCCCCCTGGCTGTGGCTCCCTCAACTAGGATTCTGCCATGATGAGAGATGGAGGAAGAGAAATGTGAAGTAGTTGTCCCATCATCAGGTATAAAAAGTACCCCTCCCTGTGAAAGCTGCTTCCCTCTCCGTCACCCTTTCTACTTTTCTCCCTCTTGCCTCATCCCTCCACAACTCTTTCCCACACACTATTTGCCTTCCCTCTTTCTGTCAGCCCTTTGATTCTGCTCTTATTCCCTATATCCCCCTGACACCTCTATCTAGGTCATAACAGGGACTTACATGGCTTTAGGACCCTCAAATCCCTCACACATCTCCCACTTCACAATCAGTGGAGAATCCCCTTTTAATGAAACACTCTGCACTGGACTTTGTTATGGCCCATACCACGCTCTCTTGGCTCAGACCAAAGGGGGTAAGTGGAAAAATGAAAAGGCTCATCTTTAACGTAATTTGTTGGGCTGTCAAATGATTAAAAATTTTAATCAAATTAATCAGAATTTTCAGTGGAATAATCAGGATTAATCACTATTTGCAATTACACCTGAATCCTAACCATTTTTTCTTTCTGAAATGCATACCAAAGATAGATAACAGGACACAGATACATAATTATCATTATTATTATCATCATTATTATTTTTTACATAAATACATGTTATTGATATTTGACTTGGTTTAATTCATTCCAGAAAATAATCAAATCAATGTTATTTGATAAGTTACAGACTGATTTCCCTGCATGGCTCTAGAAGGGTCTCGAGCCTCTGCAGTTTATCCCACTGCTGCGGTCGGCAAAACGAGTTTGTGCTGCTGATGGTCCAGGGCTGCGAGGACCAGACATGTCAACCCTCCCGAATTTCAAAGCCCCTCCCGAAAATCTCCCGGACCGACTTTCTCCCGATTTCCACCCGGACAACAATATTGCTGCGCCATCCGTCACTGGGCGCGCCGTTTCAGACCGAACAATAATAAAGGTTACACCTTGAAGTCGAGCGCGGCAATTAGAACGGAAAAAGATCAGACTGGCGCTGCAAATAAAACCGCTAGCACACCCCCCCCCTGCCTGCAGGTGGCAGTAATATGTTGTATAGGAAGAACTGCATTCCCTAGAGGAACAGGTACTTTCCGGACCTGAATAATTTGTCACACTGCGCATGCGTGAAATGTGTTAAAAAAATTGACGTAATTAACAACAAACAACTAATTAACGTCGTTAACGCGCCCTAGTAATTTGATGAAGGCAAGTGAGTGAATTGAGTAATAAGATGGGTGGAGTGATACAGACAGTTCACTTAGGGTCACTTACTGTGTAGCTGTCTCACTGAACAATGGCTAACTAGCTAGCTTGCCTACTGGCATCCAAGCTGAAATGGTAAAAGTCATCTCTTGCTGTTTTTGGTGGGCTGCCTTTACATAAGACATAACCCAGAGAGCTATGCAACTCTGTACCTGGTACTGAACAGTTGAGAATACTTAATAACATGAAAATAACATGAAGTGAGGAACAAAAGCACTCAGGAGGCCAAAAAAGACAATAGTTTACTATCCATGAATCATGAACCCCAAATGCAATAATGAAATAACTGTTAAACTTCATGAAGATTAAAATGTATAGTTTGTGATGAATGGCTTTTCATGCTATTTAGTCTGCCTTTCTTTGTGTAATATAAGAATCCCTTGTCAAAATGCAATAAAGCTTGACAGGTCCATTAAAATTGCTATACAATTAAATCAACATATCTCCAAAAAAACTAAAATACAGGCACAATTTATTGCAGGGCGGTTTTATTTTTTTTTAATTGATTGCTTCATCAGGAGCACCTAATTAATTGGCAGCGGTGCATGTTTACATTATTCATTTAGCAACAAGAGTCTCCAGCACAATGGCAATGTTAGCTAACATCATGATAATTATCACTAAACCCAGAAGAGTACAGCTCACGCTGATGGGAATGTCCTCAGTCTTTACAACATATGGCCAGTATGGACAGTATTGTTCCTCCAACAGTTTGACCTGCTGACTAGTTATTTCAATCGTTTTTGGGACCTAACACAAAGCTCATGAAAGCATCAGGTGATTGGTTTAACCAATGCAGAAGTATCTTAGTACTTTCATTCTCTCAATCTCTCTGATTGCAAAAATAAGTGTTCTTCTCTACAGCATTATGTTCAATTAGGGAATTAAAGTCCAATATGCAGTCAGACTCCTGTGATTGACAGATTGCTGTCACTACCAGAGTTGTATACATTGTCTCTACGTCACCCCCCCCCCCCCCCCCTTAGTCCAAATATAGTGTATTCTGTTCATTCATTGGAAGAGACAAAAGACAGGACAGCGACGGCCAGTGTGGCTTCAAAACGCCAGTCTACAAACCAATGGGTCACTGTGAAATGTGTATATATATATATATATATATACACACACACACACACACACACTGGGCACAGTTGTTAAATGTTTATACTAGGGCTGTCAAAAATAGCGCGTTAACGGCGTTAATTAGCTGTTTATTGTTAATTACGTCAATTTTTTTGACGCATTTCACGCATGCGCAGTGTGACAAATTATTCAGGTCCGGAAAGAACCTCTTCTTCTAGGGAATGCACTTCATCCTATACAACACATTACTGCCACCTGCAGGCATACGTCAGGCCGTCAGGTTCAGCAAGTCGTTTGCGCCAGAGACCCGCACCCCCCCCCTCCCCCTCCCCCCGGTTCTCGCGCAGCGGAACAGAGAAGAAGAAAAGCTCCGCCCAGCAGAGCTTTGCTAAGAAAAATAAATAAAGAGCAGCGCTGAGATAGAGGAAAGACCATCGGAGAGACCCGTAATACTGTTCTGAAACATGCGGAGGAAGAGAAGCCAATGCGATGTAAATCCTCCCAGGTATGGGGATATTTCACACTGAAATGGGGGTGCTAGCGGATTTCTTTGCAGCGCCAGTCGTTCTAATCGCCGCGCTTGACTTTAAGGTGTAACCTTTATTATTGTTCGGTCTGAAACGGCGCGCCCAGTGACGGGTGGTGCAGCAATATTGTTGTTCGGGTGGAAATCGGGAGAAAGGTCGGTCCGGGAGATTTTCGGGAGGGGCTTTGAAACATTGGGAGGGTTGACATGTCTGGTCATGTCTGGTCATCGCAGCCCTCAGGAGCACAAACTCACAGCAGAGTGGGATAAACTGCAGAGGCTCGAGACCCTTCTAGAGCCATGCAGGGAAATCAGTCTGTAACTTATCAAATAACATTGATTTGATTATTTTCTGGAATGAATTAAAAAATCAAATATCAATAACATGTATTTATGTAAAAAATAATAATGATGATAATAATGATAATTATGTATCTGTGTCCTGTTATTTATCTTTAGTATGCATTTCAAAAAGAAAAAATGGTTAGGATTCAGGTGTGATTAATCATGATTAATCCACTGAAAATTCTGATTAATTTGATTAAAATTTTTAATCATTTGACAGCCCTAGTTTATACATCTGTTCGACTTATTTGTTTTATTGTTTTATTTCGGATATATTTTCTTGTTTATTTTAATATTTTAAAAACATATATTCATGAGGAAGACAAAATGTACACCTGAATTCCATGTATGCGTACTTAAAAATGGAATAGCATCAGAGGAAATGGGTCCCCACATTGAGAATTTATCATCAGAGACCAAATGCATGTCGACACATAACTTGAAAGCTCAGAAACATCGATCCACAGACAAAATTCATTGCCACAGGATTTCCATTTGTAATCTAAATTTAAAAGTGATTCCTTGTTGGTTCGATCAAGCCCATTCGATCATTGAGGTTTACCATTCCCTTATTCGTGCAGGGTGTTTTCCCTTTGAGTGGCTTCCTACTGTCTGTGGTCATACTGGAGAAGTATTCTAGTTGTATGATGCATGTATATATTGTGTATAAATATACGGTATTAATTCAGTTGTATTGAAGCGACTAGATAAATACCGTATTCTCATTTTTATAGAGCAATGTTTCAGACTCGGACTGGAGACGTGTGTCACTGTTGTAGGCCACATGTGAAAAGTAAAAATTACATTTCTCTCTCCAACGTAAGCCCCGGCTACTATTTGAGGATTTACGGTATATGAATAAAAAACAACAATTGAGTTTTACAAGAAATGCATGTAGATCATGTTTGACCTACCTATAGACAGAGGGGGTAAGTATTGCAAATATGGGGGGTTGGAACCACATCTTACTACATGCAGCCTCATTTGGCTATAAACTCCCTGCTGTTACTGAATTAATATGACTCCTGATTCCTACTGGGAGGATCTTACTGAATGTTTGTGTTGTTTGTGTGTGTCCAGGAGGCCGTCATATCTCCCGTCTCCACCGATGTGCTGTACCTGTTTCGGGTCCAAGCCATCTGCATGAATGACATGCGCAGTGACTTCAGCCAAAGCATGCTCTTCAGAGGTGACAAAGAAACACGCACACACACACACATAGTCCTCATGAATTGCTGCCATATTATCTTTAATGTTAACACAACACATCTCCTTATTGTATACAGCCCTACCAGTATGAAGTTTGTGTTGTCATACATTTGTGATTCCTTTGATAGTAATTTACACTATGTGAGCTTACAGCTGCAGGCTAATCTAAAAGTAACAGACTGCAGAAAATGGTATTTAGGAAAAACCCTTTTTTAATATGCTACCCCATCAAGTATTAGGCACCTTGCATTTCCATTATGTCATGCTGGGATTAATAGGCTTGCAATGCCCTCATGGATGTCTAATAGGCAGCCCTTCAGAGGCATTTGTCTGGTAGTCTCTTCTGTGTTTAACGGTGGAACGTTCCTCCCTGTGTTACAGCAAATACCACCAGGATCTTTGAGGGGACGAGAATTGTGAAAACTGGAATGGTAAGGAAAGCCCAGGTTGTCTAAGCACATTTGATCCAGCAGAGAGCAGTGTCTATTATTCCTCCCTGTATGGACAGGAAGGTCTCCGGGCCAGTTTGGAAGGCAATTGTTCAGATCAAAGAACAAAACCGGAGTTTGTTCCAAATATATAGGACATAAACCTTACGTATAAATATAAGGGGTAAACTCCTCCATTCTCAAAGTCGAGTGATGAAGAAAATCATCAAACAACTTTGAAGACTAATAATGAACTTTCTTCTTTGGCAGCCGACGGTTTCTCCGGCCTCTTCAGCCGACATGGCTCCCATCTCCTCAGGCTCATCTACTTGGACCTCCTCAGGCATTCCCTTCTCCTTCGTCTCCATGGCAACAGGAATCGGGCCTTCCTCCGGTGGAAGTCAGGCGACGGTGGCATCCTTAGTGACCAGCACTTTGCTAGCTGGCCTGGGCTTCAGTGGCGGTGTCATCTCCTCTTTCCCCAGCTCTGTTTGGCCGAGCAGAGCACCAACCCATAGCTGCAACTCAGCACGCCAGACCACTGAAGCTGCTGAGCTTGCTAAAGATGCCACCACTTCTGCCTCTGCTGTCACGCCGGCCGCAGCCAAAGACAACACTGACGCTGGAGGGGAGGACAGGGAGAACACCAAAGGTCAAGGGGAGGAGGACGAGAGGGAAGGAGAGGAAAAGGATCAAGAGAAGGATGAAGAAGAGAAAAAGAAGAAGAGGAAGACATCAGACCATCTAGGCGGGACAGGGAGGAAGGAAAACAGCCCGGCGAAGAATGAACCATCCAGCGAGACCCCGGATGCTACTGCAAAGAAGAAAAAAACGACTAAACCGGTTACAGAAAACCAACTGGACGTGTATACCCACAATCCACTTTACAACAAGTCAACTACCAGCACTCAGCCATTCGATGCAATGGCAGAATTTCCGGACCCCAACGACCCTCCAGTGACACTCAGACCTGGCTCAGGGAAGGACAAGCATCTCTGGCCCTTCTACATCAACATTGGTAAGTCAAGTAATGTGCTAAAGCCCATCAAACAATTCCAACTGCACCAACAAGTAAAAGGCGTATTTGGTGGATTTGCCAAACTGCAGAACTATCTGCTCTCCCTTATTTGTATCAATTCGATAACTTCAAAGAAGTCCTGAATCATTTGGCTGCAATTAGAGCAACCCTATTTTTCCATCTGACAGTCTCACCCTTTGGAGAATCTCAAGTACCTTTTACATGAACATCAAAAGAAAAATCTTCATATGATTTACATTGAGTATTCAGATCACTCACAGGTACTTGTCTTTTCAAAAAGGTGTCCGTGCAATCAACTGCCCTTTGGTCAAGGATCTGTAGTGTTATGTGTACAATAAGTTTCAATCCGTGGTATCTTTGGCTAACTTTATTATCTTATTTCGACTATGACTGTGCAGGTTCATACATCTCCAAGTGCCGACTACCAACAGTACACGCCCCCCCTCACATATCACAAATACCTGATCAATTCGCGTGTCCATAAAATAGTCCCATTACATTACAGGATCAAGTTAGGCAATTCATAAAAACAAAATAATTTGTCCAAGTGTTGTATACTTTGATATGCGCTCAGGGCTTTTCTGATGGACCTCTTTGACTAAACAGTCTTTTTTAGGTGTATTCTCCTGTTATGTTCTGGATGTGTGAGATCCACTGTTAAGCAATTTCTTTAGGATTAAGTTGAATATTATACATTTTTTAATGCTGCAGGTGCTTCTGTCAATGTAGCAAATGATATCTCAGGGAGTCCAAAACTCATCCAATAGTTCATTCTATAAAACGTGAGAACTTAGATGAACCCACACACGTAAGTGAAGTTCAACTGTGAATCCAGAAATCCACAATTAGTATGCTAGTATTTTGCTGGGAAAAGAAATCTTTTGGAGATATTTAAATGGGTTATTTATCATGGTTGTATGCTGCTGCAGAATTAATATTTTAGAAGGGTGCAAAAATGTTCTAATCATGCGGTGGTAAAACAACCCTAAGCTCTACTTAGAACTCGTATCTGTTGCAGAGCTTCTCCTCTCTGGAGCTCTTTCCTCCTGGTGTGTTCTTCTACATTCAACTTCTTCATTGCTGTTACTCTGTATTGATTACTACTTGAAAAGTACAATACGAAAAGTACGTCATTACACGTACAGGACAAGTATACAAAAAAAGGGACTTTGTTAAAGTTACAAGAATAAATGTAATTTAAAGCAGTAGGATGTAAATAGTAGACTTGGATAATAGAGTGTAATGTGTCGTATGCAGGCTTAGAGGGGGGGCTGGGCTCTTCCTTAAAGTCCTTAATGTACTAAGTGATGATAACTTGCAGTGATGGAGAGTGGATGAAATGCATTGATGTTGAACACGTAAAGTGTTAACAGAGTTCCAGCACGAGCTGAGAGCAGATCTAATGCATCTCCTCTCCCAGCCCACCTCCCTCTACTCCCTCAAGCTAAGACTTTCAGCAAGGCACTGCATTAGCTAAGCCAACACCATGGGACATCAATTCAATTTCAAGTGCTTTAAAACTTGGACTAAGAGCAAGACCAGACATTATTATGAGCAAAAGTGATCTCCTAATATTCCCCGGAAGTTGCTTCTTTTAATCTCTTTGTCAAAGCCCATTAAGCTAAATGTAGTAAGTTTGAGCTGGATCGACTCAACGTTCAAAACTTAAAAGTTCTTGAACAACAGTGACTGTATTGATACGTTTCAGAAGCTTTTGATGTCGGTGCTGTTTTATTTTGGTGCAAATGTTTTCGCAGCATGAGTCAGCTCACCTAAACTAAGTCAAAGTTTTAATTATAAAACTTATTATAGTATATTATAAAACCAAAACAGGAGGCTGCACGTCTCATACAGTTTCAACAGATTTATGTCGTTTTGATGTACTTTAATCGTCTTCTACTACGGTCATCAGATTGCATTAAGTACTTTGGAGAATGAGATTACATACAAAACAATATCATCATCTAATAAATGAAAGGAAAAAGCTTTTAGTAGTCAATATATACTGTGTGTGTATATATATATATATATATATATATCTTTAGCTTAAACTTGTAAAACTCACTGAGATATTTAGCAGTACAGGAAATACAATTCATATAATTGCTTTTGACAGCCTCATATCTGTAACTGTATCGGTATATCCATGATTTTATCTTGGGGTTTCGCTTTGAATGCTTCAAATTACTGAAATTATTTTACTTCAGGAAAGGAAAAGGAAATTATTTTCTACCACAAACTGCAAATTTTCCCTCTAACCTTTAGTCTACCCTAATAACCTCCACACGGCTTTGCTGGGGACACACCAGGGACCCTGATCCAGCAACCTGTAGTACAGAATGTTAAAACTACACTTACTGGAGAAACAGCTGCATTAAGCAGAAATCCTCACATTCTCGTCCCATCTTGCCCACCTGACTTCCTGTCTCTTCTGCTACCTGCCGCTTCTCTGCTTAGCTTAACTTAGTCAGACTTTCAATTTTCATTGTGTTGTCTTTACTTCTCCCATTTGCTTTGCTTTTCAGTCCCTCTCCTCACTTCCTGAGCCCCCCTCCCCTCTCTCTAACTCCACCAGTGCCCCCTCATCCTCTCTCGGCCTCTCCCTCTCTGCTCGCTCTGATCCGAGTGCTGGCCTACTTTCAGACATGGCGAAGGGAGATGAGGCTTGCAGGCTAGACTCAGCTGCAGCTTCATTTATAGTTACATGTAGTGTGTGTGTGTGTGTGTTTGTGTGTGGGGGTCTAACAGTATACATCTCACTGCATATTAGTGACTGTGTGTGTGTGTGTGTGTGTGTGTGTGTCTTATAGGCTGCGTACTGCCGGCACATTGGCACATTTTATTTATTTATTTTTGGCACAGTGCTGTAATCGAAAGAGAAAGGCAGAGGACCAAGACAAGGCAATAGAGGCAGGCAGAATCTGCAGGTTTCTGTGTGTGTGTGTGTGTGTGTGTGTGTGTGGATATAGGGAAGGGCATGCACACTTGGTGCGGATGCAAGCCAGCTGCAGCGCAGTGCAAGGGCCTGGCCTGATGTAGTGTTCTGCTCAAGGCAAAGCTGCAGATTGGAAGCCATGGGGGCCAGCGTGACCTCCGGCAACGTCATGGCTTTAACCACGGAAGTGGGTAGGTGGTGCTGATGGTTGGTGTGTGGGTGATTTTACAAATGACTGAAATCACCCAGAGCTGAGTGTTGTTTTGCTGCAGTTATCTGGCTGCACTTCCTCACAGAGGAAGCAGGGTTCAGGGCAAGGAGGACACCAGCTGGGAAATGTATTCACTTTGATGTGATGGTTTCTATTTGCTGCAGCACCTTCAGTTGTCTTTGAGATGGAGGCAAACAAACAGACGTGTGTTTGGCGGTTCTGCCCAGCATGAGATATTGTCCCATAATGGGATACAGTAGGTCCAGCATCTGTTTAGCTTAGTTTAGCAAATAAGCTGCTTCCCATTCTACGCTATATATAGATTCTAATACAGAATACACTATTTAGAGCATGGAAATATGAACTGAGAATGAAAGAAGTCATTGGCCATTCAAAATAGTGCCCAGTGTTTCCTCTAGGTTTTCAGGGGGGCAAACGGACCGGGGGGGCGTTGGCATCGGGGTCGTGCATTGTATTTGGGAAATCTTTTTCAAAGATTTCTTACTCTTTCGGGGCCTTTCTCCACACTACGCAATTTGTTGTTCTTTTAATATCAAGCTGTTAACTGTTAATTATTAATTAATGTTAGACATGCATGCGTTTACATAACTGCTCCTGTCAGCAGTGGAAAAGCAAAAAACTCTATACATATATCTATATCTAATCTATACATATAAAAATGCCTTGATATTTTCTCAGTGGGCCACCTTTTCATTAAATGTATTTTCATACTACGTATTCACATCTATTGGTTGTAGATATTTTGGTAATGAAGTGTTAAATCTCAGCAATATATTAGCCCTCCTCTCTCAACATACTGTTATTACTGTGAGAGGTACTATTTTCTATAACATCATCAGTCACTGAAAATATTTCTAAAAGGATTAACTTATTCAAATTTATGTTTTCCTCGAAAAGGCCTAAACAAAGTATGACACCGTATAATAGGATAAAACTCAAGCAGTAATGAGTCTTAGAGGAACCATATTTTTACAGCCATTGATCCAAAATCTACTTGTTGGTAGAAAAACAACTGAAGTGGTAATTAGATGTTTTTAAAGACACAATTACTTCAAATTGACCCAAAGTCCTCAGTACTGTTGCGTTTCAGGAACAATGAACTAAAGAAAGGATTTAAACCATGTGCACTGTAGTTATTTGCCAAGAGTTTAAAATAATAGAAATAAAAATATTGATGGCAAATAAAAAGCAACTTCATTAGGTTGTAACATGTGGTGTTTCCTGAAAATGAATTGGTTAGTGCTAAACAAAAACAAATATATACAAAGTTCCATAAATGAAATGAAACAAAATGGCAAAGAATTAATTCATTTGTTGTATAGTGACATGTCAGGGTTACTTCTAGTAATGTGTACTGCTGTCTTTCAACTGGCGCTTACAGAATTTCATATGGTGGAGTTCAGCTATTTTGTTCTTGTTATTAGTTGACGCTTAGTAGCATTAAGTTTCACCACATCCTTATTCCCCCTGAGGACAATTCTGTCTTTGTCTATTTCTTCCAGATCATCCCAATGCGGTAACCAACCTGACCCACCGGACAAGGCTGCGGTCTGGGGTGGGATTGGACCGCATTGAGTGGCTGGTACCATTGGCGGTGGTTTCAGGTCTGACGTTCCTCTGCCTCGTTCTCCTGCTGGCTCTGCTTGTCTACTGGAGGTGGGTACAACAACATCATCACTTATGAATTACTCTTGCGTTCGTCCAGAGGTTGCAAAGTGGATGGATGAATTTTGCATGTATGATGCTACATTTGTTTATAGTTGAAGATGGTAACATTGTAGATCCTAAGGAGGGCAAAACTTGCAGCGCTGCCCAATTTGAAATTAAAAATGTTCAACTTCGGCAACAACTGTGGCGACAAAATTGTGTGACACAGCAGCGCAATAGCCAAGGGGCCTGCCAAGCACCCCAGCGTTAGTGGACGACATCACCCACAATCTCTGCCCCTTCCGAGGGCAGGGCTTACATCCATTCTGGGCCTATTGGGTAGACTGACAGCCGCCTCAGCTGTTGTTTGCTTGGGTTTGCAAATGGCTAGGGAGGTCTATGCTCTCAAAAGAGGCGTCTGTCCTACTGGGTAATGAAGGCCATTGCCGAGCTATTCAGAATGAAGTGACACTCTACCGGGAGTGTCTTTACCTCATGGGAGGTCCTGGGAGGTATACCTGTGTTTGACATATGTGTTACAGCCTCAGGGGCATCACCAAACACATTCACCAAACACTATTAAGTCTGGGTTGCCACCCCTCACCCACTTAGGAGGGTTCTTTATGGAAGTAAATCTGTGCCATCGGGGGTTGAAATAAAAAGGTGATCGAATATTTATATTTATTCATTGAAATTATGTACCTGAATGTTTTTCAACATTAAAACACCGCAAAAAAATTCAACCTAAAAAAAAGACACCAACATCCGGGACATTAAGGAAGAGCAATTGATTCTAGATTCAAGATCAGGAGCGTGCGTCAAGCTAAAGGAGCGAGCACCCAAAACACCTTCGGCTTCGGATTGTAGCCATCTCCAATAATAACGGGGCTTTAACTCTTCTTCATGCCATCAGTGTGGTTTGTGTCTCTAAGATTCCGTAATAGACAGCTGACATTTGTACATTAACAGACTGTATTGGACATGAACTAAGCGGAAGTTAAACAAGAGCGTACAGCCGGGCAGAATACGCCTCTTCTTCTAGTTTTGAATTAATTTAATGATGCTGAGATCCTTCGACAAGCTGTTAGGAGTGATTAGCGGAGTTTTGAATCCAGGAACGCGCTTGAAGAGGCACATGAGCCGCTGTAGCGTAGTGGGGGGGCAGCGGCTTTAACGGAGCGTGCAGACGCATAAACCCGACAGGACATGCAGGAATAACCGCAGTAGCAGTAGTGAGTGCGGAAAGTGGTCGGTGGAAGGATCCTTTTTCTGAGCGGCACAAGCCGATCTCAGTTGCGTATTAAGCGGCATTCAAAGTCCACTTAACGTTAAATGAGTCTTCATGACCATGGGTAAACTTTATTGAGGATCTGGCACAACGCAGCGACCTGCAAGTAGCGCAGAGTCTTACATAAAGGGATGTAGTATGTCTTAATGCGAGGCTTTAGAATTTATCTCAAAGGGGTACTGTATTTGCTCATAAAGTCTGAAACCCCTTTTGGGGTTGAACCCATTTTTCAGTGACGGTGTTACGTGCCTACTGGTTTTTGAACTACTGGTTTGGCTACGGGTGTGTGTTTGTTTTCCCCCGACAGGCAGGTGTTTTCTGCCTCCGTCACTTGAGTCGTCACACATTTGCAAACATATTATGCTGAAAATGTTCAAAAATGCATCCCATATCCATTGCAGCGATTACGATTGTATAAGTGAGCACTACGTCACTGCCACATATGAAGAAATACATGAAAAAGAACATTTATTAAAATGTTTTTATACAAAATAACATTGTGCCACAAAGCAGCTGCGCTACACACTCGGCCAACCGAACTTATAGGAATATAGCTGATTTGTATAGTTGTAATAAAGTTGTATATCGTCAGTGGCAAGCAAACATTTTGGTTCAGGGTGAACATTATATGTTCTTTTATGTATGTCTTCATACGTTGCCACACTGATGGCATAAAGAAGAGTTAAAGCCCCGTTATTATTGGACATCCGAAGGTGTTTTGGGTGCTCGCTCCTTTAGCTTGACGCACGCTCCTGATCTTGAATCTAGAATTGATTGCTCTTCCTTAGTGTCCTGGATGTTGGTGTCTCAAGGTTGACATATTTGGGGTTGAATATTGTAACCTTCATTTCTTTTGCGGCTGAATATTTCAACAGGCTTTTTTTTTAGGTTGAATTTTTTTGCGGTGTTTTAATGTCGAAAAACATTCACGTACATAATTTCAATGCATAAATATTCAGTGCTAGAAATTCAATCACCTTTTCATTTCAAACCCCAATGGCACAGATTTACTTCCATAGTTCTTTGGGGATGTGTTGATGTAAGTCATCCAGTGTTAGGCACTGTATGTGGCGGCAGTGTTGTGCCTGAACGCGTTCATTGAATGTTCATATTTTGGGCGAACGTGAACGTACTCTATTAATGCCCGATGAATGTTACTGTGAACTCGTTCATTCTGGTGTCTATGAACGGCATGTTCTTTCAGGTTAACATCGTTCAATAGTGTGTCAGATTTCTATAGAAAACACCGTAAACGCGCCTTAACAAGTAGCGGAAAAAACACCCAATCTGGCAACACCAGCCACCAGTGTTGCACCGCGCATGCGTCATCAAAAAAAAAAGAAATGCATGGAGGCGACAGCAAAGAGGCAGCGTATAATAATTTAAAAGAGTTTCATGAAGTTACTGACAAGGTCGGTGAGGATGGGAGGAATCTGACCTTTCTTTGCAAACATTTGCACCTTAATGATAACTGTCGTGTTTTTATTCCTTATTTAAAAAAGACCATTCAAGCAGCATGTGTTTGAGAATGTACTGTAGGGGTGAACGCTGCAGCTGCTGCTAGTGTGGAGTGAATGACAGCAACATGGGGAAAATAATGGGGAAATACTGTCCCCTCAATGCTAATGGGATTCAAAATCGGATATGAAGATTAAATCTGATGCGTAGCTTCAATGTTAAAACTGATAAAATAATTGCTGTCTGTGGTTATGTATGGGCTGTGGCAATACATTTTGAAAAATAATAGCTAGCAGCAATGTGTGGAAAAAAATAACTGAACTAGTTCATTTTTTGGAACTGTGAACTTAGTTCAAAAATGAACTATGAACTATGAACTGAACTAGTTCATTTAGAAAGTGAACTTTCCCAACACTGTGTAGCGGTAAGTAAGAAGGAAATGGAACAAAAGTATCTGTATCCTGGATGACCGCCAGGGTTCTTGGTCACTTGGAATCCCATGGACATGCTAGAAGATCCTGTAGGACTGATCTTAGGGTGACACCTTAACTTATAGACAGGGATCAACCGAGGTCACAGGTGACTTTGTTGGTGAAAGACTCAACCAATGCAAGGGCAAGACAGATGACAATCCAGTGTTAATCACTGCCTCTGGCAGTCATCCAGGATTCATAGAATCGTAGTTATTTACGTAATTTTTGGCTGTGACTTTATATTCTTTGTTAGTATTCATGTTTTCAGACTGCAATCAACAAAATCATTTTTTATGCATATATATTTATGAGTAATGTCAAATACATTTCTTTGTTGCGACTAAATCTCTATGTCAATTCTTCAAATGTATACTTAATCTTTCCCTTTGTTTCGTAATAAACAAGTTGCAGTGAACAAGGATGTGTGTTCTATCTTGAGGACAGAGATATCTGTATAGAATCTTAAACCAGCAGGGACTGGAGTTCTGCTTCTGTAGGTCTGAGTTCTTGGTCAATATTGTGAGTTCCTCAGCGCAGTATGGCTCTGTCAAATTTGTCCCATGTGAATGCACCATGACACCCGCTGTCTCATACCAGAAAGTGGTATTGACCTTTGTGTGTGTGTGTATGTGTTGGGGTCGGTGTTACACAGAAGGAACAGCCTCCTCCATTCCTTAATAGGAAAGCCGTCCTCCCTCCCTCCCTTTGTCCTTCCGTCCGAGGAAAGCCGTCCTCCCTCCCTCCCTCTGTCCCCTGTGCACTCGCTCTCAGTTCATGACAGACACAGCATGAAGCAACCTCGATCCACTGCTTGTTCACCAGGATGAACACTTTCTGCTCTGTATCAAATACAGGTAGGGAGGGTCTGGACACACACACATACACGCACACAGATAGATGAAGTGGGCTTTGTGGTTGCCACTGGGAGTAGTGGTGGTAGATAAGGACACTGCAAAGGATATTTAGCACTGTCAGTACTGTGAATATGTTTTGTTAGAACAGGGCATATTGCAGTTGGTGTGTTTGTATTTCAAATTCACTTCAGAAATCACTTTATGTAGCATTTTAATCAATTAAATAAAAAGGACCATCAGTAATTTTTCTGTATCGCTTGTCAATATTGATAACGTTTCTTT
This sequence comes from Pungitius pungitius, assembly GCF_949316345.1. Lineage (NCBI taxonomy): Eukaryota > Metazoa > Chordata > Actinopteri > Perciformes > Gasterosteidae > Pungitius > Pungitius pungitius. The sequence continues at coordinate 8,951,253 of NC_084907.1, forward strand.
CTTACCTCATTGGCAGTTTGTACTCTTGATTTAGTATGTTCATGCCTTTACCTGTGTTGAGAGATATACAGTCTTGTCCATGTATGTGACACAGATAAATAGATGATCAAACATCCTTAGTCAGCTTCGGTGTCAAAAGTTACATCTAAATGTACTAATATAATTAATGACTGGCTTTATAAATTGTATATCTTGGTGTTAATTTCTTTGTGACTGTTGATTGAAAAGTGGATGTTATTGTTTTTCCATTTTTCTTATTGCCAATATGGGGTGGGAGGCGTCTAGGAACTTGGATTTGATGTGCTACTCCTTTGTGTAAACGTAGCTAGCTCTATTCTCTTTGTTGGTCTTAGTCTCTGAATTTGTATTCACTTCTTAAGGGTTTTTCTGAAAAAGAAGACCTTGCTTCCTTCTGCTGTATTCAATCTCCAACTTGTCTAAATGCCTGACGTAAATCTCAGTGCCAAAGCACTGTGTGATGTCAGTCACAGAATAAAAACACAACAGGAGATCACATGTGTCTGCTCCTGTCTGCATACATGTGTGTGTGTCATGGTTAGACAGGTTACTATGAAAGACATGAAGCTGTTCATTAGAATCGTAACGTCTGACAAGCTTGGAAGACTGTAGTGAGAGTTTGATTTGCTGGTTTATTTTTTGTGTGTGAAGTTCAAAGTTAATTTCTCTATATCTTATTTGAGTTCTGTTTTTTTTCTCTCCACTCACACAGTTGAACCTGCTGCTCCAGCCTTGTTGAGATGTAACCTCTCTCTCTCCCCCCACCCCCCTTCTGTCAGACGCTGTTTCCAGACAGCTCACTTCTATGTGGAAGACAGCAATTCGCCAAGGGTGGTACCCAATGAGACAATCCCTGTCTTTCACATTCCAGGTAACACACGTGCAGCACTTCCCACATTCATAATGAGATTTAGATATATTTTGTGTATGGATGACAAGAAACACTGTTACACAATAAAACCATTTGTTGAGACAACAATGCAAACAATTCAGCATAAAAACAAGACCACAGGCTGGTCTATTTAGTCTTTTACAATTGTGATATTTTGAACATAAATATCCGACAAGTTCATTTCTCTGCAAAAACCAAGAGGGATTGCTTGATTCTGATGTCATATGGAAGGTTTGTGCAAATTACAAAAGAAAGTCTGAAAGGGTGCGTGCAGAAAAGCACCCCTTTGTGCTTGTAAGTGTTAAACACTTTGAAAAACCGTAGTCTTAGTAAAGATGTTTTTGGATTAAAAGACTTAGACGTAAAATATGATCTCTGGCCACATAGGAATCCTGTGCTGGGTCAGTAAAAAGGTTTAAATGGTGGGAGAGAGAGGCTGTGCCCAGTTTAGCAATTTAAAAGAATGCCCTGGCAACAAAGCAGTTTCAGCTCTATTGCTCGGGTCCTGGATTTGGATCCAAACCCGTCAAATCAATTTAAAGCTTATAGGGTCTCTTTACATTGGGCATTGGCTGAGTCCAAAAGCCTTCTTTTGAAACTAGGACCAGTGGGCCTGGCATGGCAGAAACCAGCACTGAGCCATTGAGCCGACGTCCTGTCCGCCAGTAGGAACACAGGCTCTCTAAGCTTCTCTACTCCACTTACCATTCATTTAATATCACGGGTTCGATTTTCTTACAACCTCTAGAAATGTGATGTAGCTCTACAGACGTATGAAGGCTGAATATCAGGAAACACTGAACATCTGAATGCAGGCTGGCCATATGCTTGTTGTGTTGTCTCAATAAGCTCAGACCCAGAGCCTCTCACATCCCATAATCCGGTTTAAGACCTTGTGCTGAATTTAAAACCTGCCGTCAGCCGCCACTTACAGCAGAACATTCCAGACAACACACAAACACATTCCAAGTGTATGATAAAATGCTGGTTATTTAATGGAATTACAATGTAATGATTCACTCACATTGCAGTGGATTCCTTCATCCTCAGGGAGAATCCCCTTTGAGAGAAAACTGCAGCAGCTGTTAACAAAAATTGTAGCACACAAAGAAAAGAACACAGCACTATGAGATCTGTTGGCTGCTGTTTTTTCATTGATCTATTGTCAAATTTTGGGGAGCCTGTGTGAATTGTAGTCTCAGGCCCCCGGTTGTGGTCTTCTGCTGCTGCAGCCAGTCTTCTTAGAGATTCCACGTGTTGTGCGTTCAGAGATGGTGTTCTGCGTCCCTTCGTTGTAATGAATGCTCAGTTCTTGTTGCCTTTCTATCATCTCCAACCAGTCTCCCCATTCTCCGCTCACATCAACAAGGCATTTTTATCCACACAACAGCCGCTCACTGGATATTTTCTCTTTCTGGGCCCATTCTCTGTGAACCCTAGAGATGGTTGAGCGATAGGATCCCAGTAGATCAGCAATTTGTGACGTACTCAGATCAGCGCGTGTGGGACCAACAACCAGCCACGTTGTGATTGGCCGATTAACCATTTGCCTTAACAAGCCATTGAACAGGTGTACCTAATAAATGGCCATTGAGTGTATATTAAAGCTGGGCGATGTCATACTCCAGGAAAAAGGGCTCATAAATTACCCCGAAGGAGTTAATTTGGAGATTTTCTTGCTGATCGTCTGATGGGCCACAGCTTTGCTCATCAGCGACTGGAGATGGGCGTGGCAGGTCTGAAACACACACAGACGGCCAGACAGACTTCCAAAAAGATAAATAAGTTAGGAATGCTTAAAAGACTGCTTTCTTAAAAATAGTTTTTTGGCGGCCTGATGGTTTACTGCATTACAGTATCATTTTTTAATCTACCATTATTACAGTAAATCCACTGTTTGATTGTGCTATACTGTGTGTATTATGTCAAAGCATGAAAAGATACCAGCTAAGTTCTCAGTGTAGCCAATTGCTTCTTCCAGACTCTGAACACTCAGAGTGTTTACTGACACACAAATCATTTTGACATATTTGCATGCCTTAATGAGGGTCTCACAAGACACAAAGTGAAAGCTGGCAAATGTATGTTTGTTCATGTAACTATTTGATGAAGCCTAAACCAAGAAGGGCTGTGAGGATGTTTCCCCTGTTGTAATGGATTTTTTACCCTTTTCACTAAACTCAATACATCCATCACGGTTAAGTTCAGCTATTTCTGCTGTCTGTGTCGGAGGAACAACATCGACCAGCTGTTTGTATGCATACGTTTAATGAAGGATGAAACGTGCCGAACACCCCAACCACCACAGATGACTTAGTCAAGCTCTCTTGTATGTTAATGGCTCGCTCTACTATGTTAAAGTGTCAGCCGTATGGCCCCACTTACATTTTAGAATGTCCAGGACACAGAAAGACCACCAGGGGTAACTGTATAAAACACTTTGTTTTATACAGTTAAAGCGTAAGCATCATTTTCCCAGCCCCCATGCTGTTTCCATCTGTCGTCCTCCGTTCGTGTCTCCTGCACAGTGGTGGCTGTTGGCTTTTTTAACCTCCACCAATCAGCATTGCACCTGGTCCTCGCAGGTGATTGTTAAAGGGTTCAGGTGAAAGCAATAGAGTCGTTATGCCAAATAGGAAGTCTGTAGGGGCAACAGTTCATCCAATAATATAATAATAATAAACACACCATACCACACCACAGCAATCAAATAAAATGGCACAGCATACTAGAAACACAGCATTAGACTCCTAATAGACTGACAAAAGCAGTAGAACCAGAATTATTCTTTGTTGGCGATGGATTTACCACCAAAAGTGCTGTGCATTTAAAACAAGTATATGCTAGCATTTGACTCATTAAGGTATATGTTTTTCTATACAATTTCTATGTTACATTACATGTCAATTAGCTGATGCTTTTATCCAAAGTGACTTGCACTGCATTATAACGCATGCATTACGTTTTGCGTCGGGAGCAATTGGGGATTGGGTGTCTTTCTCAGGGACACTTTGACATGGCGCATTGGGCAGCCGGGATTCAAACCACCAACCTTGCCACCATCACCACATTATTGATAAATATCAGGATAAAGAGAACCCTAAATACAAATCAAAGCAAATTTAGCCTTTATCTGTTTGATTTCAAAACATGAAAACAGCAGGTACCTATATTTTGATTGATATCAAATATAGTAAAAACAGGACTTTGCTGTTATTTTCTCATGTGAAACCAAGTCAACCTATTTAACTATAGTTTTGTTACGTACACCTATTTTGCTAACCCAGTGATGGACCTAACCCAGTTGTTTTGTTAACTAAACCTTAACAATTACTTCTGTTGCATAAACAAGGGGAGGCAATTTTAGCCCCCCCGAAAATGGGCTTAACAAAGCCCTTCCTTTTTAATTTAATACAATACTTCTAAAGGTGATTAGAGATGGGGCTGGAGACAAAAAGAGAGTGTAGTACAGAGGCTGCCATTGGCGGTACCATCTTGCATATAAGCTAGCACTTCTGTGCTAAAACCAAAAAACTAGGTACACCTGCGTTCAAATTATATTTTGAAGATATACTATGCATGTAACTATTAGTGAAAACTGACATCCAAAACTGATAAAAAATGTTTATAGTTTCTGATTGTTACGATTGTAGTTAGAAGCTGAGGGCCACCGTCCAAGCGCGAGTATTTGCAGTTGGGACTTAAAATGTGTTGTTTTAGGACTTCTGTCTCAAATAAGGTCAGAAAACAAAACAAAGGTAATCAATTCGCTGCCTCCTTTTGAGCCGCTTTAACCCCAGCCTCATTTCTCCTTTGCAGATGACATGGAGGCCATTCCAGTCAAGCGCTTCATCAAACACATCTCTGAACTTTATTTGAATAACCAACAAAGATTCTCTGAGGATTTTGAGGTAAGCAAATACTGGTACATCTTGGAAATACACCTGCACGAGGCAACACAATTTAATTAGTTAGCGAGATTTTGCATGTGAGGGCATGTCTGTAATAAACCTATGAAGGAATATACACAAGATATACTGAACTACCAAGTCACAAGGGCATATGAATTCCAAGCCTCCAAGCAGCCTGTGTAGACTCCATATGGTAAGTTAGCGTCCCTGAGAAAACTGGATTACGGGCGTGTTAACACATTTATTTATTTTTTAACTGAGAGCGCCCTTTTTACATCCAACCCTATGGGAAAAGGATGCCTTTTTAAAAAGCAGACGCCTTTTGGAGTTCAATTTTCTCAAGTTTTCAGAAAAGCGCTGGGTATGGTCAAGGGTCTTTCTTACAGCTGACCAATCTAGATGAGCAGAGTAGATCTTTCAACCACCCATAAGAATAGAATTAGTTGATAACCAACAGATAATAATGTATCGCTAGAATGTATGATACCCATTGCTGAAGGCAGTGCTTTTTTCTAAAACAAAAATAAGTCAATTGTGAACATTGATATTTAAATATCTCTTGCAGTCAGAAACAGAACAAGGTGCATGTGACAGTGCACATGCGTTGTGGTTTTACATACACGACCACATGCATCTATTTCAGAGACAACGATTAGGTTAATGAAATTGTTTAACTCTGGAGTAAAGGTTCTACTGACCCGTCAGCATCACAAACTAATGTGATTCAACTGACGATGGAGAATCAAATTAAACTGATCTTTTTGGCAGGCAAAGTATCAATATATCTTTAAGCTGGATGTAAAATGAAAATAAATCATGTAAAACATACACAGGGAATATAACTTGACATAAATTGACATAAAAAAACATACAACTAACATAAATTATCAGGCTGAGGTTCAACACCAGTATCATAACTACACAAAATGGGAAGTGATTGAAAATGGCAACCATGTTGTCAGCTTTGGCAATCAGAAGGCAATGCTTGTTGCCTGGTAACCACTTTTAAAAGGCATTGTTGAGGCGTGAATAATGCACTTTCAGTATGTGCACCATGGCCACCATCAGCCATCCTGTATATCCTGAGATAGCTACAGAAACGGGATGTGTCATGTCAGAGCTTGCCAATATCAGTGGGTGCGTGTTGCTTGGGATTAAGTTTAAGTGTATTTGTATCTGGTCGCCATCATCTGTCTCTCTGACATAATCTCCAGTTAAGCCCTAACTTTTTCCATCATATCTGCAACCTGATCTGCTTACACATGCTCACCACGAAGCTCGCTGCAGCCAAATAGAAATCCCCTTCCCCACTATTAATTAATCAATGGTTAATTAATAGTGCTAAATCAATCTTCCATCTGTAAAGCCCCAGAAGAAATGGGGCCGAGGGGTCAGGCCAAATCCAACATCTTCCCTTCCTGTTGGCCAGGTAGAGGTAGCTGCCAAAAGCTGTTTACTAGCATGAACTCAACGTAAAAAAAACGCCATACATTCACAGGCTGCTCAGCTCAGCATTGCTCTGTGTCATGTTAATGATTGTTACCAATAACCACAAAGAAGTATAAAAACAGAAGTGTTTTTTTGACATGGCATCTCTGCGTCAGTCTGAAGTACATGAAAAGATCGTAGAAGAGCAACATTGTGAAAGATCTAAATGGCTGCAGTATGTGGTGCACTTGAGACACATAACACAATTCACAATAATGATTAGAATTGTGTACATTCAGACTGAAGGCAAGGTGTTTAAAAATGTTTGATTAGAGTTTATAAAGACCAGTTTTGTTGAAACATTTTGAAAGTGCACAAGTAACAACAGAAGTTATGACAATGCCCTAAAAAGAAAACATATTTTATCAAAACAATTAGCCCAGCCATAATTTGATGTTCCTAGGACAATAAAGAAAAGAAAATGCAAATGCAAAATGAAACCATTTCAAAGCAATGGTAAGCAATTAACTGGCAGGTAACAGGCCCTAGAGGCTGCGTTGTTCACTGCATCAGACAATACAAATGCGGAAAGCCTCATCGTCATAAAAAAGGGGGTTCATCCTCTACACAGCACCAGTGTTCAATAAAAGTCATTACAGAGGTCACCAGAAGCATTAAGACTCATCCTCTACAGACATCCACAGTGATTTTTTTTAGAAATGCAACCCGTATTTTTGAAAGCACCATGTTATTCCCCAAAGCGTACTGACATGTTCTCAGAATGGCATTTGCTATCATAATGATTTAGGTGTGTGTGTGCGTCCTTCCCCAGAAGGTTCAACGGGGCACTGCTGATATGAAGATCACGTCCGAGCACTCAAACCACCCTGACAACAAGCACAAGAACAGATACATAAACATAGTGGCCTGTGAGTATGCTCTACATAGGGCACCATACTATCACATGCAAATTATATAGTAAATGCTCTCCCTACCGCAGACCCCTTTTTTTCCCTTCTTTTCAGGTGGGTGAGGGATTTTTTTGGGGAGGGGATTTAGGTCAACAGTAAATTCCAAACAGTAATAACATAATAACACCACCCGGGAAGCTGAATGATAAATCATTTTCACATTAACACTGTGTTTTGAAAAGGCTTCCATTTGAATGTTAAAACTATGTGAAGGCATAGAACATAACGTGTGAAATATTTTTGAAGAAATATTTATTTGATGCTTTGCCAATATTGTAGGTTTACCCACTAACAAGAAATGAATGATCTGAGATTGTAGTGGTAAGTTTCGCTTAGAGAAGTTTCAGCTTCATCCACAGTTTCAGATCATCCACAGATATTACATATATATTTATATATATATATAATATTATAATATGTACTATAATTTTTTTTTGCAACAATGTAAATAAAATATAAAAATGTACACAGTACAGTCCGATGAAATAAAATAGCAGAGAAGAACATATTGAATTAAATTAAAGTGAAAGTGAGATAGGAATATATACAGTGGGATGGAATGTGTATCAAATTAAATTAAGACAGTAGTGCAATATTATTAATATTAAATAAGAGTGACGTGGTTGTTTAAATAAACCGATTAGGATTTAGCCAGAGGTGTTTTGTTTGGCAGTCCTTGTGACAGCATTTTATGTGGGATTAAGGTCTGCAGAATCGCTATAGGACACTCCATGACCTTAATGCAGGTCTGGGTGATTTGCTTTTTTTTATGTTGAATATGTGTATTACCTCAAACTATTTCTTTAGTAAGTTATGTTCTAAATTAAAGTGCACTATTACATAATAGACTTAAAATATTGTGACAAATTGCTCCAGTTAAGACTTCCACCTCAAACTGCGGCAGGTATCTGCTTTTTGGCAAAAATGTAAGAAACTAGGGTGGAGCTACAATTAGAATCACAAATAGTTGTGGTTTCAGTGACACTGTGTTACTGCTCTGCATTTCCTCGTCAGATGACCACAGCAGAGTGAAGCTGATGCCGCTGGCCGGAATGGACTCCAAACACACGGACTACATCAATGCCAACTATGTGGACGTGAGTTATTTCACTGAGAGATGTAAAATACAGATCTGTGTTTGTATGATAAGGGTAATCATCTTAGATGACTGAGCTAATAAATCCAAAACAATCCAGAGTTAGAGTTTTTACTGTAGTAGTTTCATGATGTCCTTTCTATATACCAGTTGTTCCCAAAGTAATAATCCGTCTCTGTCATCCCCTAGGGTTATAATCAGCCCAAAGCCTACATCGCAGCTCAAGGACCTCTTAAGTCCACCTTTGAGGACTTTTGGCGGATGGTGTGGGAGCAAAATGTCTGCGTCATTGTCATGATCACCAACTTGGTGGAAAAAGGAAGGGTATGTTTTACTGCTTATATGTTTTTTCACGAGTCCAACAGTTTCGTGACAGGTAACCAATCCAGGCCCCGCCCATTGCTCAGTAATTGACACGCAATAAGCAACACAATAGAAATTAGAGAATTTCTCACGACAGACGTTTAGACTGGCTTTTGAAACCGTACCCTTCTGGTCTGGTCTGGTCTGTGGATTGGTAGCATCCCGGTGATGAAGCTGATCATGCAAATTGCCGTTCTTTAGCAGGTGTTCAAGCTTCATGGGAAGCTGCTCCTTTATATTAAATCTTTTTTAAACTTTTATCTGAGTGTCCTCTCAACAATTATTGGTTGAGTTGGTTGTACTGTAACGGAACATTTTTTAAATACCCATCATTCCTTTGGAGGTATATAAGGCAGTAAGCAGGGGATTGAAAGTCCAAAAAAGTGTGAGATGTTACGTGCTGTGTCTGCTGATGTTCAATGCAAAAGGGACAGCACAGATCTTTATACATCTGTTAACCAATTACAATCATTCACTGTATATGAATTTGGTTTAGCCCTAGACGGAATTCACAATCCATGTACTTGATCTGTTTCGTAGAAAAGTGATCCTGTGTGCCTGTTTTTGTGTGTTTTTTCTCTACAGAGAAAATGTGACCAGTACTGGCCAACAGAGAACAGTGAAGAGTACGGCAACATTATAGCCACACTGAAAAGCACCAAAGTTCATGCCTGTTACACGCTTCGCCGCTTCATATTACGCAATACTGAAATCAAAAAGGTGAGAATGAAAGGGAAGAAGTGACACAGCAAAATAAAGCTGGATATCTGTTTATTTCTGTTTGTACTATTCCCCACTGCAATATTTAAAACCGACCTGCAGACCAGACAGAGTAGGATATGGCCACCATTGGTTGACTACACATTTTGTATTGAATAATAACACCTATATTAAAACCATCCTTCCATTCCGCCAGTGGAAAAAGGTTTTAAAGTGAAGCTTATTCTTCCTCTTGTCCTTTTTCTTTTCTTTATGTAGGGGGGGAAGGGGAAACCAGAGGCGTTGGCCCAGAGTGAACGGACCGTGCTCCAGTATCATTACACGCAATGGCCAGACATGGGTGTCCCGGAGTACACCCTGCCCGTCCTCACTTTTGTCCGCAGGTCCTCGGCCGCCCAGATGCCTCACATGGGACCAATGCTTGTCCACTGCAGGTAGTGCACTGCTTTTTCTTGACTGCCTCCCTCATTACTCTTTTTCCGTGTCCATCTTTCAGAATTAGCACTATTTATTTGCCAAGTATATTGGACATACAAGGAATGTATCATGGCGGGTGGTACATACATTTGGACAATAAGAAAAAGTACAATAAACATGGTTGAAATCTGAATTTGAAATATCAACTTAATAAATTCACATCTAAATGGAAAATGTAATTTGCAGAAGAATAGTGAAAATAAAGTGCACAATGAGTATATGTGAAAGTGTCGAGTGTATTTAAATAAGATGTATGTGAGGATGTTTAGGATGACCGGTGAACGCTACGAAGTCAGGCTGACAGAGTCAGTGAGTGGCTCTGGTGATGAGCCCGACTGCGCAGGAGTAGAAACTGTCTGCGTGGCGGGAGGTCTTGGTCCTGATGGACGACAAACGGAAGAACTCCACATCAGTAACGGGGTAGTCACACAGAGTGATGGTGGCTGGTGGGGCTGCATTCTTCCTGAAATCCATAACCATCTCTACTGTCTTTGGAGCGTTGAGCTCCAAGTGGTTTTGGCAGCAACAGGTCCCCAGGTTATCAAACTCCCATGCCTCCACCTGAGATGAGTCCAATGAGGCTGGTGTCATCTGCAAACTTCAGGAGCTTAACACTCTGGTGATTGGAGGGGCAGCTGTTGGTGTACAGGGAGAAGAGCAGAGGGGAAAGAGCACAGCCTTGGGGGGGAACCGGTTACGAACGGACCAGGAGGCTGAGACTAGTTTCCCCGACTAGGACGTAAAGCTCGGGGAACAAGTCTCAGCCTCTTGGTCCATTAGACAGGACAGTCTGTGATCCACTTGCAGGTGGAGTCAGGCACGTGCAGCTGAGAGAGTTTGTCCTGCAGCATAGAGACGATAAATGTGTTGGATTCAGAGCTAAAGTTTACGGAAAGGATCTTGGCGCAGGTTCCTGGGGAGTCCAGAGCATGGAGGATGAAGTGGAGGGCCATATCCTCAGTATCATCCACAAACCTGTTGGCTCTGTCACTGAGATCTGGTGTTGCAGTTTCTCACACTACATCCGTTTAGCGTCTCTCACCGTCTTGCTGAACCTGTATTTTGTCTCTTTGAACAAGTGTTTGTCCCTACTCCTAAATGCCTGATTTATCTGCAGTGACAGATTTCTGAGCTCTGCTGTAATCCAGGGTTCGTCGATGTTATTCAATTCAATTCAATTCATTTTATTTTGTATAGCCCAAAATCGCAAATTACAAATTTGCCTCAGAGGGCTTTACAGTCTGTACACATGCAACATCCTCTGTCCCGAAACCCTCACATCGGCACAGGAAAAACTCCCCAAAATATGAAAAAACCCTTAAATGGGGAAAAAAGGGAAGAAACCTTAGGGAGAACGTCAGAGGAGGGATCCCTCTCCCGGGATGGACAGACTGCAATGGATGTCATGTGTACAGAATCAACAATGTAAAAGATGTACAATACATTCAATTTCTCTAACTGAAATGATATAAGTAATTGCAAGTAGCAGAAGAGGTGTACGGCAGGACCACTGCAGGGACAACCACCATCAGATAGAACCACCATCCACAGAAGCTTCTGTGGGGAGGGAGAACAGAAAGATGTTGGTTTTTGATGACAGTAATATGAATCATATTTAAAGTAATGATGATGGCAGCAGCAGGTGTCAGCAGAGCCATGAGCCAGCAGTCAGAACCGGGGTCCGCACAAAACTATGATCCACGGAGACCTGCTAGGCGAGAAAGCACAAAAAACTCCCGGAAAGAAGCTTAATTAGCGATGTACATTAATAAAACATGGATGATTGTGGGAGGAGAGAGTGAGAGTGTGAGAGTGAAAGAGGGGCTCGGAGTGTCCTAAGAAGTCCCCCGGCAGTCTAAGCCTAAAGCAGCTTAACTAAGGGCTGGTCCAGGCTAACCTGAGCCAGCCCTAACTATAAGCAATATCAAAGAGGAACGTTTTAAGCTTTATCTTAAATGAACTGACCGAGTCTGCCCCCCGGACTGAAAGTGGAAGCTGGTTCCACAAAAGAGGAGCTTGATAACTGAAGGCTCTGGCCCCCATCCTACTTTTTAAAACTCTAGGAACCACAAGTAGCCCAGCATCTATGGAGCGTAGATGCCTTGTAGGACAATACGGTGTAACAAGCTCTTTAAGATAAGACGGTGCCTCACCAGCAAGTGCCTTGTAGGTGAGGAGAAGTACCTTAAATTCTATTCTTGATTTAACAGGAAGCCAGTGCAGAGAAGTTAATACAGGAGTTATATGATCCCATTTCTTAGTTCTTGTTAATACACGTGCTGCAGCATTCTGAATCAGCTGGAGAGGTTTAAGCGATTTACAAGAGCAGCCTGATAACAAAGAATTACAGTAATCCAGTCTAGAAGTAACAAATGCATGAACTAGTTTTTCTGCATCACTTTGAGACAGGAAGTTCCTGATTTTTGATATATTCCGTAGATGAAAAAAGGCAGTCCTTGAAGTCTTCTCTATATGAGAGTTGAAGGACATATCCTGGTCGAAGAGAACTCCAAGATTTCTGACGGTGCTGTTGGATACCAGAGCAATTCCATCCATAGAGACTGTATCACGTGACAGCTGACTTCGAAGGCGCTCTGGGCCTATCATGATAACTTCCGTTTTTTCCGAGTTTAACATCAGGAAGTTGCAGGTCATCCAAGTTTTGATGTCTCCAAGACAGTCCTGAAGTCTAACAAGTTGGTTGGTGTCTTCTGGCTTGATCGATAGATACAGTTGAGTATCGTCTGCATAACAATGGAAGTTTATGCGGTGTTTTCTGATAACGTCGCCCAAAGGAAGCATGTACAGGGTAAATAGAATCGGTCCAAGCACAGAACCTTGTGGGACTCCGTGACCAACATTCGTGGTCCTCGATGATTCACCGTTCACAAACACAAACTGGGATCGATCCGATAAATAAGATTTAAACCAGCTGAGTGCAGTTCCTTTGATGCCAATCAAGTGTTCCAGTCTCTGCAGCAGGATACGGTGATCGATGGTGTCAAATGCAGCACTGAGGTCCAGCAATACAAGAAAAGATACAAGTCCTTGGTCCGATGCAAGTAGAAGATCATTTGTAATTTTCACCATTGCCGTTTCTGTGCTGTGATGCATTCGAAATCCTGACTGGAAATCCTCGAACAAAGCATTGTTTTGTAGAAAGTCACATAATTGATTCGCGACAGATTTCTCCAGGATCTTAGCGAGGAAGGGAAGATTAGAGATGGGTCTGTAGTTAGCCAACACCTCTGGAGCTAGGGTAGGTTTCTTCAGAAGAGGTTTAATTACAGCTACCTTGAAGGACTGTGGTACATGTCCTGTCAACAAAGACAGATTCATAATATCCAGTAGGGATGTGCTAATTAACGGAAAAACTTCCTTAAGCAGCTTAGTTGGAATCGGATCCAGGAGACAAGTGGAAGAGTTGGATTTCAAAATTGTAGAAGTCAGTTGATCAAGGTTGATGGAAGAGAAACCATCCAAGTAGGTATCAGGGCCCACGGCTGCATCCAAGGATCCTACATCCGAGGACGGGTCGGCTCCGGTTGGGGGATGTTATAACTCACCTTGGTTCATAATGGTGTACGGCTGTCCTCACATAAGCTGAAATTTGAAGTCAAGCACGCCTGAAGATCCTCCAGCGTCTCACTGGTCCACTTCTTCATTGCTGTCATTGTGCACAATAATGTTCAGTGTGAGTGTGTGTTCATTGTTTTAGGGTTTGTATTGAAAGGTCTATTGATTGTAGCCTTTCTTTTTCGTGAATAATGCACATGTTGTACAGTCCCAACAGATTCTACAATCCTTTACAATTTGTTGTCCTTTTATACAAATGTTTCAAATAAACTCCACACTTTTGCCTTTGTGCTTTTCTACACTTACAGCTGCATATCTGAGCAGCGTCACAAAGCTGTGGTCCCTGGAGCCTAAAGTACAGAACTATAATCTGCGATATGATCATTGATATAACTTGTGTCGCTGCTGGGGCTTCAGTTACACCACTCATTACTACCGTTTTGAACCAGCACGCACACACACACACACACACACAGACATCGTCCTGCTCATTATGGAGGAAACAGAAACCCACTCACGATAACTCTGCTGCTTCAAAGCATAAGGGAACTCAAAGTTGAGAATGTCTATGCACAGTATTACATCACATGTCATTTAGCTGACGCTTTTATCCAAAGTGACTTACAATAAGTGCATTTCCACATAGAGATACAAACTCAGAAGAACAAGTAACAAGAAAGTACAATTTTCATCAAATAAGCAGTTTCAAAACATGTTATAGAAAAGTGCCATTATAAGTACAATTTAAGTGCTACCATTTGTTAGCTTAAAACAAGAAACGGTAACAGATAAAGCAGTAGCAGTCGAGTTTCACTTCAAAACAGCAGAAGCAACAACAAGTTTAGCAGACTAGCTTGGTTAAAGAAAATATACTCAATCCGATTTCAAGTCTCCTGGAAGTCTGAAGATCTAGTAGAAGAGATGCACAGTAGAGGTGTTCCTGGGGTATTTGATTATTCTGTCAGCTTTTAGAAAGGCAAAAAATGTTCAGCGACACGTCAGCTGTTCTTTTAGTTCTATGCTCACCATTTCTTAATTTTCTCAAGTTTAAGCAGTAAACAAAGTTCTAAAGAAAATTTAATCACCGATTGGAAATAAGTACACACTAATTTCTGGAGAAGGGCATGTCAATGCTCTTTGATATACATGAATCGGCGGACCGTATGAGATTATCAAAGATGATCAAAACATCAAAACATTAATGAGAAATTTCAGTCCTGACTTGCCAACAAAAGTTCGGTTCATTTTTCCATTTCCTTTTAAAACTGGATTTGCACATGCACTTGTCATTATCTTCAGGGTTTTAGTTTTTTTGTTTTATTTGCAAAATAGTTTTGGATATAATGCAGTTTGTTCAAATGTAATTTTAAATGTTTTTTATTTTTATTTTGTATGGACCATGTTTTTATTCTTTTTGGAGTAATTCATTCATACATAGAGCACAAATATTGTAATTTAAAAAATTGATATCTTTACTTTCATGAAACCAATTGAAATCCCCACACTGCTATTGCAAGTACGTTGCGGCCATTGGTGGATTAAACGTGTTTCCTGACAAAGGGTCTCCTTTTGGATGCTAATTACTCACACATAAATCATTTCACTCGTTCCTCTCCTGTGGTGCGTTGCAGTGCTGGAGTGGGTCGGACGGGGACGTACATCGTCATAGACGCCATGCTGCAGCAGATCAAAGACAAGAGCACAGTAAATGTACTGAGCTTTCTCAAACACATACGTACTCAGCGCAACTACTTAGTCCAGACTGAGGTTTGTATATATGTTTCTGTGTGTGAGAAAAATGAGAAATGAGACTCTCGCTGGCCATTGTGACCTATAAAGAGAAACTGAACCCCCAGTCTGCATCTGAGCGGAATATTAATGTAAACTTGTGTATTCAAGTCTTAATCTTAAGATTTTAGTACAGAATATATCATTTTGATATACTATAGCATAGTTTTCATAAGAACCCTGAATTTGGCAGCAGCTTTTGTGTTTTGGTTCTGTTCAGTCTTTTTATCTGTAAACAACATTTTGACAAACCACATATTGCATCGTTTTAGGGTGATGTATGTGTGTTTTTTAACCCTTGGCCAAGGTAGAATAGTCCATTTGTCACACTAAAACCCCAACTCAAACTATTTCTATGGACTCATGTCATAACTAATACTTGTATTCAATTGCAAATTGCTGTTGCATTGTAAATGTATTGCATGTCAAAGGCCATCTTTGCATACCAATTGCTAAAATATCTTTTTTTTTACCTCACCTTTTTACCGTGTCACCATTTTGCCTATCCAGGAGCAGTACATCTTTATCCACGAGGCCTTGACGGAAGCCATTTTGGGGAAGGAGACAGAAGTGACAGCCAGCCAGCTTCACAGCTACTTCAACAGCATCA